>NW_017729028.1:24164636-24173434 GCF_001723915.1 Gavialis gangeticus | reverse complement strand
CCAAACTCACCTGCCATGACTTCGGATGGTTCTTCAGTGGAGGGGGTCCCCTTGGAGGGTGCCTCCAGAGTTGTCATGTGTCTTAGCAAATGCCTATGGGGCTCCAACCTCCCCTACACCCGGGCCATGTACCAACCTAATGAGACGGGCCTCCAGATCTTTTGTGATTGGCCCCTCTGATGTCTTCCCCAGTTCCCATGTCCTGCTCCACAGACTGACGCCTTGAACTTCAGCCAAAGCCGCTGGGCCTGGTGACGCTCTGTCTTTGGTACTATCCCTCTCGACGTCCTGTGTGTTCCAGGGCAGACGTTGCTGGTTGCCACTGCTTTCTCACATGGTCTACCATCTCTGAGTGGTGTCTCTAATCCCCTGAGCCTGGTATAGTGTGCCAGGCTACTCTACTCTAGGCAGGGACTGAAAATAAATCTAACTGAGAAAGGAAGGCATGAGCTGGACGCTCACCCCTGTGTCACTGTAAAATTTTAGATTTATGTGCTGCCAATACAGAAGAGTCAATCCTGACATGTACAGACAGCCTAGGCCGCATGTCTCCTACTCAACCCCTGGGCCTGTCAGTCATCTGTGACCTACTTTTCAGCTTCGCACATGCTCAGTCGCCCACAAAACCTGACCAGGCGCATGCTCAGTCCTTCTGCAGCATGACATCATCAGACTAGAAATTTCTTTGCAGGGTAAAATCTGATTGGCCACTAAATTCTTATAAAAGACCTGTGAGCCCCCACCAGGGTGTGGGTGGTGGTGATTAGTTGTTGGAGGTGTGGGTGTTCGTTGGTCTTGTGAGTGAGGGAGAGCTGCTTGACCTGTTAGCAGAGGCTGCTATAAGCAGGGACTGCATGACAGAGAGAGATTGGGATCTCGATCCCCGGGTCCTCTCCTCATAACCCAGTACTTGTTTTCGTGTTGATTCTTCTGGCTTGTGACTGAACTCGGCACCGGTTACCGACTATGATTTGGATCACCCCTACTCACCCTGACTACGGTTTCGGCTTCTTCCACCTGGCACTTGACCTCGGCACGGCTATTCGACCATCCGTTTGTCCAGTTGGACTGGCGTCATGACTCGTACTTCGTTCACCTCATTACAGTTTCATTGTTTGTTTTTTCTTTTAATGAGCCATTGACCAGCCCTGGGACTATTAAGTTGAGCAGCCGCCCCTAGCCCTCCGGGGTTAGAAAGCAAGGACTCATTTAAGAACCCCATGGGCCAATGGACCCCTCTCATTGTTGTTTGTACTTACTGTAACTGAAGAAAGCAACACTACCTATGCCACTAAGCGTAAGTCTAATAAATCATCTTTATTTCGAAACTATACGCTTCCGCGCCTCAGACTTCCACACCAATAATCCCGCCTGTTTCATTCCAAGCCACCGCCCGGCCCACCGTGATCTTGGGGCATTTTAATCCTGACATGGCGTCATGAACAGGATCCACGGGAGGCGATTTGGAGTCTGAGTTAAGTAAAAGCTGCCCATGGCACAGTGGAGTCCGTCAGACCACCAGTCCGGACGATTTTTGGGACCATATCGCGTTCCATCAGGCTGCCAACGTGGCCGCAGAAACTATAAGCGGGTACCTGTCCCTTCGGGGGACAAGCGGGGAGGAATGGGCCGTTCGGCTCACCCCGGGTGCTTTGGGCTGCATAGTGAGGGACCCCTGGGCTGTGTATCGCCCAAGGGGAGAAACTGGGTCCATAGCCTTGGCTCGCATGAAACCTTCGGGCACGGCAAGATCCAGCCCAGACCGGGAGTTTGCCCGGTGTATAAAATACATGAAAAAGGGAGGTGAGGATACCCCCCTGGATCAATTCAACTGCCCGAACCTCACGGTCGGGTCAAGGGGGCACAAACTCCTAACACAGCTCCGAAACAGCTTGGAGAGAGACGGCAAGAAAATAAAGTGGACGGGCGCCAAATGGAAAAAAGGCCGTGTAATAAATGTTCTGTTCCAGGAGTATGTGATTTTATTAAGAGAACTCACTGACACGAGAACACAGCTCGCGGCCGTTGCCCAAGTGGTGAACGAAAAACTGGCCGAGCGGCCATTACAAATGGCACTGGCTAAGCAGCGAGTGCGCCAAAGGTCGAGCTTACGTCACGGCACCCAACTCCGCCCATCCTAAGCCCGCCTTCCACCAAGACACTGCCCATGGTTCCGCCCACCTGGAACCCACCTCCCACAACAGCGCCACCCACCTTAATCACATCACCGCCCCCGTACATTGGCCAATGCCACCTGGATGACGTATGGGAGAACAGCAACCACGCCAGCGACCGAGCAATGAATAACCATATAATCATAAGACAAGAGACGAAGGAAACTGGAACTAATATGAACGGAACAATGAACAACCATGCAATCGTAAGAAAGAATGAAAACATGATTAGCATGAATGGAACCGCAAGCAAGAGTACAAATACACCGACTGAAACTAATGTAACCACAAGCAACGATAAAACTGAAATCAATATAATTGAGAACAACGAACCTGAATTGGTAGCCGCTTATCCTATAGCAGTGCAGAAGTTCGTAACTGGACTGCAAGGGCAAATGCAAACTACGGTAACCACGAGATCAAGGACCTGCTCAGAAATGGTTGAGCTTAAGAAAGAGACAGGCATCCGCAGCGACGAAACACCGATTGCTTGGCTAGGATGATTAGTGGCAGAGGCTGGCAATGAAACAGTAGACCAAAAAGAGGCACTACAATTAGTAAGAAGTAAAGCATGGAGCCGCACCAAAGTAGTTGACCTGATCCTGGTGACGGCCAACAATTATTGGCCGATACCAATTCCGGCCCTCGCTGTGGAGGCATTACAAAGAAAAGTCAATGCCTGGCATGAGGGGGCTGCAAACCGAATGAACACGGCTACAATTGTTCATGCAATCATCGGGGTGTCCTACGCCCAATGGAACCCAACACACCAGCCTTTGAATCTTACGGTAGCCCAGGTGCAAGGAGCATGGCCGCACCAGTATGCAACTACACCTGGGGATGTGCCCTGCCTAGCTGAGGCTATAGAAGCAGCAACCAAAATTTATGGCAGTAGTCAAAGCATCACTGCCCGACTGCTGCTAAGTTCGTCCATCAATGGTCCAGTAATGCATACCCTCGGACTACTAGATCAGTTGCAGGGGGCAATGAAAACTAAGCCCCAGAAAAACACGTACCCCGTTTCCGACAGAGAATATGAAACCAAGCATGCGTACCCAATCGACAGCTGTGCCACCCACTCACGGTGGGTAGACCAGAAATCGTATAACCAAACATATCAAATGAAGCCGACCTGGACTTCACCACAGACCACGAGAAGGTACCAACCACGGAATTCACTGCCATTGCACCCGAAGAACCGGACAAGCTTCTCACCTCCCCAAAGAACACCATGGGAGAGGGCTATGTTTGGATTCCTCCTGGAGAAGTCCGGCGTCTCCAAAGAAAAACTGTGACTTCTGGGGGATAGAAGTCAACGATACCTTGCAAAAGCACTAGGCTTTGGCAAGAGATCAAAGCCAAAAAACGAGTAACGGCCATCAGCACCATTACAGCGACCGGCGGCATAGCGGATCTCCCCGATAATGACTCGGAACAATGCGAACCCATACAAAACGGGCAAATGAAGCCTGAACCGGAACGATCTGAACAAATTAACAACAAACTTAAGCATAACGAACTCATATGAAATGAATCGACAAATGAAAATATAACACAGAGTGAGACGAATCAAAACACATGTAAACGAAACCAACCAAAATGTAACAAACTAAAACAAGACAATTTGAAATGAATCGAGTTGAAGCAAAACGAGTCAGAAGAGAACAAAGCAAAGCAATGCAAACCCAAGATGAAACCTAAATCAAAAATAACGTTTCTGTCTGAAGGAGTGCAAGAAAAAGATGGAATCAAATGGATGAACGAACCAGATTCGAATTCAAATGCTGTTGTTGCGAGTAACAACATAGCACTTTTTAACAATGACCCGCATCCGTATACAATAATCAGTGTTCAAGACCCTGATGGGACGAACAAGATCACCCCCACAAGATTCTTGCTGGACACAGGGGCACAAATCAATGTGATTAAGCCATTGATCCCACACCTAAAAACCAACAGAGTAATGATGGTCCAGGGTCTAAATACAGCAACAGCGACTGCCCGAGTGAAGTTTCTAGTCGAGGGTCATCGAAAGCGATTAGATGCAGTGCTAGGAGCCATTAACATCTTAGGAGTACCTAGGATAAGATCTTTGGATCTAAAACAGCAGGTTCTAGAAGCCCTGTCCAACAACATCGTGGCAGGCACCGACCGGCATACACCCGAGTTAAAGACTCTTTCCTCATGGCGATATATTCCCATCCCCACCAAGGCGCTTCTACAAGAGCCTTTAACTACACTACTAAAACAACTGGAGAACCAAAGATCCATTACTCCAATCCATGCTAGCACAAGACTGTCACCTGGCTGGGGTATCGCAAAACCAGGCAAACCGCACCAGGTTAGAATAGTAGTGGATTATAAAGAAGCAAATAAATGTTGTACCATCTTATCACAGCCAACACCATGTACACTGCTCCAAAGTTTACACGAAATGGCAGAGTATCAAGCTAACCAGTGGTACAGCATGACGTTGGACCTCAAAGATATGTTCTTCTCTATCCCAATAAACGACAATGATGGAATTTTAAACATGTGTGTAGCCGGAAAAATGTATAGATGGAACATGTGTGCCCAGGGGTACCACAGTGCCCCGGCATTGGCCACCAGTGCTATTAATGACAGTCTCGGGTGATTCCATGAGAACAACCCAGAAAGCAAGGGAGTTGAGATTTGGAGCTACATAGACAATGTAGCAATCACGGGCCGAACAAAAGACGTCATCAGAAGAGTTACTCAGGACCTCATACATCATCTAACTGCAGATGGGTGGATTATAAGCTTGCAAAAATCCAATCTGGAACCCACGTCCCGTATCGACTTTTTGGGGATGGCTTTTGAGGGAAGTAAATGACGCGGAACAGCCTATGAGAAACTTGACATTAAAATTACTAAAAACGACCCCATCTACAAAAGCTGATTTCCAGTCACTTTTGGGGGAATTAAATTGGTTCTGGCATTATATAATGCCAGAACACCTACCAATCCTGTCCCGGATCCAGCGCCAAATCTGCAAAAAGACCAGACAGAAGACGTCATGGACATCAAAAGACACAAGGGTGTTAGATAAATTGCTCATCGCCGTGGAGAATACTTCCCTAAGTGCCATTGACCTTGCCACGCCATTGGTAGTGACAGTCGGCTTTTCCGAGGAACACCTCTTTGTCACCGTAAGGGATTCCGAGGGGAGCCCCATATACGTCACGCACCATACAATCCAATTGGCCCAACACCGCTATGGCATGGTGGGAAAGATTCTCCTCGCCGCCCAATTGGCCAATCCGGGCCCCCGGAGCGAACCAGGCACACTTACCCGGCTCTGGGTAAATGTGACGAATTAACCACACCAGCGCCATTCGGCCTGGTCTGAGCGTGCTCAGACGGGCAGTTGTATACCACCTTGCCAGCCATCCTATCCAACATGCAAAGTTTTCTGAGCTCAATTTTATTTTGTCTGCCTTTACAGGCTTCCACGGCACACCCACCAAGTCCCCTCATTTCACACTGTGAGACTAGGTCTTCCACCCAAGTGTGGAGTTCCCTCGTGCAGGGAAAAAATAGCACAAGGCCTTGGTTGGGCCTTCAAAGGGCTATTCCTGTGGGTTCTGGCAATAGCAAAGGCTCGAATTGTGCTCGCTAAATTAACAGAACAAGTTGAGCTCTTGGCTAATAACACAGCAGTAAGTTTCAAGCTAATAGACCAGCAACTTCAGGCCACGTCCCACATGACAATCCAGAATCGATTAGCGCTGAACGCTTTACTAATCCAGCAAGAGGGGCTATGCCAATACCTAAATCTTTCCCGCAACATGTGTTGCATAGCCATCCCTAATATTTCTGTCCCATTACAAAACCAAGTAGAGAGAATCAAGAAAATTTCCAAAGATGTCAATGCCATTTCAGGAATAGGTCAAGGATGGTTGTCACGAATTTTTAAATGGCTTGGGTGGAATACTTCATCCTGGTTGATGAACTTACTGACCCCATTAATTTTGTTTCTAGTTGTCATAGTGATAGTTATTGCTTTAGTTTGCTGCGTGTTTCAATGTGTATGGAAACAACTGTCCAACTTATCTGTTTTAGTGCACACAAAGTTACCAATGTACGAAAGGATTGAGAACAAGGACGAATATGAGGACGATTGCTAATTCGATGCTCCTGTATTGACAGCAAGGAGGCATGTCAATGTAAAATTTTAGATTTATGTGCTGCCAATACAGAAGAGTCAATCCTGACATGTGCAGATAGCCTAGGCTGCATGTCCCCTACTCGACCCCTGGGCCTGTCAGTCATCTGTGACCTACTTTTCAGCTTCGCACATGCTCAGTCGCCCACAAAACCTGACCAGGCGCATGCTCAGTCCTTCTGCAGCATGACATCATCAGACTAGAAATTTCTTTGCAGGATAAAATCTGATTGGCCACTAAATTCTTATAAAAGACCTGTGAGCCCCCACCAGGGTGTGGGTGGTGGTGATTAGTTGTTGGAGGTGTGGGTGTTCGTTGGTCTTGTGAGTGAGGGAGAGCTGCTTGACCTGTTAGCAGAGGCTGCTATAAGCAGGGACTGCATGACAGAGAGAGATTGGGATCTCGATCCCCGGGTCCTCTCCTCATAACCCAGTACTCGTTTTCGTGTTGATTCTTCTGGCTTGTGACTGATCTCGGCACCGGTTACCGACTATGATTTGGATCACCCCTACTCACCCTGACTACGGTTTCGGCTTCTTCCACCTGGCACTTGACTTCGGCACAGCTATTCGACCATCCGTTTGTCCACCTGGACTGGCGTCACGACTTGTTCTTCGTTCACCTCGTTACAGTTTTGTTGTTCGTTTGTTCCTTTAATGAGCTGTTGACCAGCCCTGGGACTATTAAGTTGAGCAGCCGCCCCTAGCCCTCCGGGGTTAGAAAGCAAGGACTCACTTAAGAACCCCGTGGGCCAACGGATCCCTCTCGTTGTTGTTTGTACTTACTATAACTGAAGAAAGCAACACTACCTACGCCATTAAGCGTAAGTCTATCTTTATTTTGAAACTATACGCTTCCACGCCTCAGACCTCCACACCAATAATCCCACCTGTTTCGTTCCAAGCCACCGCCCGGCCCACCGTGACCATGGGGCATTTTAATCCTGACACCCTGAAGAAGCCCCACACCGCAGGGCCCCAGTGTAAAAACAAAATAAAAGTATTTACAACAAACAGGAATGTGACACAGGAGACACACAAAGGAAATGCAAAGTACAGAGGGGCAACCACGGGGGGGAACCCCGCGCCACCTTCACCCCTAGGCCGCGCATCCCCTAGGCTGGGGCCCATGCCTTCACCCCTACCTGGGGTCTCTCTGATCCCCACCGGGATCCGCCTCTACCCTAAAGCTGTGGCACCTGCCACCTCCCTGCTGCCAGCTTGTCTGACCCCACCAGTCTTCCCCGGCACGGGGATTCTCCATAACCCCTACAGTCGATGCTGCTGCTGGCTTCACTACCTGCCCTTTTAATCCTCTCTGGTCTTCCTCGGCATGAAGTTCCCTCACAGTTCTCACTGCTGCCGCTGCTGTTCACCTCACTACCGGCTCACTCGATCTTCATTGGTCTTCCCCCGCATGGAGATCCTCAGAGGCTCCCACTGCTGCCGCTGCTGCTGGCCTCCCCACTGGCTCATTTGATCTTCACAACCCTTCCCTGGTGTGAAGATCCTCTGCAGCTCCTGATGTTGCCACCACAACAATTGGACATGGCAGCTGGGTGCGCTCCACTCCGCGGTTCCCTGCCACTCCTCCTCCACTCAGTGCAACCCCACCTGCGCTCATGGGACTGTTTTTTATCTTTGCCAGGTGACATCACCTGGCTCCAGCTGGAGATAAGCATGGCTGATAAACCACACGGGCGGTTTTCCTTGGTGCGCCTCCTTGTTCCCCTGGACTCCTGCAACAGGTAAGGTTTTTTCTATTTTTATTTCCCCTTGGGGTCTGCCTCTGGACAAGGCCTCCCCTTTGGCCAGCCCTGTGTCCCTGGGACACCCCTCTTCAGGGAGTTGAAGGCTGCTTTTAAATCCCCACTCATTCTCCTCTAAATAAGCCCAGTTACCTTAGTTTTTCCTCTTAAGTCATGTGCCCCAGCACCCTCACCATTTTTGTTGCCCTCTGCTGGACTCTCCAATGTGTCTACATCTTTTCTGTAATGGGGGGCCCAAAAGTGAACACAGTACTCCAGATGTGGCCTCACCAGTGTTGAATAGAGGGAAATAAACACTTCCCTTGACCTGCTGGCAACACTCCTATTGATGCAGCCCAGTATGTCATTAGCCTTCTTGGCAACAAGGGCACACTGTTGGCTTATATTCAGATTATTGTCCTCTGTAACCACCAGGTCCTTTATCGCAGAGCTGCTGCCCAGCCAGTCAGCCCAGAGTCTGTACCAGTGCATGGGACTGTTTCACCCTATGTGCAGACCTTGTACTTGTCCTTGTTGAACCTCATGAGATTCCTTTTGGTCCAGTCCTCCAATTTGTCTAGGTCACACTGAATCCTAGTACTACCCTCCAGTATATCTATGCCCAGATTAGTGTCATCTGCAAATTTGCTGAGGGTGCACTCTATGCCATTTTCAAGGTTGTTGATGAAG
>NW_017729028.1:24159271-24159636 GCF_001723915.1 Gavialis gangeticus | reverse complement strand
ACAAATGTTTCCCCTGTGGAACCCAAGGGCCCAATGATTCATGCCCCGTCAGGTGACGGTGGTCAATGCACAGCTCAATGGGGTCTCCTCTGCTGGAGTGCCTCTCCAAGCCTCTCCTGCACTGTTGGGCTCCTCTCCACCCTGAGCCCTGCTCTGTGCACCGAGGGCTCAGCTCCTCTCAGCTGCTGCACCACTGCTGCTGGCTCTTGGGTGCTGGGCCTCATGCTGCAGCACTACCATTTCCCTGTGCCCTGACTCGTCACTGAGGGCTCTCTTAGCACAAGCCAGGCCCTTCAGGCTCCAGCCAGCTGTCCTCACGCCAGATAGCTAACCCAAGCAGCCTCCACTGCTCCCTGGCTCTCAAG
>NW_017729028.1:24158433-24158967 GCF_001723915.1 Gavialis gangeticus | reverse complement strand
GCCCAGCCAGTCAGCCCAGAGTCTGTACCAGTGCATGGGACTGTTTCACCCTATGTGCAGACCTTGTACTTGTCCTTGTTGAACCTCATGAGATTCCTTTTGGTCCAGTCCTCCAATTTGTCTAGGTCACACTGAATCCTAGTACTACCCTCCAGTATATCTATGCCCAGATTAGTGTCATCTGCAAATTTGCTGAGGGTGCACTCTATGCCATTTTCAAGGTTGTTGATGAAGACATTGAACAAAACTAGCCCCAGGACCAACACCTGGGACACTCTACTTGATATTGGCTGTCTACTACACATTGAGCCATTGGTTACTAATGTAACCTGGGTACACCCAAGGCTGTGCCCTATTCTCAATAGGGTGGGATGGGTAGGCAGGAGGGGGTGCTGTGAGAGGGATGCCAGAATTTCAAGCATATCCCTCTTTCCTCTATAGAGTTAGCCCAAGCCCAAAGTTCTTAACTATATACAATTTATTGAGTTATAATATACATAAACATAAAAATATCATATACATATATTTATACAG
>NW_017729028.1:24150088-24153433 GCF_001723915.1 Gavialis gangeticus | reverse complement strand
TGACTCGTCACTGAGGGCTCTCTTAGCACAAGCCAGGCCCTTCAGGCTCCAGCCAGCTGTCCTCACGCCAGATAGCTAACCCAAGCAGCCTCCACTGCTCCCTGGCTCTCAAGGCTCAAGCCCGTACACCTCCCTTCACACCATGGGACCTGTCTACTTGCTGGGAGATGAGGTCTGAGCCACCTCACTACAGGCCCCAAGGCCCTGCCGGGGTTGAAGTCTCAAGCCGCCGCTTGCAGATCCCAAAGCCTGGGCTCCACGAACTGAACTGTGCATCTTGATCGGCCTGAGCAGTCTCACACTGCTCCCAGGGCTGGGTCTCTGCACACCATCCCTGTGCACCATCAACAGCCCGAGCAGTCTCGCACAGCTCCCAAGGCTGCTCCTCCAGTGGTAGCTTCAGGAGCCTTGGGCCTATTCCCTGCTGGGGGATAGCGCCCCAGTTTTTCTTGGCTATGCTCTTCTTGAGTCCCTTGTAGCATCTGCCCCTCATGCTGGGCACACAGCTCCTTTTATACACTCCAGGGCTCTGCCCTTGAAGTCTTCCAGACCTGACAGTTTACAGTCTTCAATCGAGTCCAAGGGACCTCTTCTCCCCCTCTCTTCAGGAAAAGGGTGTGACTTTATTTCTCCTGCTGCCTATTTGGTGGATGGGCTCCACCAATCAAAACAGCAGAATCTCCAGCCTGGGACTCAACTCAAGCTCTGAAAGGTGAGCCTACTACATTGCTTTCTGAACCTGATGCTCCAGCCAGTTTTCTATCCAGTCCATTCCTCCAGCCCTTACCTTGCAGTATTTCCTTAGCTTGTTCATGAGAATTTTGTGGGAGACCATATCAAAAACCTTGCTAAAAACAAGGTACATGATATCCACTGGTCTCCCTGCATCCGCACAGGCAGTTACCTTGTCACAGAAAGCAATCAGGTTGATCCGACATGACTTTTCCTTGGTGAATCCATGCTGACTGTTCCTAATTACCTTCTTTTCCAAGTGCTTCAAGATGGATTCCCTGAGGATCTGCTTCATGACTTTTTTTCCAGGGACTGAGGTGAAGCTGACTGGTCTGTAGTTCCCTGGATCTTCTTTTTTCCCTTTCCTAAATATGGGCACTATGTTTGTCCTTTCCCAGTCATCTAGGATCTCTCCTGATTACCATGGGTTTTCAAAGAAGATGGCCATTGGCTCTGAAATCTCATCAGCCAACTCCCTCAGCACCCTCCAGTGCATCCCATGGATTTGTATATATCCAGCTTTTTTAAATAGTCCCTATCCTGCTCTTTCACCACTGTTGAATGCTCACCTCCTCCCCAAACTGTGCTGCCATGTGTAGGAGTCTGGGAGCTGACTTTGCCTGTAAAGACTGAGGCAAAGAAGGCATTGAGCAATTAAGCCTTTTCTGCATCATCTGTCACTAGGCTGCCCCCCGCCCCCCAATTGCACTTTGGCCTTCCTGACTTCATCCCTGCATGTCCAAACAATGCTCTTATACTCCTCCCTATGTATTTATCCATGTTTCCACTTCTTATAAGCTTCCTCTTTGTGACTTAGTTTACTGAAGAGTTCCCTGTTAAGACAAGCTCATCTTCTGCCATACTTGCTAGTCTTCCTGCACATTAGGATGGTTTGTTCCTGCTCTATCAATAAGGCTTCTTATAAGTACAGCCAGCTCTCCTGGACCTTTAACAATTCATTAACAAATGTTTTGTTTAGTCTCATTTAGACATTCTCAGGCAAAATGAAAGTGCCTGAAGTTTAGTGTGAAACAGGTCCATGTGCAACTCTGTGTTTAGTGTTTCCTACTAGCTTACTTCCATGCACTTCTGGGCTTTCTGAATTGCTTGGAGGCACCTATTTCTCCCTATTCTTTGTATAAAGGACCTAAACTGGAACTCACTGGATCACCCTTTGAAAGTGCCTATATTTTCCCTTTGATTTTGTATGGCACTTAAGTTCCTAAAACTGGTTGAATCTAATTGAAAATCTAGGCTGAGGTCTTAGACTTTAGGGGTCATACCATATTGCACCTATAAGGCACCAGTGTGGACCTAGGTGCCTAAGAGCAAACCTATTCTGTGTGATATGAATCCCTGAAAAAATGTAATACAGCCAATACAAAGATGTGTTGGTCCTCTTCCTCATGACCATTTTCTGACTTAGTCTAAGGCTAAAATGAAAACATTCTTCAAAAGTGGAGATGCCAAAAGATTTTCAGGTGCTCAAGCAGGATGGAATAGGTACAATGGGGATTTGACCCCAGGTGTTGAGATGCCTTAACTTAAGTACCTTTGAGACCAAATACTGTACAACCCAAAGTGGGTTGCCCAAGAAGACAAAGGACTTTTGCAACAAAACTGGGATAGAAATCAGTCCTAGTCTGAGGCCTTTTGCAAAAGGTCATACTTCCTAGGCAAAATAGTAGTAAAAATATATCCTAAGATATTTTCAGGAACTTTTTTCTTTTTCAGCAGTGCCTTGTGCATTCATTCTACCTCTTCAATCTATTTGCTGTTGTTATTGTAAACGTCTTTAATACTCTACTGGCAGGAGTCTGCTTCCTATTTCAAGAAGGTAAAATCTTCAATCTCTTATGCCTGAAGGCAAAAAACTAAAATCACTGAACAGCTTATCCTGGAACTACTTTTTGCTGAGAAAGCTCCCCTTGTTGTCCATGCCAAGCAGGAGCTCAGAAAATACTACTGTAGCTCATTTTAATATAACAATGAACTTTGGTCTTCTTGTCAGTAGGAAAAAAGAAGACCATTTTCTGCTAATCTTCAGTGGGATGTGTTTATGCTGAATTTGAAATTTTCATCTGTGATTAAAAGCCCACAGTGGTGTCACAGTTTCCCTTTCATGGCAGTGCAATTTTACATTAGATGACACAGTAAAGAATATTGAGATTACTCCCTGAGCTAGTAAATTGCTTACAATATTTGCCAAACTTCTGAAAAGGCATGCAAAGTCCATAAACCCACAGAGTCACTCACATTCATCAGTGATTTGGATGAGGGGGTGCAAAGCACCCTGTTCAAGTTTGCTGATGACACTAGGGTGTGGGGGGATGTGGGCACAGTAGAGGGGAGCAACAGGCTACAGTTGGACCTAGATAGGTTACAAGGATGGGCAGAGGAGAATAGGATGGGGTTTAGCACAGACAAGTGTAAGGTGATGCACCTGGGGAGGAAAAATTGGCACCATACATACAGGCTGGGGAACTCCCCTCTTGTCAGCACGGAGGTGGAAAAGGATCTGGGAGTCATTATTGACTCCAAGATGAACATGAGTCGGCAACGTGGGGAGGTGGCTAGGAAGGCCAACTGCACCTTGTCGTACATCCACAGATG
>NW_017729028.1:24147110-24149681 GCF_001723915.1 Gavialis gangeticus | reverse complement strand
CCTGCAATGGCAGGGGGTCGGACTAGATGATCTGCTCAGGTCCCTTCCGACCCTAGAAACTATGAAACTATGAAACTATTGAGTTATACCAGGTGATGATGCTGGCCACTCTGGAAAGGTGTTAAATCAGGCAGATTATTCCATTCCAAAGGTGTTTCCTAGAAAGAGACTCTATAGCAGTCCGACTGCTTTCCATATTAAAATACTTGAAAAATCAAAGTCCTATATGCTGAACCTCAGGTCTTTCATATAATTCCAGTGACCTGAGCAATGGTCTTGAAAGTCTGTCAAAGAAGATATTCTTTAGTCAGTGATGTGAGGGTGCCTGATGAATAAGGAGCATTTTTTTTCTCCAGTGTAATCATATGCATTCTGCTCTAGCATTTGCTTTTTAACCTCAAAAACAGGATATGAAGACATCCAGAGGAAAAGTGGATTTTAGTTGAAATACTCCGTATAGCGCATATGCAGAAAAGAAGGCAGAACAATTGAGCTAGAAGGCCACAGAAACCGAAAAGCAGTGTGCAGCAAATACTAGACAGGTTTAAATACCTCTTTTTAAAGCTACACAAGAAGCTATCATTTTGGACAATCTGCCAGGTAGGTCACATCCTGTTATAGAATCATAGAACATTAGGGTTGGAAGGAGGTCATCTGGTCCAACCCCCTGCTCAAAGCAAGACCATCCCCAACTAAATCATTTCATCCATGGCTTTGCTGAGCTGGGTCTTAAAAACCTCCAAGGATGGCGATTCCACCACCTCCCTAGGTAACCTGTTCCAGTGCTTCACCACCCTCTTAGCGAGAAAGTTGGCTGATGTCCCTAACGTCCCAGCCCCTAAAGTTCTTTCCTAATATCCAATTTAAAGCCCCCTTGCTGCTTCTTGAGACCACTGCTCCTTGTTCTGGCATCTGCCACCACTGAGAACAGTTCAGCTCCATCTGCTTTGGATGTAGTTAAAGGCTGCTATCAAATCCACCCTCAGTCTTCTCTTCTGCAGACTAAATAAACCCAGTTCCCTCAGCCTCTCCTGAGAAGTCATGTGCCCTTGCCCTTGAACCATTTTTGAGTCTCTGCTGGACTCCCCAACTTGTTCACACCTTTTCTATAGTGTGTGTGTGGGGGAAGGGGGCTGTCCAAAACTGGGCATGGTCCTCAGATGTGGACTCATCAGTGAAGGTTAGAGGTGAATAATTACTTCCCTCGATCTTGTGGCAATGCTTCTACTAATGCAGCCCAGTATGCTGTTAGCCTTCTTCACAACAAGGGCAAACCGATGACTCGTATGCATCTTATTTTCCACTGTAACCCCCCGGTCCTTTTTTGCAGAGCTGCTGCTAAGCCAGTCAGTCCCCAGCCTGTACAAGTGCGTGGGATTGTTCTGTCCTAAGTGCAGGACTTTGCACTTGTCCTTGTTGAACCTCATGAGATTTCTTTTAGCCCAATCCTCCAATTTTTCTAAATCACTGTGAATCCTAGCCCTACCCTCTAGCATACCTACTACACCCCCCAGCTTGATGTCATCCACAAACTTGCTGAGAGTGCAATCCATTCCATCTTCCAAATTGTTAATAAAGATATTGAACAAAACCAGCCCCAGGACCAACCCTTGGGATGCTCCACTTGATACCAGCTGCCAACTAGACATGAAGCCATTGTTCACTACCCATTGATTCTGACAATCCACCTTACAGTCCATTCATCCAACCCATACTTCCACAGCTTGCTTGTAAGAATGCTGTAGAAGACAGTGTCAAAAGCCTTGCTAAAGTCAAGGTATATTATGTCTACTGCTTTCCCCATCCAGAGAGCCATTTATCTCATCATAGAAGGCAATCAGGTTGGTCAGGCATGACTCACTCTTGGTGAATCCATTTTGACTGTTCCTAATCACCTTCTTCTCCTCCAAGTGCTTAGAAATGGATTCTTTGAGGACTTGCTTCATGATTTTTCTGGGGACTGAGGTGAAGCTAACTAGTCTGTAGTTTCCCAGATCCTCCTTCTTCCCTTTCTTAAAGACGGGTATTATATTTGCCCCTTTACAATCATATAGGACCTCCCAATCACCACAAGTTTTCAAAGATAATGCCCAGAAGCTCTGCAATCACATAAGACAACTCCATCACCCTCAGATGCATTACATTCAGCCCTGTGGACATGTACGCATCCAGCTTTTCTGTATAGTCCCTAACCTAGTTCTTTTACCACTGAGGGCTGCTCACCTTCACCCTAAACTGTGCTGTGCAATGCAGTCATCTGGGAGCTGACCTTGCCTGTGAAGATGAAGGTAAAAAAGGCATTGAGTACTTCAGCCTTTTCCTCATCATCTGTCCCTAGATTGCTGTCATTATCATAGGGCCCAATCAATCAGGACATAGAGAGGGATAGGAGAGATTATAATTATGCTTATTAAAGACAGCTTCATGGACTCAAAGGCCTATGGATGCAGAGCCTATGTATGTACTGGTTACCCAATACCAATGCTAATTTGGGTACAAATGACAGCAATCTAGGGACAGATGATGAGGAAAAGGCTGAAGTACTCAATGCCTTTTTTACCTTCATCTTCA
>NW_017729028.1:24141212-24142110 GCF_001723915.1 Gavialis gangeticus | reverse complement strand
ATGACACATTTCTTTTTTGCACCAGTCAGGTATAAATGCAAGACCTGCAATATGGCATGCTGTGCGGACTCCTTGCTGTTTGTTTTCTGACATGATTCTAAAGTGCTTAGAAAAGGACAAAGAGACTGCCACTGTTCTTGAGCTCAGACGAACCCAAGTGATACATACTGCACATTATTGTTTTACATCAAAGACTAGGAAACCATTTGTGAAAGAATATCAGAGGGGAATAGGTTTATATGTGTATGTTGAAATACAATATGGCAAATGTTAGGCTGAAACCATATATTTGAATATATATATATATGTATGTGTATATATATAAATATATATGTGAATACACACACACACACACACACACACACAGAGAGTCCTCGACTTACGGCGGCTCAACTTGCAGTGATCCGCACTTGCAGCACTCTGCATTTTACACCCCTGTTATTACTTACAGCACTGATTCTCACACTTATGGAAGGCAACAGTGAAGGCACCGTGACCGGTGTGGGACACTTACCAGAGGTAAGCTCAGGCAGTGGCTGCTCCCTGAGGTCCTGTGCTCCTGAAGGAGAAACAGGGATAGGCACTGGATCTGGGCCTGGTATTTGGGGCTGGGGCTGGGGTTTGGGGCTGGTGAACTGCTTTGCTTCTAGCCCCAATGCCATGTGCCTCCTCACTCCAGGGACATGGCAAGGTGGGGACACAGGCTAGGGGCTGCACAGGCTCTGCAGGCTCCAGGGAACTGCTCCATGACCCTGCATCACCTCAGGGAGTGCAGACGCACGTGGCATCAGGGCTGGGGAGTGGAGCAGTTCCCCAGAGCCAGCGGAGCCCATGCCAGCCACCAGCCCAAGCTCCCAGCCCCGCCCTCACCTCGACTCGCCTCTCCTCGCCTCGCCTT
>NW_017729028.1:24139708-24140737 GCF_001723915.1 Gavialis gangeticus | reverse complement strand
GATGGTCACCCCTTGGGCCCTGAGTATCATTTCCTTAAGGACTGAGGAGCTGCTGCCTGCCCCACATGAGGACTGAGGAGCTTACCTTCAGTAAGTGTCCCACGTCAGCCCTAGTGCTTCCCTTCCAGTTCTGTTAATCGATTGTGTCTGGCCCATGGCCTTCTGATTAAATCATTTATAGTTGATTAAATAATTGATTTAAATATATTTATGGTCATTTCTATAAAAAGTTGGGTATCAGGCCCTTGGTCAGGAACACAGCCCCCTATTATAACATTGTTTGTATGGGAACTTACTTTATTCAACTTACATCATTTTTACTTACAGCACCTTTTCCAAGAACGTAACCTGCTGTAAGTGCAAGGACTGCTTGTGTGTGTGTGTGTGTGTGTGTGTGTGTAAAACAGCAATAAAGAAGGGAAACCTCAAAAATGAACACCATGAGATTTATATCTAATAGCTTTTGCTTTAAGAGTTATTCATAATTCTAAATATTATTTATGAGATTTGTTTTTGGCTTATAATATCGTTGTGTTCAATGAATGATGAGCACTTTTACTTTTTGAACATCTGCTGCAGAGCCTTGAAAAGACAAAACTCCTGTGCTTTAACAAAGAGTTAAGCTGAGGTGGGGGAATAATAGAAGATCAATAATTATACAGTTATTTCTATACCATCCCTACTCCCCATTTATCATTTATCATACTGGTATCCAAAGTGTTATGGGAATCTCTTTGCACTATTCTAGTACTATTGTAGTACTAATAGTTAAAAAAGATGATCAAGAAAGTCCAGAGCTCCATTTTAAAGATATAATGTCAAACTTTTGCTGAAAGGTACTTACATTGCAGCTAAGATGCTGCATGTATAGTAGCTGCTTTTCTAACCAAGTAAAGAACGGCTGTGGAAGTTGATAATGTTGCTTCTTGAGAAGGCTAGACATGAGAAGCTTAGACTGAAAGATGCTTATTTTGAATCCAAGGAAGTCAGTTTGATGGCACCCTTTCTCTTGCATATGAAGGATTAAAA
>NW_017729028.1:24117598-24139482 GCF_001723915.1 Gavialis gangeticus | reverse complement strand
TACCCCCCCCCGAGTTAAACTCATAAGCTGCTCCAATTTCATAATGGGTTTCAGGAAAGTAAAATGCTAACATTAAGCATAGTTTAATTTTTCCCCTTCCTGTATCTCAGCTTACCTTTTGCTGAAATATAGACCAGAATTTAATCTTTTCAGGGTTTGAATAGTTTGTAGTGAAAAGAACCTATCAGTCAGTCACTCAGCTGGACAAAGAAAGTATTGGCTCATGTAAGAACAAAATAAAGGCTTCCATAGTTGCAGACAGAGCAGAAATTCTACTGATGGATTTACAGGAGAGGCCATAGAGTTATTACAGTCAAATGAGAGACAACTAAAAATATATTTTGTTTACATATAACAAAGCCAAGAGGATTTTTTGCTTTTACTAAATGTGCTGAAAATGCTTTCAAAATTATTGTCCCAAAGTTTATTTCTATTGGCCTGTGTTTTAGTGGAGTTGATAGTACTGATAACTTGGATCAATATAAGTATTGGCAGTATTTACATGATCAATATGGTTAACCATCTCTGCAAAATGCATATACAAATAGCCTTTTATAAGAAACTAACTAGAAGCTCAGACTTATTCAGTTTGCAGGTGGGCCATAGCGATATATTCTTACCCCTAAGGCTTCAGTGGATTTGATCAGCCTCTGCCAGTTTTCCTTCCCACTGTTCCCATGTGTAGCAGCTCTGCATCATCTCAGTTGGCATCGTACCACTACTCTGGGGACAGGGGAGGCAGGCAGAGGGTGGAAGTCCTTCTATGCTTACAGCCTTCTTTTCATAGATCCATAAAGCCACCAGCATAAAGTCAATGAAAGCCTGATGCAATGCCACTGAAGTCAATAACAGAATTTCCTTTTACTCCAACTGGAAAAGCACCCCACCTTATTAAGGGAACAATTAATTTTATTGTAACATTATTATGAGTCATGAAATGACACTAGTGAGAAGGCTTCAGGACTGTCTTACCTGAATACATCAGGGATGTTCTTTGCTAGCTGTGATGCAGTTCATTTTAGAAGTCCAGAGTATCATCCATAATCTGTTTCATTTTAGCCTCTGACTGAAATTGCTTATTTAGGTACAGAACTGCTGCTTTCAGGTTGTACACATGCTGGCAAACCAAGCTTTATATTATGCCAAAACTTAATAACATATGCCTTAGACATCTGTTTCATGAACACTGTGTTAATTACCAAACAATCGACTGCCACATGTGTCTAGAGGTTAGTATTTTGCATTACTATGACAAATGTCTGAGTTCAGTTCCTTGTTTTTCAGTAGATGTGCCATGTTGACAAGATGCTCAGCCCAGCAAGAGTGCCATATGTCACTCTGCAGTCCTTTCTTGGCCAATTAAGAATTAGGGGTCTGCTTTTCAGAATATGTGAGCACTAGAATCTTTAGTAGATGTCACTGGGAACAATCATTGCCCCAAACCTTTGCACTTCAGCCCTTTTATTCCTGGCCTTCCTCAGCCAACAAGACAATAGTGGCAATTTGAGCCCTTCTGACAAGAGGTTAGGACATACGTTTTAATTTACATCCTATAGGATGTCTACATGTGCAATTAATGTGAAGCAATACACTCTGGAGTGAATTGCTCTGAAGTTTATTGCTCCCATGTGCACTGTATGAATGTGCATCTAGTAGTAAGGGTGTAGGTTGTAGCCGTGTTGGTCTCAAGACATAGGCAGATAAGGTTCTTTGGGTGAATCTAATATCTTTTATTAAACTAACTTAAATAGTTGGAAAACAATTTTTAAGCAAGCTTTTGGGTTCAAAAACCCTTCATCAGGCTAAAGAAGTTCCAGCTTTTATTAGACCAACTGCCGAAACTTCCTTAGCCTGACAAAGGGTTTTTGAACCTGAAGGCTTGCTTAAAAATTGTTTTCCAACTATTTAAGTTGGTCTAATAAAAGATATCAGATTCACCCAAAGAACCTTTTCTGTCCATCTAGTAGTAATATATTATGGGACAATAAACTCCAGAATTTAATGCTGTTTGAACATATGCCCAGGACCACAGCATGTTGAACTGGGTTGGAGAAGTCCTGGCTGGCAGGAGAGCCCCAGGGGTCAACCTGCCAGCTTGAGGCTGCTTTCCCCAGCTCAAAGTACAGTGAAGGGGCTGGCTGGGGTACTAAGGTGGTTCAGTGTGGGGTTAGCTGACAGGCAGCCCTGCACTGAAGCACCTTTGTGCCCCAGCAAGCTGGGGCAGTATCCACATGTGTGCTGCTGCAGCAGTTTTTACTCCACCACAAGACAGTATGTGTATTTACAAGTCCAATAGTACATGTATTTACAAGTCCTAGCCTGCTGAGGAGTAAATTAGTTTACTGCAGCCTAATAGGGGTACACGTGTAGACACCAACACATTTATTGCACAGCTAGTTTACTGCACAGTAAACATCTCATGTAGATGCACCCATAGTAAGGCACATAAGACTGCCTTTTTTTGTAAGGACAAAAAGATTTGATCAACAGATCTTAACAGTTTCCCTGCTTGTTCATACATGTATTTGTTCAAAAATAGCTATGCTTTTTAAATAACTATCCAACTGCATTTTCTACAGAGAACTGATACCCCCACTTAATAAGAGTTCATTAAGAAATGTAATAATATGCTTTTAATTACTTACAACAGATTTAATATCTATGGGTGACTAGACTCAGTATGTTGTTCTCTGTAACACTAGAAGGGTACTGTTTGAGAGGTATGAAAGCTAAGCGCCCCAAAGAGAAAGTAACTTTGCCCTTTCCTTTTGCTTTTGCGCTGAAAAGGTCCCTAGGGACCACTAAGAGTAGCAATCCCCCTGACAACTGTAGATAGCCACTGCACTAGAGGCATAAAAGGAGAGGACACTGAAACTCTTCTAGTAACTTGAACTCTTAGTAAACCACACTAAGAACCTTTGAAGGAAAAAGTTACAAGACAAATATCCACCTGACATCAACCGTCTTGACTGGGTTCTAGGAGACCACCCTGTCCTAAAGGATGTGGTATAAGCTCTAACTCTTCACACACCTGATATCAGATGCAGCCAAACACTGAAAGAAACATTTTCAGAAGCTGCTGTTAATTCAGTCTTCCCAGTGGCCACACTGAAAATTTGACATTACTATAGGTCAATAATAAGCTATTTCTGCAGTCATTGCACCTGATGCCAGGTGTTGGCCTTGTGCTTCTTTGGATTGTGAGATTCCATGAACAACAGCAATCCTTAAACGGCTGTTTAGCCTGCTGCTCTCTGTCCTACCAGCTTAAAGCAAGTAGAATGGGGCAAAGGATCTGGCCTGATGTGAAGGGTAGTTATTACTATTTAAATACCATTGATTTTTTGCACTTCTGTTTCTGTGGTCACTGTTTACCTTTCATGTTTCTCTCTAATTAGCTCCTTAGGAATTAGCATCTATTTGGGCTCTGGTTGGAGCAAGAAATTATGAACTAGGACACCTGGGGAAAGATCTTCAGCTGGTGTGAATTACCATGGAATTGTAACAATTTATAGCAGCTGAGATCTGCCCCCTGCATTCTGCTTCTCACTGCCACTGGTTTAATATGACCTTAGGGAAGTCAGCCTAATTCTCTTTGCTTCAGTTTCCCTGCATATAAAATAGGTTTAACAATATGCATCCTCCTTTGGAATAGAGCTGAGGGACAGTTTCCCACCGAAAAATGCTGATTTGTCAAAATGCAAATGTTTTGACATATACATTTTGTCAAAAATATACTACCAAAAGCTCAGGAAAAGCAAGGATTTCTTAGGATGATATTTTTTATTGGACCAGCTGGATAGTTTGGATAGAGGGATAGAGTTGGGATAGGCATTAGAAAGCTTCTTTAACTCTATCCCGGCTATACAGTTGGTTCAATAAAAGAAATCACCATAGGTGACAAGTGGGGGGGGCACAGGGGAGCACGTGCCTCCGCTGAGATTGCCAACTTCTGTAGCTGCCACTGGCTTCTGCAGGCAGTTGCCACCCTCCGCCTTGCTGCCAACGTGGCCACTGGCAGCTGCAGGCGGTCCTCAGTCACCATGCACCGCCAATGACAGCATGGATGGTGGCTGCAGGCAGTCCCTGCTCACCGACCACCACTCACCACCTCCCACCGCCACTGACACCACCAGTAGGTGGTCCCCGCTTGCCACCATGGTGCCCCCCCCAGTCATGGGAGGCACCAGTTTTTCATGGACATCACCCTAAGAAATCCTGGACACTAACATAATTTCTGAAGCACCATAGCTAAAAGATAACTCTTACACTACTACAAAAATATCAAAATATCAAAAAGTGTTATAGTAGCATAATATACTGTACCATACCGTACTGTATGTTATTGTATCAATAGACAAGCTCATCAGGGAAACTGTGGAATGTCCCTCATTAGAGTTCTTCAGAATAAGGCTGGATAAAAATTGTCAATGGTATTGTGGAAATAGCACATTCTGCCTTTGTTCTGGGTGGTCAGATTAAATCAGGGCTGTCTAAGCGGTGACCAGTGGGCTCCTGCCTAGCCGCTGCTCCCCACATTGCTTTTGTTTCAGTGCGAACTGGGGTCTCTAGGCTCCCCCTCCCTCTTCTGGCTTCTGGTTCCTGCCTGCACTTGGGGATGGGACAGCACAGTGGCAAAGGCTCTGGGGTACCCATGTGGCAGGGGCTTTGGGCTTCCTATGTTGTATGTGCAACAGAGGAGGGGGTCAGACTGATCATGGTGAACATGCATCAAGAGAAGAAGCTGGGCTGCATTCACAGTGGGGAGGGAGGGGAGAAGGGACTACCCATGGGACAAGTCCAGCTAGAAGGGAGTTGGAGATATATGTGCAATGGTGGAGAACTGGACTGCTTGTACTGTATGCACAGTCAGGGGCAGGAGGGCCTCACTGCCCATGCAATTTGTGGCCCCCAGGTTTACAGCCCACACAACATGTGGTCCCCAGTGGCCCAGAAGTTGGCAGCCCTTGACTAGGTGACACCTGAATTCCATTCCTTTCCATTCCACCTACCATTCTATGGGGCATTATGTTATAATAATAATCCTCAGGTTGAAAGCACTTCAACCCCACTGAAACAATGTGTTTTCATTAGGTCACTTCAGTAGTTCCAAAAGTATTTTCTTTCCTCAAATTTCAAAGTATTTCCTTCTTCCAATTGAGAATGAAAAGGAAGCTCAAAACACCATTTCCCAGAGAACAGAAATTATGACCTGTGAGTAGCTCTCCTCAAATGAAAAGTAGAACATAAGTGCAAAGTATTATTAATTATTATGCAGATGCTCAGAAAACAAATTGTAAGTTTTGCTTCCTGAACCTAGAACCTTGTTTCAAGCCTGTCCCTTAGAGATGTTTACAAGCTCACCATAAATGTACTTTATCAGTCGACAGCCCACTGATTGTTCTCACAGGAGACTGAGGTTACAGGAAATATGTTCACATGAAAATGCATAGAATAAAACATCATGTAAAGCTCGCTTATTTGGCTTTGACTCAGTAACACCAAATTAGTATTCATGATATAGTCTCTGACAAATAGGGTTATTATCAACACACGCTGTAAACATAAATCAGGTGGATATCAATAAAATTGTATTTTTGTTCTAGTCTTGTTTACAGATCTCCCCTCTGAATGCCACATAAATACTTAGGATGCTTTTAGGAAGCATGCCACTCATGTTATTAGTTTTCTCTGGCTTTGAGCACTGACACTGATCATTTTTTGACAATGTTTACCAACAACAAAGGTGTCCTATTGAGCAAACTTTCTATGCTTGCACACTCCTTTACGTCTATGAATGCCTTACATCATTTTGCCTGAAGTCAAATGGAACTATAAAAACACCAAACACAACAAATGGTGTAAATAGCCATTAAGGTGATGGTTCGATGTGGTGAACAACAGCAACAAATCACTGCTGGAATTGCAAAGCATCAGCGTTTCTAAATTTCACGAGAGAATATTAAAAGAAAAAAGGAAAACAGTTGCAGCATTAACCTTGTGTGTTTCAAATCCCCAAGGTCAGTACTATTTAGATTTCAGAGGTATATTCTCCGAGCTCTATCACATAGCACTGTAACCCATGAGCAGCTCTGTTAAAATGAATTAGACTGCTTAGAGAATATCTTGTTCTTCAGTAGGCGTAGTAGGGAGCAGAAGCTGACCCAGAATGATTTGCACAGGCTCAGATTGATTTTTTTAAACTGCCACATCCACCAAATTGTGAAGAAACATATGTCTAAAACTGCACTCCCAGCTGGCTTGGGGGTTTTTTCCCTCCATTATATTGACAGCATTAGAGACTTTTACGTTCCATGATAATTCTTCTTTTTTGGCAAACCGTACATTTGTCATTCTGCTTTTGGATGAGTTAAGTCTATAGCTATATTTGAAGGAATCTCAGTTTCTACTAAGCAACAACATAACAAGTGTGGGTCTCCAAAACATGTCCCTAATTATGGGTTTGAAATATTAGAACAGTATTATTTTCTGTAATGAAGTTCAGATATGGCCATTTTTTTTTCTTTTTTTTTTTTATTAAAGGTTCTAATTCCTATTTTTCCTTTTGTTTTTTTCTTTTTCAGTGCAGACACTGAAAGATGTTCTTTGTATTCACTTTCTTTCCTCACGTGTCATCCTTTTTTTTTTTTTTCTTCACTGTAACTTTGTGACTCTTCAAACATGTAGCATCTGGTAAGTGACCCTGCACAAATACCATACATATTTTTATTTTTAACTTGAAATCTTAACCTTTCCTGTGTATTTCTTTTAATAAAACGTTCTCGTCAACGTTTCCATGTCATCTCCTGGGCAACAATTCTGCAAAGTATTTAAGAAAGTGTTTAGCACCATCACAATTCAGGAGAATATTTAAGCACTTGTTTATAGTTACCAGGGTAAGTGCTGCCTCGTCTAGAAATGGCTTTCTGAACTAGGGCTTCAATCTAACATCATTTGTCACACCGATGAGTTATCTAATTTAAATGGTCCCTGATTTGCACTTCAATCAATATACAGGAATAAGAAATATAATTTCAAAAGCCGGTCAGAACCAAGCAGCAAAATGCATCATTTGTCATAATATATTTGATTTCCAGCCATTTGAAATTGATACAAAAATAAAAATTGCGTTAGAATACATAAAGGGGGGGGTCTGACATGTTTGCAGTGACTGAGCTAGGCCCAACCCTTAATAGTCTACAATAAAACTCCTGCTGTGAAGTATTCCTGTTTAGGATGAAAGAAAATGACTTGCATCTACATATTCTGGTTCCCAAAGGCACGGCTGTAACAGGGTAGTCTGGTCCTGTAAAGGGCAGCAGAAAGTCTTGCGTAAGGGACCCAGGTGAGGAAGAAGACCACTCATCCAGGAGCATCCTTGGAAATTAAAAACCAGAGAACAAGAGAGGGCCCAGCAGCAATCTGTAAACAGGTAAGGGACTAAAACCTAAATAAGCTGCATGCTAGGTGCAGCCAGGAGAAGCTGCTCCTGCTACCCAGAGAAAGCTTATGAGTTTGGGTTTGTTTGTGTGATCAAGGACTTTGCATTTCAAAGGTGAACTGAAGAGTCCCCGTTGGGGCGAAGCCAGCCTTAGAGAAGCAGCAGATTCATGGGCCCAGTCAGGACTGTTTTGGCATCTGAAAGGTCTGACTGAAGAGCCCCTGGAGGACCTGAAAAGATGTTCTCACTGCCTCCTGCTGAATTGCTTCACTTCACAGACATAAACATTTATTGGTCGAGAAAGTAAGAACAGTCTAACTGGTAATGCTGATACCTGTAGGTGAACTGGGTACTTACCTACCAGGAGGGTGGTCCAGATTCCAATTAATATCTATAGCCATGTGTAGAAGGAACGAGGGGCATGTGTGCACGACACTTTAAAGTGGGCTAAATGCTTTTGCACCACTTTAATGGTGTCAGTGTTTGCATGCGTTGGTGGTGTATTGCGCATTAATTACAGCTGCTGTAGGAAATTCGGCAGCATGATGCACCTTAAATGACTTGGGGCACAGCAAACTAAAACTCCTCCTTTAGTTTGCTGCCCCTACAGCTGCAGAGCGAAGCACTGAACTCTGCAGCTCAGGGGCTCTGCAGGAAGCCCTGCAGGCCAGCTCCGCCCAAGAAAAGCGGTGATCCTCATTTTTATTTTCCCCCCCCCTTGGAGCTGTCCTGCATGCATGTGCTGCATGGGGGCCCGGTGCTTCCCTTCATGGCTGCAGTGTCCCCTGGGACTGCCCAAGCTGGGTGCCTGCAGGCAGGTGCTGCCTTGGGGGGCGCTGCTGCTGCTGAGGGGGGAAGCACCATTCCCTCCCCTGCAGCCCAGGAACTGCTCTGCCCACCTGCAGCTCACCTTCCCCTCCTTGAAACTGGAGAGGCAGGTAAATGCAGGGTATGTGCACAACACAGAGTTTAAAGGGCCCTAAATTAAAAACCCGCCACTTCAATTTAGGGCCCCTGTTTCATCTACACACCCCCTAAGTCTAAAAACAGACAACTGGCTTAATGAACCCAGATTAGGCCAGGATATGACTAACATCAACATTCAGCACAGCCAGTTTATACCCTAGGCTTCAATGGCAATTAAATTGAATTAACTGGGATTATTTCCAGGCAAAGTGTAAACTCAAATAATTCACAGGTTCTTAATGTGGGACAATGAGTTTGTCAGTCTGCAAAATCTGTGATTTGATACAAGACAAAACACACTAATGCAAATCAAGCTGGTTGTCTGTCTTCAGCCTAAATGTGGCACACCAACTGAACAGCTGCACTGAATTCTTTTGAGGAGCTGTATCCTTGCCACACACCTTTAAAAATCTGGGTATTGGCCCTTCCCAAGCTGAGATGACTTAGTCTGCAGTGTCTGCTTAAACTTCTGTAACAAAGCCGTGAAGGAGCGGCTACAGTGAAAGCTGCTAGAGTCCTCTGCTGAAACAAGGTCAGATGGAGTCTCTCACACAGCTGGCTTTCTGAATTAACAATTTGTGGCCATAATAAAGCAATGCACATAGTTGTATGTGTGAGATGTTCTTTCACCTTTTTCAAACAGAGCTGATACCAACTAATGCTATAGACAACAGATTGAAGAAGGTGGTTGGATCGGATCTGGTGAAATCTCTCATCCTGAGTGCAGTGAGTCCTTTGCTCCTAGTGCAGCAAATTGCCTCACTGCAAAATTACTCAAAAAAAAAAGGCACAATAAACTAAAATAAAACCCATGATGTTCATAAGTTTTAAAAATCTAAGCTGCATATCAAATAAAATCCATAAGCAGCTTGGGAATGACCATCCTGTACTACTTCATCCTGAACTGTTAAAGGAACACTTAAGCAGACGTACTAAAGAAAAGCAACTTAGAAACACTAGAATGTTTCTTAGGACACAAAATAAATCAATATTATACTACATAAAAATAAGTGATATTTCAGGAAAAATAGCAGCCTCAGCAAACCAAGTCATTTCAAGCTTCACAACTTTTTGCTGTCTCAGAGCAAAGGAGCAGGACCTGAGCTTATTGGAAATGTTAAGGAATGCAAGTAAATAAATAAGTGGAGGTCAGCATTCATTTTGCAAAACCGTTAACAGAGTGTTTACTGTTATATCTGAGACAGCAGTATGTTATGAAGCTTGAAACATCTCAGAGGGTGTTTCTAACTGGACTGAGCTGGTGATGGGAAATTTGCTTTTCTGTCTCCTTAGTTGGCTTAATCAGTCATACAGTGATTTGCTGATGTCCAGTCACTTTGGATGCAGTTGATTGCCTAAATATGGACACACTAATCTGAGTTTGTATGCAGGACTGTGCTTTTTTGAAAGGCACAGGGCTAAACTGTCTGTCACTTTGCTGTATGTCTGTAACCAGGGGCAGAATGTAGATTAGGGTTACCATATGCTGGGTTTTCCCAGACATGTCCTCATTTTTGGCCCTCTGTGCTGCGTCTGGGTGAGTTTTTAAAAGCAAATGTCCGGGTGTTCTGCTGTGTCTCTGCTCTCCCAGGCTGGCTGGGCCTGGGAGCAGCAGGCAAGGTGATTGGTTGTCGTGGGTCACATGCTCTTCACACAGGCCCCAGCAAGCCAAGTAAAGAGAGAGATTGTGTGCAATGCAAAAACTGCTTGGGCAGCAGAGCTGTGGGGACCAGCAGGCCTGGGAGGGCAGGAGTGAGGGACAATGTGGGGGCAGGGGTCTGTGGGTCGGTAGTGAGGGTCACCAGCAGAGCTGGAGGGGCAGGGGTTGCGGGTTAGGAGTGAGGGGCATGGGGGGTAGTGGGCTGTGAGTCGAGAGTGAAGGGCACCCACACCTCTGGGGGGGGCAGGGGTCTGTTGGTTGGAAGTGAGGGGGTGCTGGAAAGGTTGGGGGGGCAGGGGCTTAGGAATTAGGGGCAGAAGCAGAGCACAGGCAGATCACTGCCCCTTGCTCCCAATCATACACCCCACCCTTCTTTCCTCTTTGTCATCCCCCCTCCACCTCCCAGGTGTACTTTTTTGATGCTGGAAATATGGTAGTAGCCATAATATAGATATGCTAGTGTAGAAGCAAAGAATCAGGTACTGATCAGAGTCACAGTCTGGCTTCTTGTGCTCTCTGTGTCCTGAAAGATATACTTATACCTTCAGGGAATCATAGAATCATAGAAGTCGGGTCAGAAGGGACCTTGTAGATCTTCAAGTCCAACCCCCTTCCTGGGCAGGAGAAAAAACTGGGCTCAAATGATTCCGGCCAGGTAGGCATGAAGCCTCCTCTTAAAGACCCCCAGGGTAGGAGCCAGCACCACTTCCCTTGGAAGTTGGTTCCAGATCCTAGCCTCCTTGACTGTGAAGTAGTTCTTAGGGATGTCTAATCTAAACCTACTCTCCAACAACTTGTGGCTGTTATTCCTTGTTATGCCAGGGGGTGCTAGGGGAAACAAGGTCTCTTTCTGGTCCCCCCTAGTGAGTTTATAGACTGTCACCAGGTCCCCCCTCAGCCTTCTCTCGTGAAGGCTGAACAGGTTCAGGTCCCACAGTCTCTCACTGTAGGGTCTGCCCTGTTTTCCTGGATCATGTGGGTGGCCCTTCTCTGGACCCTCTTCATGTTGTCCACATCCCTCCTGAAGTGGGGCGCCCAGAACTGGACGCAGTACTCCAACTGTGGCCTGACCAGTGTTGCATAGAGGGGGAGGATCACCTCCTTGGACCTGCTTGAGATGCACCTGTGGATGCACGAAAAGTTCCGGTTAGCCATGCCAACTGTGACCTTGCACTGTTGGACCATGTTCATCCTGGAGTCAATAATGACTCCAAGATCCCTTTCTGCCTCCGTGCTCTCAAGAAGGGAGTTTCCCATCTTATAAGTGTGCTGCTGGTTACTACTGCCCAAGTGCAGCACTCTGCACTTGTCAGTATTGAAACGCATCCTGCTTTTGTTAGCCCACGCCTGCAACCTATCCAGGTCTTGCTGCAGTCTTTCTCTCCCTACTAGCATGCTCACCTCACCCCAAATTTTGGTATCATCAGTGAATTTAAACAAGTTGCTTTTCACCCCGTCGTCCAAATCGCTGATAAAGAAATTGAAAAGCGCGGGCCCAAGGACCGAGCTCTGGGGGACTCCGCTGCCCACTTCTCCCCAGGTTGAATGTGACCCGTCCACCACCACCCTATGAGTGCAATCCTTCAGTCAATCTGCAATCCATCTGACTGTGTAGGCATCAACCTTCATTGAGGCTGTGGAGTTAATGGTCCATATAACCTTCAACATGAGCATGTGACTGTGTAAGTGAGGTCACAATCTGACCCATAGTCTATTTTGGTACAGTATTCTCACTTCAGCAGATTGGGATCTTTTCAAACTTTTAACAGAACAGTTTCTTGGTCATCTCTCAATGTTTATTAATGTGTGTGTTTGCATGATCGTTTTAGAACAGCTGTGTCCCATTGATCTTTGACATTAGTGAAAGCTTGGAGCACTTCATGTCATTCTGTCTGAAATGGTTTAGGCACAGCAAATCATGCATCTGTGCAGGGAATCACACTATGTCAGTGGTAGCCATATATTTTTTTTTGGCAGACTCACCACAAATTAGCTCTGCACCCTCCCCAAGTCTTATTCCAATCCTTGTCTCTTACCTGATTTGCTACTCTACTTTCTGCTTCCTGCCCTGTGCTCCCTGTTTGATCTGATGCTCTGCTTTCTGTGCTATCTGCCACTGTGCTGCTTGTCTCCAACTCATGTTCCCCAGGCCATTTATGGCACCCATGCCATAAGTTGACCACTGTGACTTTTGATGTCCCTTTTGTATAATTTTATTGTTCCTGACAAGGGATGGAACTTATTTTAGGTTGCATTTGTATGTGTTAGTATTGGTATTTTCAGGATTCAAACAAATCATTTGATCCTTCTGAATATACCAAAGGTTAATTAATGACATACTTTTCTGCTCCATTTAGCCAAGTTCAAGTGACATTTTTTTCCCTGTAAGATCACTTGAGTGACAAACTGAGAAGAATTTGGTCCAGAATAAATGCCAGCTTGCGTTTCTTTGCCACATTTGCCCCTGCACATCAGTATATAAAATATTAGTATTGTAGGAAGACCTGTCTGGTTCATAAGATCTGGGTGAACTCTAATTGAGTGAATTTATAAATGCCATTAAACCAGATTGATTCATGATAAACTACACTTTGTTAATTTATTTTGACAATTGCAGCTTTTATATTTAATTATTGATACTAATTCAGACTGTTCTAGTCAGTGCAGTGCCTGGATATTTTGTAAAAATAACAAAATAGAGTGTTATGTTTCCTCACTCCTGACACTCTACTATTTAATTGGTGCTGAGGAGTAGGGAAGAGAATACCATTTTTCATGTTAATTATGAAGTAGGAGGATTAGCTAAATGCATATTAGCATTTTATTTTACTGAGATGCTTACATTAAACAATTCTTTGAATCGTTGAGTACAGAAGGCCAAATTTGGGGGGCAAGTAATTTATTTGCAGAAAAATATCTTTCTCGTGTGACTGAAACTATTTATGAATGTGGGTCAGTGAGTTTCAGCTGAATTTTAAAAAAGCTGTTTTTACATACTGTTATATCTTTAGCCTCCAATTCTTACTTTCACCCCAATCTTTTATTGCTATTACAAAATGGAACTAATAATTATACCCTCTTTCTATTTTATTTACACAGATTAAAACCAGCAGTAGTCTGTGTAGTGAACTCAATGGGCTCTTGACTAATCATTTCTGCAAATTGAATAATATCTTTTTCTCTATGCACTATCAATATCTGTACTTCCCACATTTTTCTATGACCATGCTTTACATTTGGATGTATTTTGGGACTTAAAGAAAAGCCCAGTGTCTTCAACTTTCATAATGCTTTCCTGAAAAAAAATGACTGCATTATGAGATGAATGTCATAACTAACAAACTGGTCTTAACTTCTGCCACAAGGGAAGAAAGCTAGCTTGGAACTTTCTCTCCTGTACTTAAATCTGCATTCTGCTGTTTCTCTTCAGTTTGCATTATTACTGTTCAGGGCATCTCACTTTCTCTAATTATATTTATTTCTTGTAACTGAAGAAAAATTATAAGACAAGTATGTGGCAAAAATCTAATTTAAGTTACTTTTACATTTGGATTATGCCCGTGTACCTATGTATATATAATTATATGTAATTTGGAGTCATGGGACAGAATCCCATTTCATTTCATGCATCCATGTCAGTCTTCCAGATATGTAAATAGCATTTTTTGGCATGTATGTACAGTTTGCAGTCCCGGTCAGTAGGCTACACACTAGATGGGCAAGTATATGGCCCCATATGAGTATATGCTGCTAGTGTAAATCATAAAATTTGAGCCAGGCAACACCCATGACTCCTCCAAGATGAGGCTGCAGCTTCCATGTTTCAGCACCAATAGCTCAGTGACTGGGACACTTGCCCAGGAAGCAAGAGGTTCTGGGCCCTCTCCAGCCAGAGGGGATTTGAATCTACACAGTTTTGACTTCCCAACATAAGGTTCTAATGGCCAGGCCATGGGTTAGACCAGGGTTACCCAACCTCTGCCCAGCAAGGGGCCACACAACATGTAGGCCTGGAATATGCCACCAGTGTGCGTGGCATAAATAGCTCAGCTCCCCCTCACCATGATGGCAGCATGGTGAGACCAGCCAGTCTCTTTCCACCTGGAGAACCAGACCTCCCCCTCCCACACATGCAACTGTTTCCTACCATCTGGTCCCACCTTGCTCCTAGGAAAGGTAGCAGGAAGCAGAAGCTGGAGGAGGGAGCCTGGAGACCCCACCTGCCACAGCAGCAGGATTGATGGGGGCAGTGGGCAGCTGGGCAGCAGCCTGTGGCTGCATGTTAACCCTTCACAGGCCAGGTGCAGCTTCCCTGCTGCTAGTTGGACAGGCCTGGGTTACAGCATATCTAGTTGCTTTTCCTGCACACCTTTTGAAGCTGATACTCCAGAAAGGGAAATATGTGGGGCCAAAAGGAAGAGAATGAGCTAAAGGGTGTGTGGTTTGGTGAGAAGGATGATGACACAGAAAGGAACAATACCTGGGTTTTAGCTTTGGATCTCAGACCTGACTGCCAAGAACTTCCCAACTGCTCTTCATCCATTTTATCTAATGATTATTAAGTGGTTCAACTCCAAGAGAAGGGCTGGGGAGGGCTCTCTCTTGGTCACGCTTCACTACAATCAGTAAGCTGGTGGCTAGTGCACTATGCTGAGAATTTATTAGGAGGCAAACCTTCTGAGCACAGGTAAGTCTAGCGCAGGGATCTCTCCCTGCCTGCTCAAGTGGCCTAACCACTCAGCTACTGGAGCTAAAACATGGAAGGGCCCTCCTCCTCCCTGCTTTTTAGGGACTTATGCTTAGTTATAACCAGGGATCCTGGTCTTCTCTGATTAAAAAAATCCCCAATTTTCAGATAGAAAAAAGTAACCCTAAATCTACATTTATCCATGATTAAAATGAAACACCACTATATATCTATGTAGATAGATACAGAGATCTTGCTAGAGATCTATCTATCTAGATATCTACATCTATCTGGATATAGATAGATATATCTAAGATATAGATATATCTATATCTATATCTGGATATATAGTGGTGTTTCATTTTAATCATAGAATATGGTTATTCTGTAATAATATGAATATTATTTAATATATATATAGCGGTGTTTCATTTTAATCATGGAAAAAAATGTGGATTTTGGGTTACTTTTTTTATATTTTAAAATTGGGGATTTTTTTTTTTTTATCAGAGAAAACCAGGATCCCTGGTTATAAATGGAGCTGTGCATCTACTCAGCCAGAGTGTGCATGGTCAAGAGTGTGAAGATGCCTATGCATCCAGGGAGAGTATGATCACAAACCATATGTTAGTGCCAAAAATGCCACTTAGGTGTCTGGAAAACAGCCACTTGGGTATGTAAAGTGAAATAAGATACTATCTACAATCTTTTCACGGCATGACAAACAAAGCAGCGTGCATAGAATCACAGATCTGGAAGGGCCTAATGCAATAACCTGGGTCAGACATCCTAAGCAAGGCAGGATCATCCCCACCTGGACCATCCTGGTAAAAAGTCTGTCTAGTCTGCACATAAAAATTACACCAACAGAGATTACACAGCCTCCTCAGGTAGTTCTGTTCCTGTGCTTAACCATCCTTATAGTTAAAGAAAGTCCTTCCTAATACCCAACCTAAATCCCTCTTGCTGCAATCTAAGTTATTTACTTTTTGTCTCATTGCCTTAGAAGACAGAAACCAATTGATCTGTCCTCTTTATAACAACCCTTTGTATTGTATTACACTGTCTTGTGAAATTCCCCCTTGGTCTTCTCTGTTTTCAGTCTAAATTATTGCAGTGAATACAAGCGTTCTTCATATGTCACTGAATTACTTTGAATTGTTTAAATGTATCTTACTTGGATTCTGTCCAAATTTTCCACATCTTTCTTGAAGTGAGGCACCCAGAATTGGACACACTACTCCAGGTGAGGCCTCTGCAGTGCTGAAAAGAGTGGAAGAATAATTTCTTATGACTGGCATATGATACTTCTGTTAATCTCAGTGTGCTAACAGCTGTTTTGCAAAAATATTTCAATGTTGATTCATATACAGTTAGAATGATAGAAAAACAGGTTATAATAGGAAAGTAGGGCCGGAAGAAATATCAGGATGTTTTCTAGTCTAAAACCTGCTCAAGGTTGAATTATCCCTGACTAGATAATCTAAACAAGTGCTTGTCTAACCTGCTTTTAAAAATGGATGGAGATTTCACAGCCTGTCTGGGTAACTCATTCCAATGCCTAACAAATGTCATAGTGAAAAAGTTCTTCCTACTATCCAACCTAAATTTCCCTTGCTGCGTTTTAAGACCATTACTCCTTCTTTTGTTCCATGCAGCCACAGAGAATAGTCTCTCACTCCTTATAACCACTCTTTTGGTGTTAACTCCAAGGTGCTTAACAAATTGATTATTTAATGATAAACTTCACTATCTTTCAGGCTAGTCTGTAATTTGCTGGGTCTTCCTTTTTGACCTTATCCAGTCCTTTTCTCACCTGACATCTATGATGTCCCATGGCCCTGCAATTACTTCAGCCAGTCCCTTGAGCACTTTAGAATAACTCACCCAGCCCTGCTGAATTGAAAACAGCCAGTTTACCTAATGAATTTCTAATTGTTTTTTTCCTGCCTTGGCTGTTCATCTACCCCCTGTCCTTTTTTCATCTACCCACTTTTTGCCATTGTCATTCTCTGTGAAGACTGAAGTAAAAGAGGCATTAAACACTACAGCTTTTTTTTCATCAACCATTACTAGCTTCCTCTCTATTCATTAAGGAAACTGCCTTCTCCTTGGTCTTTTTCTTTCTTCTGACTTATTCATAGAATTATTTTTGTTGCCTATTGTGTACATCTGCATGAGAAGTTGACTAACCTAATGCATAGTAAAGTGTCACCTTCTACAGTTTTACTGCACATTAAATTAGTCTAATGCACCATTTGCTAGTACCAACACATAAAGGTACTAGATAAGTGGTGCATTAGGCAATGCTCAGTTGTGCACATGTAGCTGCTGATGAAAGCAATTTTGCTCCCGATTAGCTCAGGCAGGAGGAGCCCACTGCTGCCTGGCTAAGCCCCGATGCAAAGGGAGATATGGAGACAGCTGCCCCTGCAACCAACACAGCTCTCCCAGCCCCGTGCACATCAGGACTGGCCCCTGTGCCCTCTGCTAGCCACAGGCTGGCAACCAGGGGAGCCTGGAGCTCCTTCTGGCTGGTACAGAGCAGGGCATGAGAAGCCCTGGATCAGGCTGCTCCTGTTAGGCGAAAATCTGTGCCTGAGTGAGTGCACATGTAGACACGTTCCTGGTCACATCTTATTGCACTTTATTTTACTGTGTAGTAATATTACTGTGCATTTATTGCACATGTAAATGCACCCATTATGTCTATGAAAATTGTATTTTTATTTGTGCCTTGATCTCCTGGATTTTATAAAAAAATGAAGGGCTGGATCCAAGGACAGATTTAGCTCATCCAATTTAGTTGCCACAATGCTAGACTTCTAGGCACCTAGCCTCTGGAGTAAAATTTTGAGCTAAGAGTTAGGCTGCAAGACTGTATGCAGAGGTTTAGGTACTTCAGAATGGGATCCAAAACAATCCACCTGAGTTTAGAGATGCTTAAACATGTCCAAAAGAAACACTGAGACTAGGAATGGCAGAAGGAGAGGCAGGGTGGTACCTTAAGGCACCTATACACGTGCCGAATGCTTACTCTGATGTATTCTAATTAGAACGTAAATAAATAGCATGCTCCAGCAGTTTTGGTGTCATGTATAGTCAGCGTCCCCACATTTCAAAATGGTGGTGAGGGCACTTTAACTAAAGCTTTAGTTAACAAGCTTTAGTTAAAGTGCCCTTGACACCATTCTGAAGTACAGGATGCTGAATACATGAAATGCTGTGAGTGCTTTAATTAGAGAGGCCCCTGAGAGCCATGATAGTTAAAGTGCCCCCCCACCCTGAGCACATGTAAAGATGCCCTTAATGACTACCTGGTTTCAAGAGGCATGAGAGGCTTTTGTAGGTAAAAGCTTACTGCATTTGATGAAGAAGGCCATGGCCTACAGAAAATTGTACCTCTCTAAACCAATTAGTTGCTAAGACGCCACCCAAATCTATTTTCTGCCTGACTTCAGACTAATACAGCTAACCACCTCTCTGCTCATGAGAAATGGAATGTGTCTGAACTACCCGTATCTCCATTCCACCATCTTAATCGGTATTTTAAACACCTAAAGTAAAGGATCCAGAGAAAATGGATGCTGGTTTCTGTGGCCAACAGCACACAAGGGACTGATATAGCTAGTGTCACAACTGGCTACCTTTGACTTCCCAAACCAAATCACCAGGTACCCATATGCAGCTGGACTGACTGGAGAACAGTCCTTGACATTTCACCCCTTTGCTGCTACGGAACCTGCAACTATTCTTTGAAAGGTAGCTCTTTTTAAAACACAATAGGAGGTGATCTCACTTTTATATAATGGCCTAGTTAAGCAGAATCCATTACTCTACTTCACAGCTGAGTGACCTAACTACTAGGCTATATGGAGTTCTGAGTCTTCCCTATAGAGTTGCATTCCCCCATTTACTCTTTTGCTGGTCCCATTGTTCATGCCCTCCTCTCTGAACAGTGGGGCAGCTTCAATAAGGGGGGTGTAGAGTTTAGCTTGTAGCCAAGTGATTAGAGCTGTCCTCTATGACATGGGAATTGAGGATTTGAATAACCCCAGATTGAAAGATGCATTGAATTCAAGTGCTAGACTTCCTGGATAAGTGCTCTAACCACTAGCTCTTTGTATTAAACATCTGCATCAATCCTATCTCTTCATTTGGTAGCTGCCATTAAGCAAAATGGCAGCTTTAGTCTCTGATAGGCCTTATTGTGTTGACATGATAGGTGTTTTTAGAATGTGCCTTCCAAATCAGGCCCTTTAAAGGATGAAGATGGAAGGCCACCTTATTCCATGATCCTAAGTAGCTTGGTCTGAAGCTTAGCTTCTCAATCTGGAGCAAGCTACTCAAAATGCAGGCTTAAATGCAGGCTTAAATGCAGGTGACTCTCAAGTGAAATAGAGAGGTGGCATTTGTCAGTGCCTGCTGACAAGTGGCATTTCTGATTGTAATTATGGACTTAGATTCTGAAAAGTCACCAAAAGGTCTGTTTTGGCACCTAACTCTTTCTTTTTTTTAGATCTAAGTCATGGTTACTTAGAAGCTTAAATCTTATTTCCAAACAACATGATTTAGGACTACCTTATCTTGCTCCCAGAAGTACCAAAGCTTAATGGTAGTTAGATGACTAACTTGGTTAAACATTTTTGGAAATTGTACTAGGAGGAACCTACCTGCATGTCTCAGAACTAAGTTTCTTTGATCATCTAACCCTTAAGAGCCTAAATCACACTGACTTTTAATGAGACCAGGCTGTTAAATAGCTTAGATGCTTTTGAAAATGTTACCACACACAACTTACATGTACATGGCATTTTTCACACAACTTTCCAAAGGGTTCTGCAGAAATTACTTCATCCAGCTAGAAATAAAATGTTGTCATCTAAAATGTAGCAGCTGATTAAATATAAATCCTAACTACTGGTGCTTAAATATGAATCCTATCATACACATTCTCTGTGTGTGTGTGTATTTACTCTGAAATTAGAACATTGCAAAAAAAATCTTCTCTGGAGAACACCAGATATTTCACTGTGCCTCAAATACAAGCAAACTGACCACCATTAATTTAGATTTTAAATATGGAAGAAAAAACCTATGAAAATTGTGCAGTTTTCCTTTTATCAAAAGGCAACATTTCATCGTTGTTTCTAAATTTGAACATCGCAATATTCAACAGACATCAAATGGGATACAGCCTTGCTTTAACAATACCTGTCAGCACATCTCCGCTGCTACAATAATCAACACTTACCAGAATGAACCCATCAGAATCCAGGGACTCTCACATGCCAATCCCAAAATGCAGTGTGCCAAATGTTCTTATGAAAACTATGTGGGTGAAATTAGAATAAAACTATGAATCTAAATGAATGATCACAGGAGAAAGATTAAAGAAACAGACACAAAAATTCTTGTAGGAAAACATTTTTGCAGAACAACTATGCACTTTCTGTCATCACTTTCCTCATCCTGAAGGGCAATTTACAAAACACCAATTTACAAAACACCAATGGGCAAGCCTGGGAACAAAAAACCATGAGCTGGCTGGATGCTAAGGATGTGTATAGAAGTTCAGATAGTTTGTCAGGTCTAACCCAAGGTGCTTTACATGAAGTGCCATTGAACTCAACAGACATTTGCCTGTTTGAAGGAGGGTGGGGACGGGCTTGGATCCTGCCTGCACTGACCCTGGCCAGCAGGCAGGGGCACTCCAGGAGCCTCCCAGGAGACTGCTAAAATGCCCTTATCTTCAGCAACTCCTGCTTCCCGCCCAACACCAGCTGGCAACTGTCAGCAGCAGCTGGGGTAAAGGGGAGAGGACGGAGCCCCCCTGTCACCCTTCCCTCCCACCCAGCTACCCCTGCTGGGGTGTTTGGGGGAGCTGGGCCAGCCCCATGCAGTGTGGGGGAGCTTCCTTCCCTCCCACCTACTGCTTGGGCTGTATGACAGCAGCAGCCTCCTGGCTGCCATGCCTGGAGCTGAAGGGGAAATGGATCCCTCCAAGTCACAGACCCAGCCCAGTTCCCCTAAGACCCCGGCAGGGGTAGGCAGGCCAGGCCTGTACAGTGTGTGTGTGGGGGGGCTGGCCTCTGTTCCCCCACTCTCACCCCAGCTCCAGCTGTAGCAAAGCTGCATGCTGCTGGTGTCAAGTGACTGGGGCATGGGAGTTGGGAAATGGACCCACGTCACTGCACAGACCTGGCCCAGCTCCCCCCAATATCCAAGCCAGGGTAGCTGGAGTGGGGGAACGCATGATGCTGGGGAGCTCCCTTCCCGCACCTCTCCACCTGAGCCTCTTGTCAGTGGCAGCACACAGTTGCTAACTCAACTTTGCTACAGCTGAAGTTAAGGTTGCAGGGGTTCTGGGGGGCTATGTTTCAGGGCAGAGCTCCCTTCCCCCCCATCACATGGCTGCAAAGGGAGGAGAAAAATCTTTGTTGCGGGAGACTCCATCCTGAGGGGGACCAAGGGGGTAATCTTCTGCCCCAACCGCTTAGCTCGGGAAGTCTGCTGCTTCCCAGGGGCCTGAATCTGAGACATTGCAGAGAAGATCCCTAAGCTCCTCCAGCCCACAGACCACTATCCCATGCTCCTTATTCATGTGGGCACCAATGACACAGCTCAGAGCGCTCCCAGCTGGGTCATGAGGTGCTACAGGGATTTGGGAGCAAGGCTAAAGGGTCTGGGGGCACAGGTGGTGTTCTCGTTGATCCTCCCAGTCTCAGGCTATGGGCTGAGGAGGGAGAGGAGGATCCAGGTAGTTAACCAAAGACTGCGGCGCTGGTGTCATTGGGAAGGCTTTGGCTTCCATGAGAACAGCCCACTCTTTGGAGAGAGAGGCAGCGAGCTACTGGGAAGAGATGGCCTTCACCTCTCTCCGCTGGGGAGGAGGCTCTTCTCAGCCAGACTGGCTGACCTGCTCCATCAGGGTTTAAACTAAGCCCTCTGGGGGATGGGGGAACTGCAGCCACTGCTTGCCCACTTAGCAACCCTTGCAAAGCCAGCAGGCCAAGGCACTTAAGGGAGCCCACCCTTGCCCCAGCCCTGGTACAATCTGTGGGCAAGGCAAGAGCCCCCAAAGGGACACTTGCCTGCCTATACACAAATGCCAGGAGCTTGGGGAATAA
>NW_017729028.1:24116189-24117482 GCF_001723915.1 Gavialis gangeticus | reverse complement strand
GACACTTACCTGCCTGTACACAAATGCCAGGAACTTGGGGAATAAGCAGGAGGAACTCATCCTCCTGCTTAACGCAAATAATTATGACATCCATAGGGATAACGGAGACCTGGTGGGATTCCACCAATGACTGGCCCATGGGTATAGATGGCTATACCTTGTACAGGAGGGATCAAGTAGATAAAAGGGGCAGGGGTGTAGCTCTCTATGTTAAGGAAATCTATGCATCCCTGCAAGCTGATGTTAGCGACCAGGATGGACGACTGGAGACCCTCTGAGTTAAAATCCATGGGGAACATGACACAGGGGACACAATGGTGGGAGTCTACTGTAGACCTCCCACCCAAAGTCAAGAGCTTGACAAGGAGTTCACCTGGGAACTGGCTGAGGCCTCATGCTCCAGAACCATGGTTGTCATGGTTGACTTGAATTACCCGGACATCTTGTGGAATGATGAGCTGCCCAGACACTTGCAGGGAGCAAACCAGGAAAGCCAAGACTGCAACTGAACTCCAACTAGCTTCGAGCATCAAGGACCATAAGTTCTTTTTTTCAGATATGTGGGGAGTTGGAGGAAAAGCAAGGGCAACATTGGACCCCTGCTGAACCAGATGGGACAGCTGACAACTGACACCCAGGAAAAAGCCAACTTATTAAATGGGTACTTTGCGTCGGTCTTTTATCGGTCCCATTGGATGCCCATGCCAACCACGGGACAGGGAGGTCTGGATGACGGGGATGCCCTGCCCTCCATTAATGCTGACCTCATGAAAGATCACCTTGAGAGGCTGAATACCTTCAAGTCAAGAGGCCCTGACAATCTACACCCCAGAGTACTCAAGGAGCTGGCAAGCATCATAGCCCAGCTTCTGGCACAGAACTTTGAAAACTCCTGGAGCTCTGGTGTAGTGCCCAAAGACTGGAAGAAGGCCAATGTGATGCCTATCTTCAAGAAAGGAAGGAAGGAGGATCCGGCTAACTATAGGCCCATCAGCCTGACTTCTATCCTGGGAAAGGTCTTAGAAAAATTTATCAAAGAGGCCATCCTTAATGGACTGGCTGATGCCAACTTCCTAAGGGATAGCCAGCACAGGTTTGTTGCGGGTAGGCCTTGCTTGATCAATCTCAGTTCCTTCTATGACTAGGTGACCTATCACCTGGACAAAGGAGAAGAGATTGATGTCATATATCTTAACTTCAAGAAAGCCTTCAATCTGGTATCCCATGATCACCTCTTGGCGAAACTAGACAACTGTGGCCTTAGGTCCACCATGATCCACTGGCTGGGAAATT
>NW_017729028.1:24105009-24111189 GCF_001723915.1 Gavialis gangeticus | reverse complement strand
GAGCCCTGGGGGACTCCGCTGCCCACTTCTCTCCAGGTCGAATATGACCCATCCACTACCACCCTCTGAGTGCGACCCTTCAGCCAATCTGCAATCCATCTGACTGTGTAGGCATCAATGCCACAGTCACCCAATTTCTTAATGAGGATCCAAGGCTTTTGTGACCTGATCATAAAAGGCAATCAGGTTGGTCTGACATGACCTGCCCCTAATGAAACCGTGCTGGTTGCCCTTGAGCATCATCCTGAAGCCGGCCCATCACAGATGTGCTCCATGATGATCTCAAAGAGTTTCCCTAGGATTGAGGTAAGACTGACTGGCCTACATCCAGTTTTGGGCTCCACAATTCAAAAAGGATATGGAGAAGCTTGAGAGAGTCCAGAGAAGAGCCATGAGCATAATCAGAGGTCAGGAAAACAGACCTTATGACGACAGGCTGAGAGCCATGGGGCTCTTTAGGCTGAAAAAGTTCAGGCTCAGGGGTGATCTGATGGCCACCTATAAGTTTATCAGGGGTGACCACCAATACCTGGGAGAACGTTTGTTCTCCAGAGCACCCCGGGGGATGACGAGGTCGAATGGTCATAAACTGCTACAAGACCATTTCAGGCTGGACATAAGAAAGAATTTCTTTACTGTCGGAGCCCCCAAGGTCTGGAACAGCCTGCCATCGGAGGTGGTTCAGGCACCTACATTGAACACCTTCAAGAGCAAATTGGATGCTTATCTTGCTGGGATCCTATGACCCCAGCTGACTTCCTGCCCTTTGGGTGGGGGGCGGGACTTGATGATCTTCTGAGGTCCCTTCCAGACCTAATGTCTATGAAATCTACGAAATGAAATCTTTTTCTGTCTCCTCTCCGTGACAGTCTGGAGGCAGAGCTGGACCAATGTTCACCCATGAATACAAGCCCAGCCCCATAAAGGCCCCTGGGATGCAGGCAGAATCATCCAAAATTAAGTAACAATAAGAACCTTTATACAGTTTCAATAAGGTGCTCTGCCCTACAATGCTACGTCAGATAAGGCTTAACTTTTTTGCACAATCCACCACATTTAAAGTGCTCTGCAACCCTGAATATTTGTTATGGCATGGCTACAGAACTCTTTTGGCAGCCGCACCATATGCAAAAGTTTAACTTCTGTACATATGCTAAGAACCAAGGGCTGAACACTGATATTGCCTATGTGTCACCCTTCAGTCTGACACCAGATAAACTTTCTTCGCATTCTTCATAGGTGATAACAACCGTCTTCTCTTTTAAAAGTTGTTGGTGTTGCACTAATCAAGCTATCCTTTCTTTTATGATTTGCTTGTCTTGTCCCCCTGGGAATTTCTGAAATTGGAAAAGAGAGAGCGCAGCAAACGGTTTTTGATTTTTGTTTCGGCCCACTTTTTCCTCAGACATGTATTCAAAAACTTTACGTATATTCCAAACATACAGTGGGACCAATAAAAAAATCTCTCCCACCAAAATCCTTGAAAACATTTAGTTTCTCACTGAGAAATATTTAAAGATAATTTCAGAAAATTGTAACTAAATCAAGTTTTTAAATTGGAACATGTCCCAAAAGAATGACCCCCCCCCACACTAAAGTTAGTTATATATATTGTATCATAGTTCTGTGACTGTATAATAATAAAATGGAAAGTACTTAGAAAACTTTTCAGTTTTCCAAAAAAAAAGAGGAGTAATAAGTATTATTTATTGAAGGAAGCTTTTGTCACAATAACACAGCCTATAGTCAAGGACTGTGTATCAGTGTGTCACTGCAGTAACATCATGGAGAAGGAGGTATGGCTCAGGGCAGTTAAGAGTTCAATCCCTTTTTTTCCTTGCCTCAAGAGTAGTAATTTGTTGCTGACCTATATAGGGCCTATCTTCCAATCCCACAACACACCAGTCAACACAGGTGTGTGCAAGGTGGGCGAAGAGAGATTTTTGTAATTCAGGAGGAGTCAGAATATAAGATTAGATATTAAGGGCAAAGAGACCAGAGAAGAATGGGAAGTCAGGAAGAAGATGCAATATTTTCTTTTGCAATGGATTAAGAAAGGACTCTCAAAAGAGTAGAGCAGAATGAAAAAAAGAACAGAAACCTTGGAGTGAGTTCATGTGAGCTTGGAATATCTGTTACATCTTACATGAACTGAACTCAGAAACTTTTTAAAGTTTGGGTTGTTAGCTGTCACTTATTGTGACTCTCATAAATCACTGGCAGAATATAACATAGGTGCATATGTGTATTTTCTACTTGCATTTGAAAATAATGCATTTATCCTATTCCATTAGTGTATTTTAATAAGCGTTGCTTTGGGACACTCTGCCTGCCAATTTATGTTTATGAGACTGTCAACAGAATTTACATGCCTAAGAAAATATGATACAACATTGCCAAAGAAGGGGCTGCCTGTCAACTGAGGTTGTCATGGAGAAATGAGACATAAGGAAGCTCATACGTATAGTAGTGCAGAGAATGCCAGGAATTATTTTCTCCTACTGAACACAATAAATGTTTATTCTTGGGGGTAAATAAATTGTGAAACTACGGCCCATATTGTGCCATAAGTTGTTGGGTTTGTTTTTTTTTTCCAAGTAGAATTCTCCTTTGAAACCATTTCATAGGCAAAACATACCAACTTGTAATGCATATTGAATGTGTATGGCCTGACTCTGCTACTCCCCTTGCTTCTTTTGGACTGTAGTTACTAAATAAGTACTTATACAAATGATGTCGTTCCATTAAAACCACTGTAACAAATCTAACGTCTCACCTGACCAGGTTCCTTTGATTCGCCAGACTGAATGACAGATGCCCATTTGCAGCTGAATTAACTGGGGAAGGAGAAGAGCAGGGCCTTCACCTGGTGAAATATTCTCTTATGGGCTAGGTACAGACATTCAGAAAGTCAGAGGTGGAATTGATCTATGTTATGTGGTTTTCTGTAAGTGGTGAAGTTTAGATCAGTAGCGCCCTTTGGGGTGGAAGTGGGGGAGCATATTTTAGACCAGATTCTGCCATTTTTAAGACAGTCTATGTGTGTTTAAAGTGTTTGTTTCAGTATGGGTATAGTCAGGTTTCCAATCACTTATACCAATAAAACTGCAATGCTTGTACCTGGCCCTGTTGGCTAGTCACTTGCTCCTTTAACCCGTTCATGGGAGTCTGTGGTGTTAACAGAACCATTTCTGGCCTTTTCTAAACTGTGGTATGGGACTGGAACAGTACAGTTATGGTCCCAGGGTTAGAGGAAACTTAGGGTGGCTTAAAGACTCTGATTCTATAGCCAACAGCACACAAGGGAGCATACATCAAGTGCAACCACTTTGACTTCCCAAACTATGACAAGGTCAGCTGGGGGAGGTGCCAGTTGGCATCTCTCCATAGCAAGGCTCTGCAGCAATGTTCACACTACTGAAATCATAGTGAGGTGCCTTACTGCTCTGCCAGCGCATCATGTATGATTATACAGCCTACATCAAATCAGACACTTGGCAGATGAAAAGACTGATACTTGCCTTATTTATAGAAAGGCAAATATGCGCATGTTTTTGAATCCATCCATTCCACAGCATAGTTATATAAAACAACTGACCGTCTATTTACTGTGCATTGTAAGAAATTTATAGTAGGTTATCCTTGACACAACTGTGCTGTATACCTTTTGCAAGCTGTAATGGGATGCTAGCATATTATTAATACCCCAGAATAATTTATTTATTATATTCCATTAGTGTATTTTAACAAGCATTGCTGTGGGACAGTATGCCTGCCAATTTATGTTTATGAGGCTGTCAACATAATTTACATGGCTATGAAAATAAACAACATTGCCAATGCAGGGTCTACTTGTCAAATAATCTTGTCAGAAAGAAATGAAACACTACCCAAGCTGGAGAGTAAAGCATATTCATTATTGCTGGCTACACAGAATTCTAGGTGACACGCTGAAATACATTTATGCCATTTTTCATGTATCATATGAATAAAAAAGTGAGTGAGAGGGGTACTTCCAACTGCCATATATTGCACTGTACAAAACAGATTTAGCGCTCAATCATTCTAGTTTCTTCAGAATAAAAAATAAGAGCAATGCCCAGGCCCTCGTAACATTAGTGTATAAAACAAAATGTATTATTCATCTGGAAAACTGAGGATGCTATGAAAAATCATGAATACTTCAAAATGGTTAAACTGAAATAAAATAGCTGCAGAGCTGTCTAAGATGGGGAAAAAAATCACTTGGAAGAGTTCATTCAGAAGTCTTGACTAGATAATTATTGAGCTATACTGACAAACTCTATATTTTCCTGCCAATTACACTTTCCAGGCCACAGCTTTCAAAATAATTCAAAGCAGGGAGTTTTAGAACTTCCTTCTTGTAATTCCTCATTTAAGAACAAACCCTGAATTCTTTACTCAGGAAAAAGACCTCCCACCTCCAAAAACTGTGTATATGTGTAACACACCTTGAAATCAATGTGCTTGACAGTCACTGTAGAGAGTAAAAGTACCTCAGAAAAAAAGGCGTTCTGAATATTATTTCAAAACCAGAAAGTTTTACTTCACATTGCACCTGATTTTTACACTACACCCTCATGAATGATCAGTGGTAGTACTTCCCAATAATGGTTGTTTCAGAGAAAATGGATAAGAGGTATACAAAGAAGAGTCAATGTTTATCTAAATATTGTTAGGGCTTTCTTATTTACACAGAGAGACTGCCTAAACACAGCAAACAGTGCAGATGTGAATAATCTCTACTGTGCACAGCACAGAGAGTAGTGGCAGCTGATGGTATCAGCAGAATCAAGTAGACAGACAATAAGAGTGAAGATGATGAATGGAGAATGGGAATATGTCTGAGAATCTCTGGAGAGATAATGATTCAGTACAACTGAGATAAATTAGGGGGGTACAAGAAGAAACACTTAACTGGCTCAGATATGTACATGTACACTACAGTCTGCTGTATGCCCTATCTAATAGTGCTCATACAGGACCAGACTGATAATTCTTCCCAGGGTGCACTGTGGGGAGAAGGAGGACAAGCATATAGGGATATACCTTTCCCAGTGATGGTGCAGATAGTTTAGTCGTACTTATGTGGGTTCCCTGAACACCAGTCCCTATGTGTTCAATAACACTTGTGCCAATGCAGTGCTATACTAGCCCCAAAGCAGACTTTTAAATTGCTGCTGTTCAAGCCAAATTATTAGCCCAGCTGTATTTACCCCAGTGATGAATAGGAAATGCACTGAAAAATACCTATTCTCTCTAAAAACAAAGCCATTTCAAGATCTTATCTCTCATGCAAGACATCGGTTAAAATGATCCTTGAACACTCTTCCAGCCCTATGATTCTGTGAACTTTCAGCTAGAGGCGTAGTAAATCAATACTTCACAAATTGTTTTAGTGTGTGGGTGGATTCAAGATAGTAGTTATGCCCTCTCCTTGGGAGTTGTGTTAGATAGTTTGCACCTCCTGGATGAAATCTTGGCTTCACTGAAGTCAAAGGTGAAAACCCTATTGAGTTGTATTCAATCAAGACTTTGCCCTCAGTTTTTAGAACCTCTCTGAGGAAATGTCAAATGGGGATGCTATGTGGCTGCAGTCCCTGATGGCCTGACGCCTTGCTGGGATGCGCTGTGACGCGGCTAAGAATATCCTACAATCACCCGGCCTGGAAAACCCATCTTCCATCTGCCACGCCTTGATGTTAATTGAAGCTTACCAGGAGGTGGATGCAGGCTGAATGATAACTCTTCTTGCTCACCTGGGCCAATTCTTCTTCGTGGGGTTCCTCCTTTTCATACACCCTACCCTCACCATGTCCTGTCTTCAATAGAGCCAATAAATTGTCAGTTGCTTTGGCTATTGCATAACACTCCCATTTATATGCATGTAACTTAATCAAAATAAGAATGACAACAAAAAAAGCCTTCAGCTCATGAACGCCTTAATCAATTTAATTCAATTTGTTCTGGGTCTCAGCAGAAAACAGACTCAAATCCACTCACCCCATTGCTCGGGCTGTTAGATTCGAACCAAAAGTTCTTCCCAGAAAAAGAAAGATCACAAGTCCAGAATTCAACTAAGTCAGAATCGCTTCAGTCCCTGATACATCAATCAGAGATATTGGGCAGTGAATGTTGAGGGCTATAGGCTGTACAGGA
>NW_017729028.1:24104525-24104998 GCF_001723915.1 Gavialis gangeticus | reverse complement strand
TTCCAACCCTAGAAACTATGAAACTATGAAACTATATCAGTCCCTGATATGTCAATCAGACAAAAAACCCCAAACTGGGCTAGAAGGGTAGGGCCCTTTTAAGACTCATGGCTGCTTCTCCCTTTTGCAGTCTCTTTGCTGCCTCCAACTGCTCTCATGTCAGCTCTGCTCTGTCAGTCAGCTCACTGGCAGGCTATCTCCTCTCCACAGCTAGGGTTTCCCTGCCACTTTTTCCCCAGAGTTTGATCCCTTCTCCCCTGTTTTCTGCAGGATATTCACAGCTCCAGCCATTTCTGGTTCTGGTCTCTTTCATCTGTCACTGTTTCTCTTTTCTGCCCTTCTCCAGGGCCTGAAATGCCAACGCCAGCACCCCCTCCAACAATCCAAAAGAAGCATGTGCACCTGTTTAGGACAAGTCCTTCATGTCATGGTGCTTCTGCCCCCTGCCTCCTGAACCCCCCCCCCCCCCCCCC
>NW_017729028.1:24101397-24104427 GCF_001723915.1 Gavialis gangeticus | reverse complement strand
CCCCCCCCCCCCCGCCCCTGCACTGAAAGCAAGTAGTTTAGGCTCCTGTCCCTCTGGATTTTCATCAGGACCCCCTTTCCTCCCTTCACAGGAACAAAATCTCATTTCTGTTAACAAAGTTGTTTTCAGATAAAAGTTGGTAATTTTGGGGGGAAGGATGTGAAACCACAAATTGATTATATATATGCATGTGCCCATTAAAGGCATCCCATTAAGAAATTCAGAGAGGTGCAAAATGCAGACAAGTGAAGCTTGCATGAGAAAGTTAAAAAAACAAACAAACACAGGTGGAACAAAAACCAAAGTACCCTGAAATTTTACTGACAAGGGAATCTTACCCTACCACTCACTTTTGCTTATGAACACCACGACGGGAAACCATCTGGGCAATTAATTTGCCTTTAGATCAAATACAGATAGGGTGTTCCGTAGAATAAGCAATCTAACTCCAAATGAAGTCAAGGGAAAACCTTCTATTAACATTTTGCTGGAGTTAGATTGAAATAAAACTAGAAAAAAAAATGGATACTGTGTGTGCATACGATGTAGCTGATATATCAGACGTTCGGCAGTGGGCTATGTAACATTCTATGCGGAGGAAGGATAAATTGTGTGTGAATGTTATGCTGTCAGTAGTCGGGGGATTATTGTTACCAGCAAACTAGGAATAGTTTGAGGCAAGCACAGGATGATATTTCTCCAATGTCTTTGCCAAGGCACATCAATCCTGACCCATAATAACCTCTGCAATTCTAGCACTGGGCCTCTTGATCTGATGCTGCCAATTGTGTGTTGGTTTCTGATCTGAGCTCTTGATCTGTAAGAAATTGCAGGGTGCTTTTCTCATAGCACACTATCACACCACTGTATGTCCCTGTGGTTGATTTAATTAATACATTTCTCCCTCTCTCATTCACTCCCGTTTTTTGACCTCCATTTATTTATTCATATTTTGCCACAGAAATACTTTTGACATTAAAGTTATATAAAATATTTCAGATATATTGCATCTCATATAAAAAGGCACATGTATCCACCTGCCTTTAGCTTCTCAGCTACATAGCTACAATATTTTAATGTGCCCATTTATACTGCTATGTAATACATCTTCACAGTGTTGGCTTAATCACAAATGACAAGTGTTGAAAATGTAATAAAGACAGGGACACATTAATCCATTTTGTATGAAAATGTGAAAAGGTAATCAGATTCTGAATGGCTGTGTGCTTTAAAAATACACTTGCTGAGATTTTTTTTCCAGTAGGGATTCTCACCAGAGATTCTGATTAGAAAGATTGCAGGATAAAACTGCCTTAAAATATTACAATTGTGCCAGAATGCACACAGAAACTTTTATGAAATGAAAGGGGAATTGAAATCAGTAATTTGAGGATCCCCAGGCTTCTTTGGAAACATTTGAAATAGTCAGTGACGCCTTGTAAGTTACTCAGACTGTACCGGACCTCATGAAGTCTTGCCCATGGGTAGAAGATTCAAGCTCTGAATCTATCATTATAGTGTTTGTTTCTGAGCCTCTCAAGATAATTAACTGTGATAATGATTCCAGGCTCTATAGGCAGCCAGGGATAGATATGTTCTGAAACAATATAGAAAGATACCATAAAAACAAAGGCAAATATCTGAACCATTAGCCTCCTGTGGGACAAGGAGGAAGAGTTCTCCTAGTCTGGGTGAGGAAAAATTGTGTTGCATTAACATATAGCATGCACCTGCCAATGAATTAGCATGTTTAGGCTGCCTGACATATCCATAGATTTGGTAAATTAAACCAAGGTTCTGCCTATTTCTCTCCATGTCCCACCTACCTGTGTGATATGAAAACTACTGAACCTACTGAGACCACTTATACCCACCTAATACCAAGTGCTACCATGCAATTCAGATGAAACCCATCTGTTAGTAATATATTATGGCCTTAATTATAAAATGCAGTATCTTAAAGGTAGCTCCTCATATTCACACAGTGATCCACTTACTAAGTTTCTTTCTTTTAAGAGAAATGTCTGCCTCCAACTATTTTCCCTGTTAAAATTAAAGGGACTTGTCTTCAACTAAGAAAATCTTCCAAACATAGGGATGTTCGTGGGTTATATCTTCTAAAATGTAAAAGTTTCTCTAGCATAATCACTCTGGCTCCTTACAGATATGCAATGCATCCCCACCCCACCCCCAGCACTTTACTTTCAGCTCAATGCTCCTCCATGCCAACTGCAGCAGATACCCAGAAAAAGCATTACGTTAGGTTGACCCAACTCACCCAGCAACTGCATAGACTGGGCACTTCAGTGGGGGGTTTTGGTGCTTTTATTTAACAACTGATTAGCTATCAAATAGAAGTGCCAAAAAGCCTGCTGAAACGCCCGATCTATGCAGATGCTGGGGAGCCAAGTCAAACTGATATGCTCCTTCTTCCAGTAAAGCGCTGTCCCCCCCTCCCCTCCCAAGCACACACTTCTGTCAGTGGCCTCTGAAGTGGGATCTCAGATTTAAGTGTGGCCTAAATTTCACAGTTATTGAATTCCACAGTGGAAGAAACTGAAGAATGAAAAAATTAGCCAGTTAGCTACTTAAATTTAAGCAACCAAGTCTGAAAAGATTTTCCATACTGTTCAGAGAAATAAGATGATCTTTCTAATAACTGAGAATAAAGATTTTATGCTACCAAGTTTCATTTATATAATATATTTGTCTCTTTCTGTTAGGCTTTCATGGTTTTTTCTCAGGTCAAATTTTCACCTGCACCTATTATACATTATGAAGCCTCAATGGGAGCTGAGTTCATTAGAAAAGTCTGGCTATGATTGTGCATGATAAGCACGTTCAATATTCTGGGCATTATACTTCCATCATTTTCAAAATAACCAAAAGAGTTTAGACACATCCATTAGTAGACAAAAAATGCTCCCTCTTCCCAAGGGACATTGGCATGGTGATGCAAGCATCATAAGGTCCAAATGAAATTCAAAACCTGGGGAAGGTAATCCCCAGGAGGGTCAAAGGGGGCAGGAG
>NW_017729028.1:24092060-24101386 GCF_001723915.1 Gavialis gangeticus | reverse complement strand
TCAGGTCCCTTCCAACCCTAGAAACTATGAAACTATCTCTACAGAGTCCATGGGAAGAACCTACAATCAGGAGCCTACACAAACAATTCACAGCAGCAGCATGACAACATATAAACTAGACAATAGGAAAGAAAAGAGATGTCAGTTTTAAATCCTAGAATTAGGCACCTATGGCCATGTCCAGATGAGCGAGCATGTGCCTGTTGCATTGTCTCAAAGCAGTTTGAGATGCCAGAGGAGGCACACTAGGAATAAAAAAATGTTCTCCACGCTGTATATTTGCAGTGCAGGCTCTGGGTTTTATACCGGGAAATTCTGGTATCGAAATAATACATGTTGAAAAAAAGCGGCATAGGGCACACTCCTGGAGCATGCTTTGAAGCAACCGGAGGCTGGGTCCTCCAAAGACATGTTCTAGCACCCAGGCACAGTATCTCTATGCTTGCTGTATGCCCCTGCTGCTCCAGCATGCAGCCTCAGTGTGCTGAAGCAAATAGGGCCCCTTTGCCCCCCTACTTGTGCAGGGGGCACCCAGCCCAGTCCCTGAGCCCCAGATGAGGGCCCAGGCAGAAAAGCCTGACCAGGGCCATTTGAGGCCAGGAGGACACACTTCAACAGTTCAAAGTGGACACTGGAACGAGCACATCTTCCGGGCAATAGCTGCCCAGATGGCAGAGCAGGGATACCAGAAGACATGACAACAGAGCAGCACGAAGGCCAACTGTACAGCCACAGTCCACTGGCATCTGGCTCAGAGGTCCATGCAGCTCTGCTGGAGTGCCCATACCACAGCCCAGGAGGCTGTGCAGTTCCTGTCTGGGTCTGGCAGGAGCACAACCATGGGACTGCAGGTCCAAGAGGGCAGATGCTGTTGCTGGTGGCAGCAGGTCACTGGCAGGAAATAACCCCTACTGCCAGACTGCTGCGGTAGGTAGAGGGTACAGAGGCCAGTCTAGGTTAGGGCTGCTTCAGCAGTCCAGCTGGCACAAGGGGCTAGTGCCCCCATATACCAATTGGCTGGGCCTCAGAAGCTCCTGAGGGCAAGTAGCCTCAAGCTGCTCACCAGGGCAGCTTTTTATACTGCTGAGTCCAACACAGGAGTTGGCCCCAGCCTCTAGCTCCCCATGGCTTAAGATCTGGGAGGAGCTGGGCAGGGTCAGTTTGCCCCAAGTGGCACAATTTGCCCCACACCAAAGTGCATGTTCAGTCACGAGTGCCAAGGCACAAATCTCCGGCACAAATTTGTGCCACTGCTACTTGAGCTGCTGCAAGAGCCTGTGTGTGCACGTGTAAATGTGCCCTATGAGAGATTAGGATTCAGAACCTACATTCCCCTCCAGGATTTAGGCATCTGAAGTTTCTTTTAAGGCACAGACAACTGGCTCATCCTTCTCTTTTAAAATATGGCCAACATTTTTGACAACTTTTTGTATAATATGCTAATGGTTCTAGCAAGAGGCAGAAGACCTAAGTTCAATGCCTTTGTTAACCTGAAAGGATTCAAACCCATATCTCCAGGCAGTCAGCATGATGAGCTCCCGGCTCAAGGCAGGATTATCTCTTTAAATAAATCCAATCAAATGTTTGTATAACTTATTTTGAAATCTATAAATTTTCCAAGGATAGACATTCCACAACCCCTCTGGATAGCCTATTCCAATGCTTAACCAATCTCATAATGAGAAAATTCTTTCTAATATCCCATTTGAAAGTCTGTGTTGTAAGTGAAGATCATTAATAAAGATATTAAACAATACTGGATCCAAGCTGGGAAACAGCAATTGATACTTCCTCCCAAGTAGATACCAGACTATGTTAGCATGATGATCCAACCAGTTATGTATCCACTTCCCTGTAGTTTTGGCTATACTGTATTTCCTTACTAATGAAATGACATAGGAAACAGTATTAAAAGCTTTGTTAAAATTAAGGTATATTATATCCACTGTTCTCTCATAACCACAAAACCCATTACCTTGTCATAGAAGGATATCAAGCTGGTCAAGCCTGACCTGTTCTAAATTCATATTAACTGTTTCTAATCCCCTTGGTATCTTCTGGGTGCTTAGAAATATATTCTTTGATGGCATGTATCATACTGGCCTACTGATCTGTAATTTCCCAGCTTCTCTTTAATTTCTTAAAGATGGGCACTATATTTGCCCTTTTTCTAGTTGTCTGGTACCTCCATGCATTCTCTGAATTTACCTCTCTTGATACTTTGCATGCATTTTGTTTGTCCCTGATAATTGAAAACATTCAGCTTCTCAACTCATCCCTAAGCTGTTTTCCCACTGTCCTAGGCTGATTATCTCTTTCCCTGTATTTGCTGCTGTGAGAGGCAGGTCTCAAGCCAGGTCTGCCACCTGGATTTTGTCTCAACTTCTTGAGTGGCAGCTCTTGGGTAAGGATAGTTTGGCCCTTAAAACTCCCTGTACATTGGGTATGCCCTCCTACTTTCCTGCCACGCCTTGATTTTATAAGAGAAAGGGAGGGTTGTAGTTGTTCAATTCTTCCCCTGGGAGTGGTTCATGTTAGTAGACCTCAGGGCTCCTCCTCCCCTTAACACCCTGTCCACATGCCAACCAGATCTTAAGATGGTCCACAACTATTTTTCCTGCGCTTGGAGGGGTTGCTGGGACTTAACGCCCTGGGCAGCCAATTTCAGTCAACTGTGTATCATTTTTAATCGGATGAGCCAGCAGGCTGTGAGGTTTTCCTGTGATCTCTCAGGTTAACAGGACTACAATCCCCAATCAACATATATGCCAGCTCCCAATTCAGTGCAATACAATAGCCAAATTAACAACAGTCCACAGGTTGCTCTATAGACAGAAAGCTGCAGTCGTGGGCCCCTATTATGGCCACAACGCTGTCTTTCCTGGGGACTCCAACCAGTGGGCTGACCCAGTCTGGCCCTCACTCAAAAGAAAAGTTCAGAAACTAAAGAAAAAGTTTAGAACTAAAGAAAAACAAAAAAGAGAAACTTTCCCCATAAATAACCCTGGAGTGTTGATTCCCCAGACAACTCTTGCCATCTTCACTTCAGCAGATGCCACAATGCTCGGTGCTCTACCTGTCCCTGCTGCATTTTCTGGGCCTTCCCTGGAGGTAAGTTCCTCCTGCTTCTTCACAGAGTTAAAAGCTCACGGTCTGGAAGCTCCTCTGAGCCTCCAGTCTCACAGTGGACCTCCCACCACTCACTTTGCTGCTGCATCCAGGCTCCATCCCACATCACCTGCACCTCATGAGCTCCTCTCCCCAGCTGGTGTGGGGCATGTGCTAATGATGTCATCTGCCGAGCAACAGCCAACCCGCAGCCAACATGAACTCACAAATCAGGGCTGCCACTGTGGTTGAGGCGATGCTGGCCCTGCTGGTAACTATTTGGTCATGGGATTTTCTGTGGGGTTCTGGACCTGGCTCCCTTCTGTCACTGGGGCTGACTCTCAGTGTCCCCACACGCCCCCATGTCTCTCGAGACACTCCTCACTACAACAGCTGCCAACTGTGCCTTAAACACAGTTAGACTGGATAGGTATGATTCATACACTCATAGAACAATAGTTGGAGGGGAGCCTCAAGAGATCTAGTCCAACACCTTGGTCAAGGCAGGATCATCCCTTACTAAACTCCCCCAGTCAAGTGTCTGTCTAACCTGCTGGTACAAGCATCCACAGATGTAGATTCCACCACCTTTCTAAGTAGCCTATTCTTCCTAATAGCTAACCTAAATTTCCCTTCCTGCAATTTAAGACCATTGTTTCTTGTCCTGTAGCCACAGTGAGCAGTCTATCTCTGTCCTCCATATAAGCACCCCTCAGGTATTTGAAGACTGCTATCAAATCCCTCCTTAGACTTCTCTTCTCCAAACTAAATATTCCTAATTCTTTCAGCTTGTACTCATATGTCATGCTCCTTAGGCCTCTAATCATTTTTGTCATTCTCCACAGACTCTTTCTAATTTGTCCATATCATTATTGAACTGAGGGGCTGAAAAGTGGATACAGTACTCCAGGTGGGGCCTCACTATGGCCAAATAAAGCAGGAGAATTACATACCTTGATTTGCAGGTGACACTTCTATTAATACAGTATTCTACTAGCCTTTTTTTTGCAACAAGAACAAACTTTTGATTCATATTTAGCTTAAGGTCTAGTGTGACCCTGAAATACTGTAGCGCGGCCATTCTTTCCCAAGTCTGTATTTATGCATGTTATTGTATCATCATAAATGCAGGGCTTTGCACCTCTCCTTGTTGGATTTCATCCAGTTGATTTCAGACTATTTCTCCCGTCTGTCAAGGTCATTCTGAATCCTTGCTCTGCCCTCCAGAGTTTCTGGAATGTCTGGTTTGGAAGAGTACCCTCCATTTCTGCTGCTGAAGTATTTATTGCAGCCAGGGGCAAAGAACACAGAATTCCTGGGGCTGAAGGAAGATAACAAGCCAAAGGGAGCATGGCTTTGTAGCCTTTTGAGAAGGGCAATCAGCTAGAAGGAGGTCTGTGAGTTCAACACTAACTTATAGAGTCATGCTCCCTTCTGCTTTCTATTCCCTGGCCAAATAGATATTGCAGTGGTAAGTCAAGCTCCAGAGGGTCAAAAACTAAAGCTGGTATTAAAGAATGAAGGTGAGTGTAGAGGAATAGGCAAAAGCAGGTACCAGGCTTAGACCTGGGAGACAAGGCTGAGAAGCAGTAACAGACGTAACAAAGCCACAGGCTTATGAAACAGGGGACAGCAGGGCAGGCCCTATGAGGAGAGGCTATGGGACTTGAACCTGTTCAGCCTCCAAAAGAGAAGGCTGAGGGGGGATCTTGTGGCCTGTTATAAACTAGTCAGGGGGGATCAGCAGGCATTGGGGGAGTCCCTGTTCCCCCGAGCACCGCCAGGAGTGACCAGGAATAACGGTCACAAGCTGGCAGAGGGTAGGTTTAGGTTAGACATCAGGAGGTGCTGCTTCACGGTCAGGGTGGCTAGGGTCTGGAACCAACTTCCAAGAGAAGTGGTGCAGGCTCCTACCCTGGGGGGTTTTAAGGGGAGGTTAGATGAACACCTTGCTGGGGTCGTTTGACCCCAGTACTCTTTCCTGCCATGGCAGGGGGTCGGACTAGATGATCTGCTCAGGTCCCTTCCAACCCTAGAAACTATGAAACATTAAATAATCAACATATATCTGTTGGCTATTTCCTTTTATCTAAGTCAGCTGGTGATGGCAAGCAATTCATCTGGGAAGGGGAATCAGTTACTGCAGCTTTCGCTCAAAGTACCCCCAGCTCTCACTAGTAGCCAAGATTCATCCAGAATTCCCATGCAAAAAAAAATGAGCTGCAGGCTTGGAAGTGGAAGTGTCCGCAGATATGAAACATTTCTTCCTCTGCATTTCAGTATTGGGGCATCCCCAGTACAGGGAGGTATCATACATTTAGCATCCTTAAAACTCACTGATTACTGACAATATAGAAGCTATTAATATAATTTTCTCAATACTGAATTCCTGTTTTAACCTTTACCTTCTTCATGGTGAATGAGTGTAGAAGGAAATAGTTTTAAATTGATAAAAAGCAGGAGTCTGTGTCCATATTTGCCAACTGCGGTAGTGGCATTTTGGAATTAGCTGAGGTGACTAGAATATTCATTTATCTTCAGCACAGTGACTGTTTATACAAGGTTTTCTGGCATCACAAATAAAGGTTACAAACGAAAGAGTGCTGGAGAGCCACCTCCAGAATGTTGCTTCTTAGAGGAACTTTAAATAGAAACGAAAATGTCACTTTCATGCACGATGCATTTCACTCCTTTCCCCTTTAATTTCTGAAAATGCTCAGCTTTATTATAAGGGTTAGCACAGTCTATCATCTCTTGATAATAACCTTAAACAAATGCCAAATGCAAAGGTCTACAATTATTTTTGGCTCAACACATCATTCTACATGATAATTTAACTGTTGCTTGGAAAGACTGAAATTCAGTAATTCTAGGGGTCATTTCAGTTTCCTTCCACAAGAGTGTTGTTGGTTCTCCCTATTGTAGGTCTAATGCATTGGGAAGGAAGGAGACAATGCAAGCAGCAAGCGCTGGAGCCAAGCTCTGCAGGGACTCCTTCAAAGAGCAATGCATGTGAGTGTTAGGAATAAGAATAAGGAAGCCTGAAGAGTCAGGTGGATTAATGGCAATCTATAAAGCTACGCCTGGAGTGGTGTGGTGGCAAAGTCAACACAGAGAACATAGGCCACAGATACATGTTAATTTCTAGCGGTAAGAATTTATCTGAAATTTTTACCACTAGAAAGATAACTTGGGAGCTAGATTATACCTGCATTTCTGTCCTGTAATAGTAGAGCTACACAGGCAAGCTCTTCAGCCAAGGGAAACTAAATGCCTTCATCCTGAGCTACCCCCAGCCTTAGGGGAGCCCAGTAATTGACAGCATGTCCTTTCCTCTGTCTGGAAAGGGGGTAGACACAGTCATTAATGTGCCTTAGATACTGCTCATTTAGTTTAATACTTGCTTAATAAAGTATTAACTACATGTGCAGTAACTAAAGTCACTGTACAATAGTGCCAGCACAGTTATTTTGTGATGTGTACTGCACATTAGTACTGGGGATCTATATACAGCACTGGAGCCCCTTCAGGATCTCTTTACCCTGTGGCTGCCAGGGAGAGACTACCCTACTAGCCTGAGCCTCAGGCTTATATCTTCCTATGGCCCTACCCACTTCCGGTCAGCAGACTACCTAGGCTGCCTTCAGGTACCTGCTAATTGCCTCATTGTCCTGTTGCCCCATAACCTGGAGCTTCTGCATGCTGCCTAGCTTGCAGAGCTCCCTCCTGCTGAGATGTTTCTCTCTCAGGCTCTCTGTTACAGGAAGGCACAGAGAGCAACAGGGGACTGCTCCAGTCCCCTCCTGGACCAGGCCAGGAGAGGAATCGAGTAGCTTACTGGTGCTCACTCTTGTGAGAGACATTCTCACAGTGGAGATCTTCCAGGTGTCAATCTTGAAGTTCTTTTTCCCAGAGGGGGTATGTTTCCTCCAGGAGAAATTCAATGAATGCTTGGCGCACCCCTAGCTTCTACTGGGAAAGTGAAATTCTCTCAGTGGAAATATAATGCCAATACATGGCCATAGTTATAAGTGCCTATTTGGGGTGCAGAATCAATGGCAGCAGGATGGGATGTGAGGCACATCACATCTGCATGTGCCCCTGGTTACAGAAACTGGGTGCCTTAACTATACTAGTGCTATGGATCATTGACTCTTCATTGGCACCCACTGACTCCTCAATTTACATCTTCACTGACTGCCTTTCTTGCATGCAAACCAGCCTAGCCTCTGGGTTCTTTGCTATTCATTCCATCCAGGAAGAGCACACACCAACTTGATACTTCCTCAGCCTAATGAAGGATATTTAAACCGAAAAGCTTGCTAAGAAGAATTTTTCCAACTATTTGAGTTGGTCTAATAAAGATATCAGATTGACCCAAGAACCTGAAAAGTTTCTTCTCCCAGCCTGCTTACACAGCCTTTCAATGCCTACTTGCTGCAGTAGCCTAGGATTGGCCTTTATGTGAAAAATATTTCAGTTCTGCATGAGATGATTCCCACAGAGAGAAACTGCATACTTTCACTTTGCTGAGACAGTAATTACTAAAAACCCTAGGCAAGTCATAGATTTCATAAGTTTCATAGACATTTGGGCTGGAAGACACCCCAGAGGATCATTGAGTCCAGTCCCCCATCCCAGGGTCAGGAAGTCAGCAGGGATCATAGGATCCCAGCAAGATAAGTATCCAAATGTGTTTTGAAGGTGTTCAAAATGGGTGCTTGAACTGCCTCAGGTGGCAGTCAGGTGGCAGTTCCAAACCTTGGGGACTCAGACAGTGAAGAAATTCTTTCTTATGTCTAGCCTGAACCAGTCACAGTGCAGTTTGTGACCATTCGATCTTGTCGTCCCTTGGGGGGCTCTGATAAACAGTCGTTCCCCCAGATCCTGATGAGCACCCCTGATAAGCTTATAGGTGGCTACCAGATCACCCCTGAGCCTGTGATTTTCCAGGCCGAATAGCCCCATTGGTCTCAGCCTTTCATCATAAGGTCTGTTTTCCTGACCTCTGATCATGGGTGTGGTTCTCTGCATCCTTTCAAGCTTCTCCACATCCTTTTTGAATTGTGGAGCCCAAAACTGAACGCAGTACTCTAGCTGCGGCCTCACGAAGGCCGAGTACAACAGGAGAATGACGTCCTGGGATCTGCTTGAGAAGCGTCTATGGATGCAAGCCAGCTTTTTGCTCACTTTACTAGCCACAGCATCACACTAAAGGCTTATGTTCAACTTGTGGTCCACCATGACCCCCAAGTCCCTTTCATCTGTAATGCTAACCAGTGTAGCACTACCAAGCCTATAAGCATGGTGCAGGTTTTTCCTCCCAAGGTGGAGAACCTTGCATTTTTTGGTGTTGAACACCATCAGGTTCTCGTCCGCCCATTTCATATGTCTGTCCAGATCCACCTGGATCACCTTCCTGTCCTCAGGTGTGGATGCTTTACCCCAGAGTTTGGTGTCGTCGGCGAACTTGGCCAGTCTGCTTCTGACACCAATGTCCACATCATTGATGTAGATGTTAAACAGCATAGGCACTAGGACAGAACCTTGTGGGACCCCATCAACCGCCACCCTTTGGGTCCTACCACCGAGCCAGTTCCCCAGCCAGCAGATTGTGGTGACATCAAGGCCGCAATTAGCCAGTTTAACCAAGAGGTGATTGTGGAATACGAGATTGAAGGCTTTTTTAAAGTTCAGGTATATGACGTTGATCTCTTCCCCTTTCTCCAGGTGACAAGTCACCTGGTCATAAAAGGAAATGAGATTAGTTGAGCAAGACCTACCCACAACAAACTCATTCTGGGTATCCCTCAGGATATTGCCTTCAACTACTCTGTTAAGGATGGCCTCCTTGATAATCTTTTCCAAGACTTTCCCTAGGATAGAGGTCAGGCTGATGGGCCTGTAGTTTGCCGGCATCTGAATGAGATGGGAAATGCTGCACATTTCACATTGGTGTAGCAAACCCCCCAGTTTTTCTTTTTTAATTTATTTTAAAATGCATTCACTCCCCTTCCCCAACCATTTCTGACTTTTTCTGTCCCTCTCTATTCCCTACAGATAAGTATAAGCAAGCTAAGATGTAGGGTAAGCTTTAAAATATTAGGTAGTAAGTTTTATTTTTCTCTCCCCTCTTTGCAAGTAAGTGCCCTGTTATTTTGATATAGATACCCACAGTTTTATAAGTGATAATTATTATGTTTTGTATTGATTTTTTT
>NW_017729028.1:24090439-24091473 GCF_001723915.1 Gavialis gangeticus | reverse complement strand
GACCGGGTGAGGCTGTAGGGGTTTGAGGAGGCCTCACAGGAGATCCCCAGTAGTCTGGGGGGGGTTTCCTGGGTGCCCTGTTCGGGCACCGAGCCGTGCCAGGGAGGCACGGCTGGTTGGCGCCGGTGAGACGCAGTGCCCTTACGGGAGCTCCCCAGTAGTCTGGGGGTTCCTGGGTGCCCTGTATGGGCACAAAGCAGGGCCTGGGTGGCACGGCTTTTTGGCGCTGGCGTGGTGCGGTGTGTGGGGGTTGAGACCCCAGCCCGTGAGGGCGGTATTCGGCCCAGTTGGGCGAAAGACCCCGAGAAGGGTCAGGGGGCCAGGCATGGCTACAGGCCACCTGAGCCCCAAGCGCGGCTAAGCAGGGTACAGGCCTCAGAGAGGGCGTAGCGTGAGAGGCGCGGGACAGACCCAGAGAGGGCGTAGCGTGGGAGGCACAGGACAGGTCCCAGAGAGGGCGCAGCGCGAGAAGCGCATATTAGGACAGGCCCCAGTGAGAGCGAGCACGAGAGGCGCGGACATAGGCCCAGCAAGGTCGAGCGCGAGAGGTGCGGACAGAAGCCCCAGAGAAGGGCGAGGGCGCGAGAAGTGCGGGACAAGCCCCAGAGAAGGGCGAGGGCGCGAGAACCACGGGACAAGCCCCAGAGAGGGCGAGGGTGCAAGAAGTGCGATTAAAACCCTGGAGTAGGGCGAGCGCGCGGGTGGAGGCCCGAGGCAGGCCGACGCGTGCAGTAGAGCCCGAAGAAGGGCGAACACAGGAGTAGGGCCCAGAGATGGGCGAGGGCTAGCGAACACAGGGGTGCTAGAGCAAGGGGCATTGGTTGCGTGACAAGCCCAGAGGTGCTCGAGGAAGGGCGTGGGTTGCATGACAAGACCAAGGTGCCAGACAAGGCACAAGTGACCAGACAACGTCCAGAACAGCTGCGAGGCTTGGGACATGCTGAAGGGGAGGTAGGAGGCACGCATAGCCTATAAGGCTGTGGGTGCACCAGGTCACCCGTAGAGAGTAGGAGCCCAGACAATTATAACACCCA
>NW_017729028.1:24084495-24085439 GCF_001723915.1 Gavialis gangeticus | reverse complement strand
CCCCATAGGAGATCAGAGGTAGTCTGCCCCATAAAAAGGGGTAGTGAAGACTGACTCTTTGGGACGCCCTCTCCATCTGTACCAGCACCATGCCACACCACCTATCCACCCAGAGGCCCTGCCAGCAACCCCCCTCTGGACAACAGCTGCTGGACAAGAACCCCTTTCCATCCTGGATAGGTCGCTATCACCCCCCATCCCCTCTTCAACCAAGGACTTGGACTCTGCTTCTCTTCCCTGCCTAGACTCCAACCCTGCCACTGAGTCTCTTTCTCCTGCTGCCATTGTGAGTGTATGTGTGTGTGTGTATGTATAAGAAGCAATAACTTCATGGGGCTGCATAGTGTGTTGTCTGTTTAATAAAACTTATTTGGACCCCTGAGTTGGGTTTTGCTTTACTATGGTTTGGCCCTGCTTCAATCTCTGGTCCTCGCCCCTCTAATTTCTGTCTCATTTCTCCCTCTCCTGCTTCTGGCTTTCTGCCACCTCCAACACCTGTCCTGAGCTCCTCTCTGCCTCCAAACCCCCTGTTTCTTTGCCACTGTGTTATCCCCACAGCCTTTTCCTTTTCCCCTGAGCAATCAGGTTTCTGCCTCAGTGTCTTTCTTGTCTCTTCCCTGCCACCACTTACCTCCCCCCCCCCCGCAATATCTCAGCTGTCTGCCTCAGTTTCCAGTCCCAGGATCTGAGGCTTCTGTCTCTCTCTCTTTCCTGGCTGTCTCCTTCTTGCCACCAGGCTTTTTTTTTTCTTTCCCTTGCACCGGTGACTTTGAGTAACCCTGGGGCCACTTGATCTCAAGTAAACCCAAGCCTCAGTTCATCAGCCAGCTTCTCTCTAGTCCACCAGTTCTAATCCTGGTTCTGGTAACTTTCACTCCCTACACTTTAACTCTCTCTCTCACCTTAACCTTCCCCCAAGTATCCCAGGTACCCCAAGCATGCCC
>NW_017729028.1:24072417-24079495 GCF_001723915.1 Gavialis gangeticus | reverse complement strand
CAAGTATCCCGGGTACCCCAAGCACACACATACACACTGTACCATCCAAGTTAGGAACTTACCTGTGTGTATGTGTAGGTGGGTTGTATGTGTGTGAACCAGTGAGTGTGTGTGTGTGTGTGTGTGTATATCATTGAGTGCATGGTATATGAATTAGTGAGCTGAGTATGTGGGTATTGACAAATGATTTTTGTCTAATTTTTAGTGTGTATGTGCTTGAATTGGTGATAGGTATGCATCTGCCTAGGCTGGTTTGGATGTGTATGTACCTGAGCTGGTAGTGTGTGTGTGTGTGTGTGTGTGTGTGTGTGTGTACGCGCGCACACACACCTAATTGATTTGTGTGTTTGTATATGTGCAATTGTGTCACACCCTCCTGTCTAACAGTGCAATACTGAGATCCTGATAGTTGGCCTGACCCCACAGGACAACACTGGAACATTTTAAAAGGAAACACTGTGGTTATTTGTAATGTGCAAAATCTACTTTACTTGCAAAAACATGAATGTCCAACTATGGTTGTGTCAACATTTTAAGTTAAAGACAGTCAAAATTACTGACTGCACCTATGCTTAACACCTGTACATGGTTGTACAGACATAGATTTAAGTTAGCATTTACCTAGAGTCCCAGGTTGTGTCAAATCCTCTGCTACCATATATACACTGATATCAGTAATCAGGCCAGCTAAGTTAAGGCTATCTAGAATAGTAATCAGCTGATATCAGTGATTAGGTTAGCTAGAACAAGTAATCCACATGAGATACCCATGCCTTTACCCAATGCATGGACCTGCCCTTGGAGAGAAAAATGTTGGGAAGGTGAAAGGAAGGGAGTTGGACTCTGCTTTGCAACATATTCAGCTACTGTTCTATCTTATATTTCACATGCTACATGCTAGTTGTGCATGCTAGATGTGTCTGTTCTCTGGCCCATGGTGTGTGCGCTCAGGCAATAGATCTAGTGCACAGCCTCTCTGCAGGGTTTGAGTGCCTTGTGTCAGCTATCCAAAATGCACTGAATTTCCTGTTGTGCCTATTTTGTCTGGTTTAATAAAATAGATTCTGTTTGTGAAACTGTTGTTGCTGCAAGGATTCATTGTCAATCTTCTAAGACCTTAGGTTGTGACAAGGAAAATATTTTGTGTCACCCTAACAGTCCTGGGACTCTTTAAGTAGCTGTGGTCATAGCTATGAGGTATTCTTTTTGCATTTTATTTGGAGACAAGGGATTGCGAGTTTGCACAGTTGAGTCTACAAACTTACAAATGGCAATGCTGCTATAACTAATAATAATACCTTTTCTATCAGTAAAAATGCAAAGGAAAACTGAAGTTGTAAAATGTTGGCTATATGAATTAAGGCTACTTGATCATCACTTCTGCATTTGTATGAATAGAATTTGGCCCATTTTTATTAAACAGTTTTTTCATGGAATTTGCCATATAAAAATAAATTCTGCCCCTCTCTTTATGACTCTGATGGAAAACCACTTTGTGCTAGTTCTGAACTTGGCCCTGTATCCTTGGAGGATCTTGAAATTAACCCTTCATTAGACACTTGAAAATGATGTTGGCTATAGACCATGGAACACGTTCAGATCTAATACTGGAATGATAGTTTGTCTGGAAATGGTCCTTTAGCATTTGACACACTTGTGCACAAGCTATCAGTCACATGTTTTACAACGTCTCCTCTCCTGGCCCTATGGCTGTGTTACAGTGAACATCAAATTAACATCCACTAGGGGGGGAAACGTTTTCTAATTGGGGAAGAAATGTTTCTAACAACACATATTCTAATTGTCTATGATATGAATAGAACAGGACAAGTGGCTAAAAATGGTCTACAAATGACTAATATAATTTTTGTAGGTTAGGAACATTGCTTTCTTTAAAACTGTATCTGAAACCTGTATGGCATTTAGCAGCACATGAAACAACACTAAGAAAGAATATCTTTTTCTGTGATTAAAACCATCTTAATTCTTGCAGCAACATGTGTTGCATCCTTAATACAACAAATTTCATTTTTCAGCTTCCAAATCTATACTGAGGTACCTAATGAAAGCAGCCTGATTTTTTTCAGAGATGCAGAGCAAGTATTGCTTTCAATCAGATTGTGGGTTCTTAAAGTATCTGAAAACCAGGATACTTATTTATGTGTTTGAATACAGATCGTAAACTCCAGCCTTGTGCTCTGAAGTTTGAAATGGTTGGCTTTTGCAAATTAGTATAGCAGCCATATAACAGTTTCCAGCAATAGTGCAGGACCAGGAGTAAAGACACATACCACATCCAATTCATTAGCCTTCTAGATGTGATCTCTGATTTTCAAATGTTGAGGTTCATTGAAATGTATTGAAAAATAAACTGTTTGGTTTAATTATTTTCCAAATTCTACCAATGACACATTCATTTCTTATTCTCCTGTGTAAATTCAGTCCCAAGCATGTTTATTGATTTAAAATTAAACTAATTACTTATTGCATTGAGTGCTTACCTTTAAAACCTTAAATTAACTTCCAGTTTTAGGGTTTCAGTAGTTTCTACCAGGCAGTTATCTACAGTTTCCAGCTGTATTTTGACTGCAAAATGGAGGAATCTCATTAGTATCATCCTATGCTGATACAAAAAGTTGGACAGCTTTGAATACTAACCTAGAAGGAAGAAAGATAATCTAGTGGTTGAGGTATTGGATTGGAATAGTTAGTAGACCTGGGTTTGATTCCTGGCTTCGCTACAGATTTTTGAGGTGAGCTGAAGCAAATTACTTCAGGCCAGATTTGAATTGGCATCTAATGCACCTCTGTAGCATTTAGGTGGGATTTAGATCTCTAAGCCAAAAAGAGGGATCCAAATCAACCCTGCTCAACAATCACATCACTGTACAGCCCCCTAGATGCCTGTGTTTTGGCCTCAAAAGATGCCCAGTTCCTAAAGTGAAGTTAGAGCATGCCTGATGACTGTTTGATGCTGACAGCACCCATATAACTCAACACAAAGCACTTGGAGGAGGAAGTGGTGGTAGTGATGCATAATCCTAGCAAGGTCAAACTTTGCACTCTAAACAGGGCCCACCTAACATAAAATGCACAAATAATCCAGAGCAGAAATGATGGGAAGCCATGATGGGGAAATGTCCACCTCGCTGGACCAGAGTCATGAGCCTTACTTACTATCTTCACATACTTGATTGCACTAGGGTCCAGCTGCAGGATGGGTTTTCAAAGGTTATACTCAGCCAATAGCCTTGTGGATAAGACGTTCTCCTGGGAATTCCTCTCAGGTTACAGTGGCCTAAAAATCCAGGTCTCTCCCATCCTGAGCAAGTGCTCTTATCATTAGGCTATTGACCAAGAAGTTGGTACACTTAAATTCTGGAAGCCCCATTCTTAATACTGGCCACTCAGCTTACTTAATAAAAGTGTCTTCTCTGCATATCTGTCTGCCTGCTGTATCACTTATTACTAATGAAACATTCACTCTTCAATTCCTGTTGATGATGAGGGTACTTAGCATCTTGCAAGGTAAGGACTGGACACATTATTATAATCCTCAGCTTTGCTGCAAAAGAAGGATTTTAATTGCATTCATCTTGAAAACTTGGCAAATATACCATCTTTCACAGGAAAAAAAAAAGACATGATGAATGATTTATCATGGCATTCTTATTATATAGTGTGTGTTTCACATGTACCTTATTAACTACAATACTGTATGTAATTATCACACGTGCAAGAACTAGATTAAAAGAACATCATTGAAGTTGCTTAGTCAACTACTCAAAAGTTAGGAAATGCTTGAGTTAAGCGTGTTTATGCAACTTTCATTCACAGACCCCTACCCGCCTTGTGTACACATACTATGATTCAGTTTTTAATTAAATGATCACATAGCAGCATAGTTTCCCCTTCATCCATGCCAGTCTCCACCTTCAGGAAAATTTATTCTTCACCGTCCCTGGTCATCAGCAGGGGAGGAAGATACTAGTGAGACAGTAATCCTGTTCCTAGTTTGGGGTACCTGACCATCGAAAGCTGAAAGGCAAAATTTGTTCTCTATCAGCCTGGACCCTGGTTAGTGGGGGGTGTCATATCAGGAGAACTAAGTTGTAAAGCTCTGGGCAATTCCTACTGAGCATACCCAAAGTGACACTATTAAGTATTGGACAAATTGGGATGGATTTTTCACTAAGATAGAATAGGCTCCTCTTTGGTTTCAAGGCCATCTGCTCGTCAAATGTCAAGTTCTCACTCCAGCCCAAATTTGCTTGCATTTCTGAGACACCAGCTAATCAACATATTTTTACCTACCCTTGTTTCTGTAAACCATTTTCACTGAAATATTCCCCCCAAAAATAGCAACCTGACACAAACTGCCAGCCTGAGACAAACTAACATATTTCAGCCCAGAGCTCAGCAAAGATTATTAATCAACTGACCTCAGGGTCTCATTGGACTAACCTACTGCGCATTAGTACATTAATACAGTTTTTGCCAGGCATGCTAATGATCGGTAGAATTAGTTCAATGGACATTAAGCATCTCGTGTAGATGACTATAAATTCAAATTTTGGACAGCTGTAGCAAAGGATAACAATTTTAAATCTCAGGGCATAGTGATTATTACTTTTGATTAGTTTAGCTTTGTTTACTACAGTTTAACTAATTATTTCCAGGCAAATTGTGAATGGAATACACATTTTACCTAAGATACTGTATTTGCTATATATAACGAGAAAAATAATTACTTTCAGAGATGATTTATTTATTCCTAATTGTATCATTACTTTGTTATTTAATATAGGTAAAACAATCATTGAAGCAAATACGTGTAAAATAAAATTAATTAGCTTAGGACATAACTTTGAATCTAGAAATTATTTTATTGATTATAAATCCAATATATGCTGAAAGAATCCTTAAGATCTCATTAGTAGTGACACATAATCCTACATTATAATGTACAATCAATGTTGTTACTTTTGAAAACTGTTTATTTTCTTTCACTCAGGGTAAATAATACACTATTTTGAGAACATACCAGTGTCACATGCCTTTTCAGGCAAAAATATCAGGTGTGGTCAATGTTGATTATTTTGCTAATGAGACTCTAGATCCATAAGAGTTAGGTTTTTTTAATTTTATTTTTTTATTTTTCTGCTCACCATCTAAATTAAAAATAGGGACAAGAGATTTTATTTGTGAGGGTAGCAGTACAAAACCTATTCCTTTGGAATAATGCTTACCTATGGGGAAAAGCGATCTTAAATCCTCTAAAATAATTTTAATGAGTAACTTCTGTCCTGCTCTTGCAATTAAATGCTTGGTTATTTTTAGCAGAGAGAGTTTATTTTCTGTGCTTACATCTAAGGAAAACTATCATTGCTCTCCTATATTAAGTACTCTACACACACACACACACACATTAGTTTATCATGGTTCTTTTTATTTCTTAATTTTACAGGCATGGAAGGAAAATGGAAACCATGTTTGATTAGTACGGTGTTTTTGACATGTTGTATAAGTTAATTCTACCAGCAGTAATTGTAAGCATAGGCCCAATCTTCCACCTCTAGGGATAAAACCAATATATTAAAAAAAAAAAAAGAACAGGATTTCATGTGTAATTATTTCATAACCCTACAAAGGGCAAGGGGGTGGGGGAAGAAGCCAATTCTTTTTTGGTTTTGGGGGTTTTTTTGAGTTACATTTAATTCTGTAGTTTGAACAAAATCCAGAATTATTCTTTAATTTGGTTTAAAAACCTCAAACAGCAGAGTGCTTATTATTCCCTATTAAAGTCTGTAGGAGTTTTACATAAGTTAAACTGTCATCTTTCTGTTGATATCAATGGGAGCAGGAACACGAGTTTCAGGGACACGTTGGAACTGTTTTTCCGAATTCTTATGGAATCATAGGAACATAAAAAAGTACAGCTGGGAGATATCTCAAGAGTTCTTCTAGTCCAGCCCCTGGTGAAGGCAGGAACCTGCTACCCCTCCATCCAAAGCAGGAAATTATTTCTTCTATTGTGTTTATTCTTGCCTTAATCCTTCCTAAGTTTTCAGTGATATTGTTCCAAACCCCCCAGTGCAGCATGTCTGACTTTGCTCCAATGGAATCAATGGGCTCTTGGCAGCGCTTTGGCTGATCTGTCTGCATGGACAGCTTAGGAAATTTAAGTCATTTTTTAACACTGATATTATTAATAAGGCAGACAGTTCAGTGTTGCATGCTGGACTTCTCCAATGGGGCTCTTAAAGGTCATTGACAGACCCCCTGTAAATACCGTCTGTTGAGCAAAGATGAAGAGCGCAGACAGCCCTATCACATTTACTCCCTGCCCCCCTTGCACCCCCCCCCAGATTATAAATAGTGCTGTCTAGTAAGAAACATCTTGTTAAGTGTTTACTTGTAGAAATGTGATTTTTTTTTCTGTTAAGATAGATGCCGTCATCAACTAAAGGCAGATAGTGATGTGCTCTTTTCATTTACTTTTAGATATTTTATCGTGTATTTTAACAAGTTAGGCTTGCAGTTTCTTCTTCAGAAACTAATTGACCTTCCTTTTGCTAAAACATCAAAAATAATTTTAAACTCTTCACATTGTGCTAATACTGCTGACCCAAAATGAAATAATGCCAACAAAATGTCAGAAACAGGTAGTGTCAAGTTATCAATCAGATGCTAATACTGACAACATTCATTCTATTTGTGCTCAAAGAATCAGTTCAGCACTAAAAGGGATCAGTGCTCGAGTACCCACCATTATGAAAAAATATATATTTTGATATAACAGCACATGCTTTTGTGCTGATATTCTAATTAGCAATAAAACTTAAAACTATTACATATTAGATCCAAAATGATGTCAATGCGAATGTCAGCAGCTGTCATTTTCTATCAATTCTATCAATTTTATGAGCGATCGTGGTGCTTGGGCCAGGTGCCAGATGATTGGAAGGTAGCAAATGTGGTCCCCATCTTCAAGAAGGGGAAGAGGGAGGACCCGGGTAACTATAGGCCCGTCAGTCTTACCTCAATCCTGGGGAAACTCTTTGAGAAGATCATCAAG
>NW_017729028.1:24030630-24071575 GCF_001723915.1 Gavialis gangeticus | reverse complement strand
TTTCTCTTTTTGGGGTTTTTTGTTGTTCTCCCGCCCTGGCGGGGGGTCGGGCTAGAAGATCTACTAGGTCCCTTCCGACCCTTAATCTATGAATCTATGAATCTATGAATCTATGAATTTGGTCTCATCTTCTCCAGTACCTGTCAGAGATGTTTATATAGCTTTATTTTCAGCAGGTAGTCTCTATAACATTCCTGGAGTAGATAATATCTTCAGGAAAGCTGCCACAGGTACGGCATAAGCCTGATAGTTCTGCTGGACCTCTGATAAGTGCATTCCCTGGAAATCAGTGTTTTCTCTGTGAAGAGGTCAGGGGGGAGGAAGAACAGTGTCTCAAAGTGGAAGGGCAATATGTGTCCCAAATCTTGTCTAACACTTCCCCTCCCAAATATACAGGTGCTCCAATAACAGATATCATCAAAAAAACCCTTTGATTCAAGAATGAATCATAACATTTAACTAATATACATGTTAAGCATAGATTGTAGACAAATATATAAAGTGCATAAGAACAGAAGATGCAGTAGGGCTGTGCAAAGCTTTGGTCCTTGATTTGATCTGGTGGAGATTCGGCCTGATTCAGTGGCCAGATCTCCAAATCCAAATCAAATCAGGAGACCCTCAAATCTCTCCGAATCAAATTGAAAGATTTGGCGATTCAGACATAGACACAGCTTTAAATGTTTTTTCTACATACCACAAGGTACCAGGCGGCTTGTGAACCCTGTGATGCTGGGGAACATGGAGCATCCCACAGGAGCACGGTGGGCTCCCCGGTGCGTTCAGCAGCAGACCCAGAAGTGGACCAGAAGCACTTCTGCTCCACTTCCAGGTTTGCCGCTGAGCACACGGTGGCAGGCATTCCTGTGGGATGCTCCATCAGCCCCAGCATCGCAGCTTTCACGAGCTGCCTGGTACCTTGAGGTAAGTAGAAAAAACATTTAAAGCTGTGCCTGTGGCCAAATCACTGATTCTCTGAATCAGCATCAAATCTTCAGATTTGGATAGAGTCAAATCAAATCAGGGACAGTGATCTGAATCAATTAATTGAATCCTTGTCCCCAATTCAGGCCAAATCCAAAGCTGAGTTGAATATGACCCAGTTTGCACATGCCTAGGATGAAGGTCCTTTGAGGTCAAATATTGAAGGCAATTACATATTTCCATCCATACAATTAAATAGCTGTTTTAAAATGAGTTGTTTCTCTATCCTCTTGGAAGGTTGCACTAGCAATAAAGCCCTCTGTTAGTTATAAACCTTCTTCTAATTTGCAGCCTCTGTTTATTCACTGCCAGTTTGTTCTGATGGTAATGTAGTTCTTTAGCTTGGATAATTCTTCTCTCTGCCCAGTGTATTTAGAGCAGAGGTGCTCAACCCCAGCCCATGGGCTAGATCTGACCCCTGCCTTAATCCAGTCCATGGGGTTCCTCATGGGTCTGTTGGAAGCCCCCATGGGCTGGAACCCTTTTCTTTAGATCTGGTGTGTGGGGTAGTATGGGGCCTGATCCCAGAACATGGGGCTGGGCAGAGGCAGCCTGAGGTCCTGGAACTGGTGGAGGTACAGTGGGGCTCTACAGCCCAATCTCCACATTCAGGGCCAGGCAGAGGTGATATGGAGCCCCAATCCCAGCACATGAAGCCTAGCAGAGGTGGCACATGCCCCTGGCACCCTGATCTTGTCACACAGGACTGAGGGGAGGCAGTATGGGTCCAGGACCTGAATCCTAGCATGCAGGACTGGGTGAGGCCAGCATGATCTGGACATGTGGGTCTGATCTTGGGGTAAAGGATCTGATTCAGCCCATGGACCAGCCCTGCACCACTCATTTGGCCCAAAAGGTTGAGCACCACTGATTTAGAGGAAAAATATTATCTCTTCTTAGCCTATGTTTTGCTAATCTAAATAACTTAAGCCCTCCTTTCTAAACACAAAAATTATCTTAAGGACACTTTTATGCACCTCTTCCAATGTATCTGTCCTAAACATGAGTGAACAGAACTGTATCTACTTTTCAATCTCATTAGCGCCTTGTACAATGGAATTAAAACCTTTATTGTATACTACTGAGGTTAAGTTTACAAACCAGTAGTCTCCCAGTTCATTTGTTTCCCTTTCCTAAATAAGTACTTCCTTTGCTATTCTTTATGCTTATAGTTTCATATTCCATTTTATAAATTTATTTTAAAATATTGCACTTCCATCTGTCAATTCTTTCAGTATTCTGGGATGGAGATTATCTGCCCACCCATCCCCACCTTGAATGCCTTAAACTCATTGGGCACATCTAGATGAGCATGCTCATGCAATTTGCACCACCTCAAAGCTGTATAAGGCATCACAAACCACATGTGGTGCACATGCACCCCTTTGCTGCACTGCTAATTTGCAGTCCAGTGCCAAAAATTGACACTTGGAGATTCTGGTGTCAAAAAACTGCTGCTAAAAAAAGTGGCATGATGCACATGGCATCAGTGTGCACTGCCGCAAATGGAGCCTGGCCAGCCAAAGCCATGCTCTAGCAGCCAGCCGAACTCAGGTCAGCACTGTTGCTTTCCCACAAGGCCCCAAGGATTGTCTAGATGTGCCCATTGATCTGCTTCCACTTTGGAGGCAATAATTTCCATTTCCATAAAGTCATCCTAATAGCTACTGTGCCTTCACTATCCCATGATCCATATCATCATTCTGACTGCGAAGTGATGTGTAGGACCTACCTCCCTTCTTTCTCTTTCCTCTGGATATGTGTATGTCTACAGAATTTTTCTGTTATTTCTTTAGTTTCCTTTTGCAGTGTCTCTACCTTACTGTTACCAAGGCCTTCCTTACCATGTTATAGCTATTGTGCAATAAACTGAGGCCTGCTACACATGTAAAATACCTGCCACCCTGTAAAAGGGTCCAAGCATCTATAAAGTTAGACCTTGAAAATGTTCACTAACTTAATAGCTGGTTGCTATCCAGCTTTAATTCGCATGTGTAGCAGGGTCTTCCTTGGGGCTGGGAGACCCATCAGCTGACGGGGTTCCCAGACAGAGGGGTGCAATGTGCCCAGCCAGAGATGGAAGTCCCATAGCAGAGGGGATTCACATCCTCCATGTCACCTGGCAGCTTCAGGGCTCTGGGTCCTGGTAGCTGTGGGGTGCAGGTATGATCTCCCAGCTTGGGAGTTTGTGGTGCATCTCCACGGGTGAGAGATTGCAGCACCTGTGATCTCCCAGACATGGGATGCCTGCTATGCTCCACTCATTATGTCCCCCACACAGCAGGACTATGAGTCCCACAGCTGCCAGGACTCACAGTCCCGGCTGCATGCTACTAACTGCAGGATTCACAGTTCTGGCTGTGTGGGGCACAGTTGAGGCTGGTTCCCTATTTGCTGGTGCAGGGAAAGCCCAGGATGGCAATAGGATCTTATGCTGAATCCAACCATCATGCCTCCGGCCATGTATGTGTGACATGGAAGGAGGCACAATGTTGTGGATTGTGCATTAAATCTTATTGCACCTTTTTCTGCACATTCAGAGGAGGTCTGATTCTCATGTATCCTATGCAATTTCTGGCCTCCAAGATTTAGGTTTCTTTGCTGATTAATTCCTGCTTGTGTTCTTTTTAGCTCTCCCTCCACCCCCACCCCATCCCCATTTTTTTTTTTTAGGTAGCTGTAGTCCTTCTCTGCTTTGTTGCTTGGGGTACAAATTCCAGAGAGGTATTGCATCTTTGAATTAAAGATCTTCTCCCTAACCAAGTCCCTGAGATCTTTAGTCTAACTGACCTCACTAACAAGTTCACTTAATTTCTAAGTTTCCTTTCTTTCAAAATTGAAAAGAAGGAAATGAAAATAATACATGCTATGGCTTGAAATTCATTGAATATGTAAAGGTAAGAAATGCACTTTTTTGTGATGGGAGGGTGAACATCTATGGTTAGGCAAATTAATTATTGCGGGAAAACTAGCTATTATACATGCCTTTCCACTTTTTGTATGAGGCTTTCAAAGCAATTTGCAAAAGTAATTGATTGACTATTATAAAACTTTGCAAGGCAGATAAATATTATATTCCTTTACAGGTGGGTAAACAAGCATTCAGTTTAAATGACACTAGCCAAAGTTAACCAGTAGCACTGCCTCAGACTGATGCTTTTTCTGCTTGACTAGTCTTTCATTTTCTCCCTAACACGTTGAAGATAGGCAAACTGCAAATATGGAGGTAACTTACCCACGAACTTCTTCTACTCACGTTGAAAGGTACTTTCTCCAAACAGACCCTGAACAGCAACTATTATCTCAACAATAGCATAAACCTTCAACAAAAGGCTCTGCCAAATCAACAAAGGAAGCTCCATGGTGACTGAAAATCAATAGGGCATAAAGAGGCATAAAAATGATTTTTATAATGATTCTTTTTGAAACAAATATTCAAGTTGTATGAGAACTTGTGGCTCAAATAGTGTTGCATGGTCTTATGAATAGTAATTAAATCAAATCCTAAACAGAGGTATTAGATTTTAATTGAGCTCTTCTTTAAAGAATTTTTTTTACAGTGTCAAGGTCATATTTTCACAGATAAGAAGTTTATTATACGAGTGGAGCAGGGATAATAGGGACTGGAGACATACTGAGGACATGTGGCATGCTACATGAAAGGAGAGAGAAAATATACTAAAATCAATAATTGAAGTATACACAGAAGACATTCCCGTTGATAATTAGTTCAAATTATTAAAGCACATAAGAAGTTATTAACTAGAGGGTATATACATTACTTTTTTGCTGAATATAACTTTCCAAACTCTCCAAAACTTCTTCATCTGTTTAAGTAAGTTTTAAAAATAGCTCTTAAAAAAAAACCCTCTGAAAATTACTTACAAGATAGATGAATGGTTAGATAACTGAATCTTGATTAATTTGTGATCAGCTTACCTGCTTGAATGGTCTGAGACCTGCAACAGTGAGCTTAAATAATGACAAGTACCATCTTAAAACTAACCCTGAAATGTTATGGGACAACCCTTCTAGAAAAAAGGGGACTTGTATTTAAGTGGATCTTAGAGAATTCTCTTTGACTTTGAGTCAGCAAGCACTTAAGCATGTGCCTAACTTTATGAATATAAGTAATCCCATCTTTATTTAGAAGACCACTTAAGCAACCAACTACTATTAAAATCAATTCAACTTATGCTTGTACTTAAGTTCTTTGCTAAAGCAGGATCCTCTTGCTTTTGATATTTACCTCTATTTCATTCCTACGTGAGTCGTGACTCCCAGACTTGATTTCATGAACTGGTAATGGATGGAAACTAAATGTATGTGTTTATTTTATTAATTTATTTTAAAATGCAACAGAAAAATCAGAAAAAAATGTAACAACCATTTATGAACTATGAATATGCACATATCTTTTTCACAAACAATAAATAATAAGGCTAGGGACAGAAGTTACACATAAACTGGTTTAAGTGATCAGGAACTGCTTTAAACCTGTAACAGAATAGAAGTTCAGTGCACATAAACCAATTTAAAAATGGTTGAAACAGGTGTAAGATAAACCTGATTGAATGTAGTATGAGACTTAACTGATTTAAGTCAAATCAGTTTATGAAACTTCTGTCCCAGACCCCTTCCTGGTTAAAGTTAAACCACATTCCCCCAGCATCCCTGTTGCAGCCCTGGACTGGGCTCTGCTGTCTGCTCCAGAGAGCAGGGCTGGCCCCACCCTTATTCTCCCTAGCCAGAGCAGTGAGGTCTGGCTCACTGGACTCACTGGCTGACTCACTTGGTCCCCACTGAGGCAAATCCCAGCTGGGGTCTGGGGCCAAGCAGGAGAGCTAAACTCACCTTTCCCCAAGTACAGTGCTGCCTTGCACTGCCGGCTTCTTAGTGCTAGTTATGACTGTGGGCTACAAATCCCAGAGGACCTGAAAGCAAGAAGAGGAAGTGATGAGCAATCCTTCAGAATCCTGCTGTTGTGATTGTGGACTGAAAATCCCAGAGACCTCAGGGGCAGCAGGAAGAGAACTGTGTTCTAACTCCCCCTGGCTTCTGGTTTGAGCTACTGCAGGGGTGTGGCTTCATTTCTTGAGACAAAAGTGAATGTCTATTCACTTGCAAATTGGTTCAATTTACATCTTAGAATAACCTGCAAAGACTGAATCAATTCAGTCTTGGGCTTTTTGACTCTCTGTACTTAGCCCAAAGGTTAAAAAAGAGTAGGAGGGAAGAAGGAGGGACAGGAGAAAAAAAGAGAAGTGTATGAGGACTAATATTTTAATTACCAAAACATTCTAAGAACTTGTCCCAAACTACACTAAAGTTTTCAAAGCAGTCCACTAAACATTACTCTCTCCATATCTGCTAACTGTGCCATGTCATCATATGAGATTTCAGTCTTTGGAGATGCCTTACCTTTTCAATGTAATTGTATAATAATAATATAGTCCTGTGTATCACTAGTAAGGCCTTTGACTAACTTATGGCATCCTTTGCAGTCATTGTATTCTGCCTCCAAAAATTTTGTGCCACATTTCATCATACCTTTTATTTTGTGTGTTGCGGAAAATGTCCTAATCTCAATTATTTGCTATTCAGAAGTATTTTAAGAGCTGTAGAGTAAGGGCACCTATGGCTGGATATTTTATCAGAGATGGGGATTATCTTAATCACAACTTTAATTTTGTGATGGAATTAAAGCAAGGGGCTCTAAAATTTGGACCAAGATTAAAGAAAAATATGTCACCTATAGGATTAGTTCTTTAGAAGGTGAGCATGCAAGTGAAAACAAGGTTATGACTGGAAAGGTTGCATCCTTATATTTGGGTTGTAGTACTAGGGACAGGTCTATGTGGCAGTGTCTTGTGTGAGAAGGTGCATTTTAGTTGGAGGAAAACCATCTCACCCTGGAGGCAGAAAACAACAGAAATGGAGGAAAGGAAACAAGACTGAGAAATCCACTGTATGACCCTCCCTTTAACCACCACCTGTGACATCTGCCAGAGAGTCTGTGGCTGTACAATTGGCCTTCTTAGCTATCAACAAATTAATCTACAACCCTTTACTTAACCCATGAGAGTCAAGTCCATTTTCTCTACCTCCTTCATCTTTATCTCCATTTCTTCATTCCTCCTGCAGCTATAGTTTTCTGGTCTGTGCATTCCTTACTTTATTCCAGGAAGCTATTTAAATCCTATCAAACTGTCTTATAAAACAGTGGCAATAAGTTGTAAGTAAAGAAGGCCAGATCCTAAGAATGGATTATTTCTATAGGAAACTATTAAAAGTGCAGTTTCTGATGCAGAGGAGCAATGAAGTTAACTTATAGTCCCCTCTCCAAAGAATTTTTCCCAAATATGCACTGTGCCATCTGCTTCTTCATAGGCTGCACTTAACAGATAATGTACTTGAACAATACTGGTGTCCTAGGCCCTTCTGATTAATTGGCATGGTCTCCATTGTAATGCTCATGCCATTGTCTTTTTCTCATTTAACCTTCCGAAAAGCATATTTTGTTTATTTCAGCCAGGGGCCATATTAATAATTATAATGAAATGTGTTCATATAAAGAGGAACAGATACTATTCATGCAGAAAAATTACATAATACTCATTTGACCATATGGCAAATAGAAATTACTATCCCATTAGCCACTAGCTTTCAGTTATCAAAGGTTGGAATCAATATTCCAAATTGTCATGTCCATGCAAAACCCAAACTTCTATAACAGATTGTTAATTATTTTTCTAGATATAAATCAATTCAATTCAAAATCCAGCATATTACAAAACCCAGATCTTAAAGATGGGTTGTTGGTTGTAGCCATGTTGGTCAAGGACATAGGCAGGCAAGTTTCTTTGTGTAGATGTGATATCTTTTATTAGACCAACTAAATAGTTGGAAAAACATTATTTGCAAGCTTTCAGGCACAAACACCCTTCCTCAAGCATAGGGAGATTCTTTGCTTCAGTTTTTCATCAGCCCAAGGGGAAAAACGTGAGATAAGGCTCACACAAGGCTTGGTGGGAATGACAGCCTTCCCACTGTTGATGCTGAGCTGATGCAAAACCAACTAGAAAAGCTAGACATTTATAAATCAGCAGGACTGGATGAAATTCACTCAAGACTGCTGAGGAAGCTGGCTGAAGTCATTGTGGGACCTCTGGCTTTTTTTTTTTTTTAGATCTTGGTGCCCAGGGGAGATCCCTGAAGAGGAAGAGGGTCAATATTGTGCCCATCTTCAAGAAAGAGAAGAGGGAGGACCCAGGCAACTATAGGCCAATCAGCCTAACTTCTATCCCAGGGAAAATTCTAGAAAAACTCATTAAGGAGTCTATGTGTGACTCACTAGTAGAGGGTAGGGATTCTGAATGACAGACAGCATGGCTTTGTCATGGGCAGGTCCTGTCTTACCAATCTCATCTCCTTGCACAGCCATGTATCTCACCACCTGGACATGGGAGGGGAGGTCGACATTATATACCTAGACTTCCACAAGGCCTTTCATCTAGTATCCCATGATTTCCTTGTGGGAAAATTGGAAGATTGTGGGCTTACCTGCTCAATGGTTCAGTGGGTGGAAAACTGGCTGTGAGGTAGGACCCAGAGAGTTATCATGAATGGATCTGTGTTGTCCTGCCAAGAAGTGGAGAGTGGTGTCCCTCAAGGGTCCGTGCTTAGTCCAGTGCTTTTCAACATCTTTATCAATGATTTGAATGTGGGAATGAAGAGCTCACTGGCCAAGTTCATGGATGACACCAAGTTATGGAGGAGCATGGTCATGCCTGCAGATGGGCTGCAGATACAGGCAGACCTGGACAGGCTGGAGAGGTGGGCGAATTGGAAACAGATGAGAAGTGTAAAGAGCTCTGTCTTGGGGCAAACAATCCCGAACATGCCTACAGACTCAGTGGTGACAATTTGACTTGCACCACGGCCGAAAGGGACCTAGGGGTAATAGTTGACTATTGCATAAATATGAACCATCAGTGCAATGCTGTATGCAGTAGGGCAAACAACACCCTGGCATGCATCAACTGATGCATCTCATGTAAAACCAAGGAATGATTCTTTCACTGTACTTAGCACTAGTAAGACCACAGCTGGAGTACTACATCCAGTTTTGGGCACTGCACTTCAACACGGATGTAGAAAAATGGAGGGGGTCCAGAGAAGAGCCACCCATATGATCAGAGACTAGTAAGGCAGACCATATGAGGAGATGCTGAGGGACTTGGGCTTCTTCAGCCTAAAGAAGAGAAGGCTTAGAGGGGACTTGGTAGCAGCTTACTGCTACATCAGGGGGCTACATCAAGAACTCGTTTGACCCCAGTACTCTTTCCTGCCATGGCAGGGGGTTGGACTAGATGATCTACTCAGGTCCCTTCCGACCCTAGAAACTATGAAACTATGAAACTCGGTGAACAACTGTTCACCAGGGTAACCTTGGGGAAGACCAGGAGTAATGGATACAAACTCCTGGAAGACCACTTCAGACTCAATTCTAGGAAAAACTTCACAGTCAAGGTGTCTAGATTGTGGAACAAATTCCCGCCTACCCTGGAAATCTTCAAGAGGAGACTGGACAGTCACCTCGCTGGGGCCACCAGACCCTAGTTGTCTTTCCTGCTTAGTGCAGGGATACTGGAACTGATGATCTTGTGAGGTCCCTTCCAGCCCCTTACAAACTATGAATCTATGAACCACATATATCCAAAGAACCTTGCTTGCCTAGATCTTAAAGATGTCACTTCCCCTAGCTGCACATCTTCAACTGTTGAAATACATTAAAAATCATAACTGACATGAGTTTTTTTAACATGTCTCATTCGCATTCTTCCTATTTCTTCTAGAATTCCTGTATTTGTCTTTTTTAAACATAGTTTCAGTATTAGGCTCAGGAATAAGCACTTACATCCATTCCTTATGCAAAATTTGTTTATCAAAGTATACACCTATATAATCTTCTCACTACATTTCTTGTTTTGAAATGAAAACTCTGTTGCACCATGTGGGGATTCTTTTTAGTATCTTTATTTTATTTATAGATACTGAATATATATTTTTCTCTCAAACTAATGAGATGTCTCTTCTGGGCATATGCTGTGCTCGGTGTGGGGGCACAATGAGCTGAAAGTAAAGCACTGTTTTGCTTTTTTTAATGTCTGTAAGCAGCCTCTATGTTGTAATCAAAGGAGTTAAAAGATATGGAGGACAGAGTGAAGGATAAAGGCACCCAGGAGGGCTGGAAGCTTCTAACAGGCACAGTATTGGAAGCCCAACAAGAAACCATCTATGGAAACACATGAAGAATGGCAAGAAACCAAGGTGGCTGTACCAGGAGCTTCTAAAATGTCTCAAATGCAAAAAGGAAGGCATACAGACAATGTTAAAATGGGCAGGTCACCAAGGACACATACTACAAAATAGCAAGAACTGCAGGGACAAAATCAGGAAGGCAAAAATGAAAAATAAGCTGCACCTAGCAAAAGGGTTAAGGAAAACAAGAAGAAGTTCTATAAGTATGTTGGCCAGAAAGGAAGGACCAAGAAAGCTTGGGGTCCTCTGTTACTAAGCCAGGAGGAACTCCTAACTGAAGACACAAAGAAGGAAGAGCTCCTCAACAGCTCCCTTGCTTCAGTCTTCACAAAAAAAAAAATAATAATCTGCAGCCAGAGACCTAATAGGGATTATCTGTATAAGGTTACAGAGCTTTTGTTGGGTTTGAATGAATTGAAGTCAGCAGGGCTGAATGAACTTCATCCCAGGGTCCTGAAGGAACTGGCCGAGGAGATCTTAGAGCCCTTGGCAATGACCTCTATGAAGTTGTGAGAGATGAACCAAGTGCCAGATGACTAGAAAAGGGGCAGTGTCATGCCCCTCTTTAAAAAAAGGCAGACCCAGGTAACTACAGACCAGCTAGTTTCAGCTCAATACCTGGGAAGTAGGGGAGTGTGAAGCAGGGCCTATTCTATTCAGGTTCAGATTCAGCCTGAATCAGGGACAGTTATTCGATTCGTTTATTCAGATCACTGTCCTGATTTGATTTGGCCAAATCCAAATCTGAAGATTCAATGCTGATCTGGAGAATCAGAGATTTGGATGCAGACATGGTTTTAAAAGTTTTTTCTACATACCTCAAGGCAGCAGGCATGGCTTGTGATCACTGCAATGCTGGGGCAGATGGAGCATCCCACAGGAGTGTGGGTTGGGCGGGGGTGGGGGGCTTTCATGTGCTCAGCAGGAACCTGGAAGTGGACCAGAAGTACTTCCGGTCCATTTCCAAGTCCACTGGAGAGCATGCTGGGGGGCCCCCTCCATGACTCCTTGGGGGGACCCTGGGTACCCCCCAAATGCAGGAGGCACCAGTCACTAAGCTGAGGGGAGGCGGGGGGTGGGGCCCAGCATGCTCCCCAGCACGCTTGGAAATAGACTGGAAGAGCTTCTGGTCCACTTCTGCGTCTGCTGCTGAGCGTACTGGGGAGCCCCCCATGCTTCTCTGGGATGCTCCGTGCACCCCAGCATCGCAGTATTCACAAGCCCTTGCTCCCTAGAAGTATGTAGAAAAAACATTTAAAGCTGTATCTATGTCCAAATCTCCAGATCTTTCCAAATCTCTCTGAATCAATTCAGAGGGTTCCAATTGAATTCAGAGAGATTAAAGGGTCCTCTGATTCAATTTGGATTTAGATATTTGGCCACCAAATCGGGCCAAATCTCCACCATATCAAATCACGGACCAAAGCTTTGCACAGCCCTCCTGGGAAGTTACTGGAGTTTATCCTAACAAAGACCATTTGCAAGCATCTGGAGGAGGAAAGGCTGATCATAAGAAGCCAGTGTGGATGGTAAGGGCTTAGAAGGCAAGACATACAAGGAGAGGCTGAAGGTGCTAAGCATGTTCAGCTCATAGAAAAGTGCTTAAGAGGGGACCTAATAGCAGTCTTCAAATACTTGAAGGGCTGCCATAAAAAAAGGTGGAAAGCACCTTTTCTCTCTTGTTGCATAAAGGAGGATGTGGACCAATGGTTTGAAGTTGCAGCAAAATAAATTCAGATTGAATACCTGGAAAACCTTCTTCTATTTGAAAATAGTGAGGCTGTGGAATAGACTGTCTAGGGAAGTTATGGCCTCTCCATCACTGGAGGTGTTCAAGAAGAGGTTGGACAGTCACTGGTCAGGGACGATCTAGGCATAGCTATGCCTATTTTCTATAATTTTCTACCACTTCCCATGCTTCTGGGCTTTGCTGTTTGGTCCTGCTCCCCTCTCCCCACCTCCATCTTTTCCTGCTATATGTCTATATGTGTCATAGTGTTATTAAGCCTCCTCAGATGCACTGCGTACTGCCTACACCTACGGCTGGAGACATCAGCTTGGGTGTGTTGATTCTGCTGCTAGATGCAAGGCTGGAGGTTTCTAGCTAGATGGTCTTGTCCCTCCACTCAGGGTCAGACCGATCACAGTATTTGGCCTCAGGAAGGAATTTTACCCCATGGTCAAATTGGTACAGACTGTGGGGTTTCTTGTCCTTCTCTGTAGCAGGGGGGCATGGCCCTCTACACAGGACTTCTTGAGCATATATTGACAACTTTTTATAGAAGCAGATCATTGGCTGCTGTGGTTTCCCTGCTTTACTTGTAACATATTAGGATGTTAGGTCTATGTTGTGGAAGGGCAGAGGGTAGTGTTATGTAGAATTTAGATTATGGTTGATAGGGATGATCCTGCCTCAGGCTGAGCATTGGACTAGAAGACCTCTGGAGGTCCCTTCAAGCCCTATTTCTATATGACTCTATGACTACTTCCAGAAAAACAGTGTTTTCTTGTGGACCTCTGATCATGGTGTGATTTTAATATAAGGTCTCTAAATTTGACTTCAGAGTCTATTCTTTCCCTCTTCCTCCACATTAGATACCTTAGTGAGGCACTTTCATACTAGCTATAAGCCATCAATCTAAATGCTATCCTGCTGTGCACTCCACATACCCCATCGTAGATGGGTCAATCTCAAAATGTGTCGAAGCAGATTTAGGCTCTTATTCCTGGTCTCCTGTTGATGAGAGAATTTACAAGTGCTCTTGAAGTAAATGATGTATTTAATGCTTTCCATTGAAAATAAAATCAATATTTCCAACTGTATCTGAAATACCACATTTTTCATTGCATTTAAAATTGAAGGAATCTGCGACATCTTGCATGCCAACAAGTGGGAATTGTGATCAATTGTCATGGGTAAAAGTGGCTGTTATTTTGTACCACTTAGTACAACATTATATACAATGTTATATTGAACACATGGGACAGGGGGTGGTTCTGCAAACTGATAGCTGGAAAATTATGGTCTCTGTCAATTACACCATTTGTTTGTCATTGATTTTTCTTTTCCTTGCATATGCTGGTGGGGTCTATTTAAGGACTTTGGTGACTTTGTGTGTACTTTCTTTTACTTTCAAGGCTGAAACATTCTGCAAAGCAGAGATCCCAAGGTTCATTATCTGGAATCTGTCTAGATCCAGTGGTCCACAGATAGTACCTAGCAATGGAGCAGTTAGAGGTTGATGCAGAAAGATTTACATCCCTTCCTTTTTTTTACTTGCTGCTATTCCCATTCAGTTAAAGCTATTGTAGATGTCGGAAATCCTTATCTGACTGACTGGATTTTAGGGAGACATAATAATTTGTATTCAATTTTATAGCAGCAGCAAATTGAACCAGTGAGTGCTTTTTTTTGTGCTTTTTTGTGGGGGGGCGGGTGTTTATCTTTCAAACAAACTTTTGATTTTCTTGATGAGCAGGACATTTTTCTTGCTGTATTTTCACTCCCTATCAAGATAAACTTTTTTTTTCCTTTGGAAATTCACTGTTTTGCCTAGAAATGTCAAAAGAAAACATATTTTTTGAAGACAGTGCCAGTTTGCCATGGGATCTTCAGCAGAGCTGGACGAAACAACAGATTTCCAACTAGTGACTTTCATTGACCTATTTTAAGGGTGATGCAGAGTTGTACTGTCCAGTTGTGGAGACTGGGAAGGAATGGCTCCTGAAAAAAACATCCTCTTCTGAAAGTCATCTCCTTCTGAGGATCAGTATCTTGAGAAGGGGCATGCATGCTCTCTTCCATGTCTTTAGGATGCTTAAGCCTTCAGAAACAAGGTGTCATGAGGTACGTTGCAGAGGAGATGATTTTTGCTCACCGGTTGGAGAAGTTCCAGGGTATCCCTGGCCTTATATTATATTTATAAAAACTAATATTCCTCATTCATTTCTGTACATCACTGAAAGGGCCAGGCACAGTCTAGCCTTAATGAAACAGGAGGTATAAAAAGGATATTTAATTTCATTCAAGAACAGTGGACAGAACTAGACCTGGAATAAAATTCCCCAATTAATAGTAACTTTTGTGAATTTTGCTTTTCTTTTTCTTTTCTTTTCTCAGTTAAATACATGCCCAGGAGGAGGCTGATCTCTCTCTCTCTTTCTCATTTTTTTTAGTTGGTGGGCTCCAAACATGTTCAATAAACATTTGGTGTAAATAGATTCCCACCTATGGGTTTCTATTCCCACCTATGGGTTTCTATGATCTCTTCTTGACAAGTAATCTAATATTTGGTTAAATGACTGGACCTTTAAGCTAGAATTTTGAAAAGGGTCAGATTTCCAAATGCATACCAATTACAGCTGGAAGAAGATTTTCTAAGAGCCATCTTTGAATGAAACAAGAGAAACAGGACTGTCAACCTACCAAAAAGTCTCCTCCAACCAGAAAGAAATGGAGGTGTTTTAATTACCTTGTCCTTTTAGGCACTAGATTGAAGGCCAATTTTCACCAGCTGAGAGTTAATTATTTTTTCAGATCTCAGCATCTCACATGCATCCAACATACTGGACATTCATTTCTATGCCAAAATGAAAGCTGAACCCATCTGAAAATCTAAGCCCAGTTGTGGGGCTCAGCTCAATTCAGCAAACTCCAGCTACATGTCACCTGCTGTTATTTCTGTTCATTTATTGCCAGTTCTAACATTTGCAAGCAGGCGGGGGTCCGGCTTAGTACAGTGGGGACTGAGGAGCACCTATGGAGATAAAGGATGAAAACAGAGAATTATGCTTAGCTACAGAGATAGGGCACAGATGCTCAAGCACTTAGGTTTATTCCTGACTGAAAAAGGCTTTTTTTAGCAGGCAGGCTTTGTTTTCACAGGTTTGTGAACGTGTATGTGGTGTATGTGTGTATGTGTGTGTGTTTATTTCGAATATTTCCCCCGGTGTGTGGCACCAGAATAATTCGCAAGACCTGTTGCAAGCTCAGTTGTACTGCACAGCAGCACAGGTGCAACCGCACGATTTGGTAAAGCAGGCAGGATTTCATCCTTTCTTAGTTTTTGTTCATATTCTATCTGCAGTGCCACTGGCCTTTCAGGACTGCATTTTTCATCTCCAAAACACTAGCCATCGAAGCATCATACATGTCTTGTTCGTGCACCGCATGATCTTGCTACAGCCCTTTCTCTTTATCTGTTGCTGCTGCTTCTACTTTTCTGTGGTGCTTCCCCACCATGGCAGGCAATGCCAAAGCCAATCAGTCCTCCCAGTGTAGGGAAGAGATGCCATATGGTTAACTTTTACTGTTCCTGGTGCACTTGCTTCCACATTGTCTCTTATTTCTGACATAGCTTTTGCTCGTGTTAGCCAGAGAAAGTTATTTCTCCTGTTTCTCTGACAAAATTTCCTTTTTTTCCTTCCCAAATTTCAGGCCACACACACTTTTCAAAAAGACAATGCAAGTACTTTTGGTGTCAATATTGGTTTGAATACATATTTGTATTCATGCATGTGTACTTGGTAGCTGTGTTGGTCTGAGACAAGAAAACACACAAAATGAGAACTCTTGGCTCCAAAATGATACCTTTTATTAGACCAGCTGGGGAATCACAAGACCATTGTCCTTTTCTGCAACTTTTGGGATCAAAGTCCCTTCGTCAGGCTCTGGGAAAAGTATAGGCGGTACAACATCCTATCTATGGGGACTTTTTACCATCTTGTACCATCTATACTTTTCCCAGAGCCTGACAAAGGGACTTTGAGCCCAAAAGCTTGTAGAAAAGGACAATTTTTTTGCGATTCCCCAATTGATCTAATAAAAGATATCAGTTTGGAGCCAAGAGTTCTAGTTTTTTGTATGTCTATTTGTATTCATAACACTTTCACATTTTACAAACATTCTTGAGAATAAAACGTTGGTCACATGAATGTTCATGGAAAGCAGATAAAGGAGTCAAAAATATTATCAAAATGTATTTATAGATTTTATTGTAAGGATAAAAAAAAACCCTTCTAGGGTTGTAACTTTCTGCTTTGCCCAGCTAGTTATAGAGAGAACAGGTCAAATTCTCATATGATGAACACTGCAGACAATGACAATTGAAGTAAATGAGACCGCCAATTTGTACCAGTTAAACTTTCCTAGGAAACGTTATGGCATGTATATTTTCAGCAGTATACCCAAAACACTACTTCACCAAAATGAGCAGAGTTTGCCTATCTATCACATATCTCGAGCCCAAAATACTTCAATTTTATCTCTGCAAACTGAGGCTGCAGCAAAACTTCACTAATCAAATTCCTTCTAAACAGATCCCTCATCCATTCCTTCCTGTGAGGTCACAAGGGGAATGAGGAATAAAATGAGGATTTTCACCACACAGAATCATGTTCTTAAGCACAGTGTCTTATAGGCAAGGAAAAGAAAAGAATATAGATCAACAGAGGGATAGATAGAAAACAAGTTACAAAGAGTTGCATTTCTTCTCGGCAAGTGTGTGAGATCCTGCAGAGTTTTATGAGAGTTTCTCTGTAGGGTTCCGCAGCCCCGTAGAAACTTCCCGTGGGGACCCCAGCATGAATTCCTGCTATTTGTGTTAGTTTGCCATATTTTTCTACTCACAGCAGTGTTGAGGCATATATTGACTGCTACTTCTGTGAGAAATAGTAGCAAACAACTACTACAGTTGCATTAACCATCCCTGTCCAGGCACATAGCCATCAAAAGGGGAAAAAAAATAGAAAGCAACAAGCAAAAAATACAAAATAAATATACAAGGCTTGAAAATAGGAAGGAAGTGTGATTTAGTGAATACAGCCCTAACAGCCAGTAAACCTGAATTATTTTTCTTGTTCAGCCACACTGAAACCATGTAAGCTTAGGCAAATTTCTTCTTTTTCTCCTTCCAAAATGGGTCTATCTTGGCTCTTGCAATTATAACATCTTTGAGACAAGAACTGTTCTTTACCCTGTATATCTTTTATTCTAGGATGGGAAGGTCTCAGTTTTGTTTGAGTCTTGTAGGCCCAGGTAAATATATAATGAAGAAACAAACACGTGTGTTCCTTGGAAGTATCAGTGTTTTATCAATACCCTTCCAGCACTCCTTGTTGTTTGCTATTATTTTTTCCCCTTTGGTTTCCCCTTTTCCCAATGTTACCATGTTTCTTTTTCATTGTTGGGTAACTTGGGACCTATTCCTGAATGCTCTTCTTTTTGTCTCAGACCAACACAGCTAGCAAATACATCCCTGAAACATGGAAGGTGCTATATTTTAGCCGATTTTGGAATTATAAACTTCATTGCTAAACAAGAAAGACAAATTTCTACACCTCCCTGCCTTTCTGCCATGTGACACCACCAGGGAAGAAAAACTGCCTTATCTGCACATCAAAGAGCAGCTCACACAAAGGAACTCTCATGGACCCAGAGGAACAGACATCCAGCTTCAGCTTCCTCTCTGCAAAATAAAGTTTATTTTCTACCTAAGGGGACTTTTACCATCTTTAATTTTCCCTCAGCCTGAAGAAGGGTGTGTGTGCCTGAAAGCTTGTAAAGATATATATATATATATATATATATACACATACACACACACACACACACAAAACTAAGAAATGGCATATATATATATATATTTGCCATGTCTTAGTTGGCTTAATAAAAGGTATTGTCTCTGAACCAAGAGTTTTAGAGTCTTGCATTTCTTCAATACCAGAGGCATTTTATCCTTAGTTATACCCACAAAATGCAGTATAGTCCATTGCATTACACTGATTTAAATTTAGAATAGACCCTGTACCTATCTCAGACTTTCCCCATGCTCTTCATTATGCAATAGAAGTGATTCACAAGTCCAGTTATAAAAAAAATACCAACTATATTGTCCAAATGTAGGATGGCTAACTGGAGATTCACTTTGGGTGGCTGTAGAAAAAGATTTGTGAAGTCTGGGTTTAGGTCTAAACCAGTAGGAGGTAAAGACCAGGTTCAATTATGCAAGGTAAGGAAATGAAACTTGTTGTTACCCAGTAGTCCAAGAGGGGAAAACTGTTTTTTCCATATAAGAAATGTCATTTGAAATTAATTTGGTAATATGTAACATGGAGACAGGGTCATCCCTGGGGATGGGGGGGAATGAACTGGGGTGGCTGCCCCGGCCCTGCACTTTGGGGGACCCCGTGGAGCAGCCGTGGCTCCTCCTGCAGGTCCCACCTAGTACTGGTGACTCCGTGTCACCGCTGCTGGCTTTGCACCCAGCTGCTTACCACCTCCGTGCCTTCCCCTATCACCGCTGCCACCACCAGCTTCTTTGTGTCCAGGCCCCACACCATGCTGGGATCACTTCTGAATGGAGAAAATGTTTGTGCACAAGAGGAATGATATTAGCCCAATTTTTGGTCTTTTATCATATGTTTGTGTAATTACCCAACTCAGAGCTTTCAGGTTTGACAATTTTGGTCAGTAAGAGAGAATGGTAGAACATTGCTGTACCATAGTCTGGTCTTCAGGAACTGGTAAACTGACTGGCTAGGAAAGATAGAAAACAAACAACCATACTTTCCTCCTTGGACTACCTTCAGTTTGCTTCCTCTCTAAAAATAAATGGCAGCTGAAGACACTTCCAACCTGTATGAAAAGCTCTGGAAAATACTATTCGTAGTGCCAATTCTGGTTATTTCTGTAAGGATCTGTCTTGTCCTGTTTTGACTGTGTGGAATGTTGTGTGGAAAGCTGTGCACTGCTTTTCTCCCCACCTGAAGACTTCATCATGTATTTTTGAGAGCACTGACATCTTCCAATCAAATCTGTGATGTCACCAATGAGATTAGCATTTTCAAGTGATTAGTAAGCAGCAGGGGGAAAGAACTGAAGGAAAACATTTTCTACTTTCACACAATCACCTTTCTAATAATATTTATGAGGAAGAGAAATTAAAAACAAAAAAGACAAGGAATAACACCATCTACAAGATTTCATCATTTTATAAACTGCATTTTAGTGCTCAGATTCAACCAAACACTTAAGCATGTGCTTCACTGCATTTTCCTCAGCAATGCACTTAAGTGCGTTATATCTGATAAACCAGTCACTGGAGCCCACTTAGAGGCACTGAAAGAGCAGCAGCCACTGCTGTTGCTGCCATCTCCGGTACTGTCACTACTGCAGTTGGCCTGGCCCCTTGTTGCCACCACCACCTAAAGCACAGACCTTGGTAATTATGGTTCTGCTCTTAAGTCAATCATTGTTAGATAAGACAATGGAGCCTCTTAATTCTACAGGCACATCTTTTTTTGAATATTTTCTATTCAAACCACGCTTTCCAAAGTGGAATTGATTCATGGGTTTCTTAGATGAAAGTGTGCGGTACTGAAAATTATGCCTCTTTAATTTCTCCTTTGACACCTTCTATGGTACTTTTCAATAACACATGGTAAATTTTTCCAGCAGTATGCTATTTGTTCCTGCAGTTGAATGTGAGTAAAATAGGTAAGTAAAATAGGCCATGTAAACTCTCAGACTGAATAAGTAAACCTCAGGTTGCTTCTACAATCACTATGGTCTGCCAGCTAGCATATTTATACTGCAGTAAAATAGTGCTTTCTGAAAGAAAAAGTACAATATTTTGTGGTGTATAATAACAGCTCTGCAGAGTATTACTTCTTTGGTTGTCATTATATCAAACTTTCAACAACATCTATTGTATGGCTTAAGCATTTTCATAATACTCAAAGTGATAGTCACTGAAAGGAAAAAATGGTCTAAGATTCTGTTCTCCTACTACTATCTTTCTTTTTTGTTAGAATATGGTTAGTGCAACTTGACAAATATAAGTCAGTGGTTTAGCTATTTTGTTATATAATTTATTTAAAGCTTTTTGCTGTACTGAGATACCACACATAGAATATATTATTCAACAATGATCAGCAATTACTCCCTGAATAATTTATTTAATGAATATTTTATTCTGGTATTAGAAAGCTCTAAGTTGAGTATCTAGGACTAGTACACATCTTTTCTGCTACTGGGCCCTAAAGGATGTTCAATATGAGTCCAATGGCTGGTATGGAGTACTGTCTGGTTCAGGAGGGAGAGGAGACAGCATGCTTCCAAGTAATTCTTCTGTAAGCTGAAATTTTCAGAGATCTGGCCAATACTATTTTCAAATTATGTTTTGTGCAGTAGCAGCTAGAGAATGGGGCCCCATTGTGGCACGTACTGAGCAAACACAGGAAGAACTTCTCCTTCAAAAACTGAATGAAAGCAGAGAAATGGAGGGAGAAAAGGAATCCAACTAAAATGATGGGGAAGTGAGGTTATAACAGGGGGCCAAGGCCCCTGTTACTTTAAGAGGGGAGAGCACCTGGATGCTGCAGCAAGCAGCTGGCTGCTGCAGCTGAGGAGGGTGGGCTGGCCATCAAGCCGAACTGGAAACTTGGGCTTGATGGCCCAACTGGAAACCCCTGTGTCTGGCTCGGAAACCACATGACAGGAAGGGCTGGGCTTCAGGGAACATAAGCCCAGTGCGTGAGGCCAAGCAGGCAGTCTGGCCCTGCCTGGTGCAGGGAGAGAAGCTCCAGAGAGAGAAGGGCTATGGGAGACAGATGGGCAGGCATGCAAGCCACCCAAGAGAGCTGGAATGAGAGGACTTCATGGGAAATATGGCCTTGGGGGATGTTAACTCAGAGTAAGAAGACTTTTTGTCTGTAATGCAGCTTGCTGGTGTTTATGGTCTGTTTACGCTGGATACTGGAGGACCAAGTTGTGGCTACAGGGAAGGTGTGGAGGCCACAGAGGGGTGCCTGGTGGGGCACTCTGAGACAGGCAGCCTAGCCTGGGGTCAGGGACCCAGAGAGCTGAGGAGTGACACAGTGACTGACGGACCAGGCTGAGGGCCATAAGCTAGGGGCTTAGAGCACCCAAGTGCAAGACAGGGCTGGAGCCCCGAAGCCAAGGTCCAGGCCAGTGGATCTGGGCTGAAGGGCCAAGGCTGGAAGACTGAGGCTGGGATAGAGATCCAAGGCCAGAGGCCCAAAACCCATGGTGGGGCTGGGGGGACCCCAAAAGAACATGAACTAACATCTGTTAGGCATGGGCATGGCTACAGGTGAGGACAGAGGCCATAAATATCACCCATATGGCAACTATTGAGACACTGATAGAGCTAGGTGGGCCATAACTTAGTGCTCAGTGGGCAAGACTTGGGGCCAGCCAGGTACAAGAGGTACCAGCCAGCTAAAGCAAACAAGGGCTCATTCTGGGAACCTGGGGCAGTCTCCTTAATATCAAAATAATTCTACCAAGGTGTGGCAGGAAAGAAGCCAGAATGGGTGCGGTGACAACTCTCTCTTGTAAGTACTGATATATGTTTAATTCTGTATACTTCAAACAGCCTGATCACATGTTTATATTAAATAAAGTCATCTAGGATAATGGCCAAAAGTGACTTGACTAAAAACAAGCAAGAAGTCTGAGGCAGACCAGGAAATGGAAACTTGATCACATGAATCAGGGAACAGTATGCTTTTCTTATGAAAAAATCCAACAGCGTACTGGGTTGTATTAAAAAGAAGTGTCACTTGCAAATCAAGAGAAGTTATTCTTCCACTTCATTTACCACTGGTGATGCTTCATTTGCAATACTGTGTTGATTTTTGGGCCTCAAACTCCAAGAAGGATGTGGACAGTTTTCAAAGAGTCCAGCACAGGGCAACAGAGATGAGCCCTTTTGTGTCATAGTCAAGACTCCCCAACAATTCCCAACAATTCTGGTAAAACAGCAATGACATTTTCAGCTCTTTAAAATTATGCAAATTATTGAGTGGGTAAGTACAGGAGCTCTTTTCTCTATTAGAGCACTGCTGTTTAAAGTGGTATTGCATGTCAAGTAGGGCAAGGTGTGAGTAGTTTGATTAAAATAATCCAACCTCCTACCCAGGTCTTTTCCTGCTTCTTGCAGCTATCTGATTTACAATCACCCGCCGCTTTTATTTCATTCCATTGGGTTTTACCAATACATGGAGATGCAGCAAAGATCCTGTACCTTGGCTTTGTAGGGATGGTTCAAATTCAGAATCCTTTATACATAAAGCTGCACATTTCCATGCATCAGTAGAGAACAAGGTATGATTTTCCTGTCCTGGTGGAATTAGAAGAACAGAAGTCATAGGTGATTTAAGTTTTGCAAAATCTTGCATGTGACTTTTTTGTGTTGCATAATGAAAACCAAGGAGGGACTGGATTCTCCAGTCTGTGAGTACCATTCTGCACCACATAGCAGATGTATGAAAGATCCTTCCTACCTTTAAGTTTATATGTTAGGGCCAAATAAGCTAGGATCCAGAAGGAACTGGAAAAACAAGAGAAGAGTTCCACAATTGATCAGCTAAGATTCAACAAGGACAGGTGGAAAGTCCTGCACTTGGGCTGGAATAACTGCATGTACAAATACAGACTGGGGATTAACTGGCTAGGTTGCACTACTGCAGAGAAGGGCCTGAGGGTTACAGTGAACCAGAAGATGAATATAAGAGAAAAATGTGTTTGTTGCAAAAGAAAAGTCCAACAGCATCTTGGGTTAGATTAACAGAGGTGTCACTTACAAATCAAGGGAAGTGATTCCTTTGCTCTAGGCAGCAGTGTTGAGGCATCACCTTGAAGACTGTGTCAAGTTTTGGGCTGCACAATTCATGATGTGCAGTTTGAAAGTGTCCAGTACAGGGCAGCAAAAATGATCAGGGGTCTGGGAGACAAGACTTAAGAGGAAAGGCTGAAAGAGCCAGTGTTATTTATCCTGGATAGGAGAAGATTTAAAGGGATTTGATAAAAGTCTTCAAATGCCTGCAGGGTGATTATAAGGAGGATGGAGATAGGCTTTTCTGGGATGCCTAGACAGGAATGATTCTACCTTTAGATGGCCTTTTCAGACCCTTCCTACTTTGCTATGATCCTGTGATTCCCTTCCCTGTGCCTTGACCACTACATTATTCTTTATCCTTGTGTTTTTGGATATGAACTACCTGAAGGGTGATTACAACAAGGATTGAGCTGGGCTATTCTCAGTGGTGACAGATGGCAGAACAAGGAGCAATGGTCTCAAGTTACAGCAAGGAAAGTTTATGTTAGCTATTAGGAAAAACTTTCTCATGAGGAGGGTAGTAAAACACTGGAACAGGTTACCCAGAGAGGTGGTGGACTCTCCATCCTTGGAGGTTTTCAAAACCCAGCTAGACAAAGTTTTGACTGGGATGATCTCATTGGCAACAGCCCTGCTTTGAGCAGGGGTTGGACTTGATGACTTCCTGTGGTCTCTTCCAACCCTAATTTTCTATAATTCTATGAGCTGTTACCCTACTAATATTATCTACTATCTTTTTTGCATGATCTCTGTTGACTGAAATTTAACAGTTACCTTCCTTGAGAGTACAGTGACTATTGCCTTAAAATGTTCCCTAAATGTAGACCTTCATCAAGGTGAGGCTGTCTTCTGTTTAGATAAAAAGATTATAAGTGTTTGCTTTTGAGATTGTAATATTCTCCATATCAGTTCTCCTGCAAGTACATAATTAACCTGTCAGCCCACCCTGCAGTAATAAGTGTGATAGACAGGAAATATATTAGGAAGGAACTTGTGTGTGATATGCTTGCAAGCCCTTCTTTATCCTTCAACTATCTTTCCTTTTAATTAGCACTCAGGTAACATCAGACTTTAATGAATTACCATAAAACTCCTATCAGTGTAAAATACGTTTTTTTTAAAGCAGTTTTGTTAGGACAAAATTTAGAAGACGATATTGGATATTTTGGGAAGGATAGCTTGAACAAGTACCGATGTAAACGCAAAAAATACTGAAAGCTCCAGGATTTGCAAAGTGTCCTTTGATAAATAAGAAGTTCAAATTACTGTCTAAACATCCAGAAAAGGAGAGATTGAGGAAAACATTGTCTCAAAGAAGAAACAACATTAGAAAAAGCAAGGGTTTATATGGCGCGTAGAAAATGCACCAAGAATGTCACTTTGAAATTAAGCATTGTCACAACTACTGGAGGGCAAACCTGATGATGCTTAGTGGAACTGGAGGATTTAGGATACTAGAGTTGGCTTGACCTTATCTATACCTGCTACTTTTGGCATTCTCCTTGCTGGTCAACACCAAATGAATGTACTTGTTTCATTTGAAATATTTGCCTCATTCAAAAGCCATTTTAGAACATATGTGCCTCCTCAAAGCATGGGAACATGCAGCCCAGGTGAGGGGAAAGGGTCATGGTGGTTAAAAACTATCTTAGCTCCCTCTCAGATCTGGTTTCTCCCCTGTCCTTAATGATACAGCATAAAATGATCCAAGGGGCTTGAAAACAAGCCTTACAACGTGAGACTTAAGGAGCTCAACTTATTCTGCTTATTGAAAAGAAAAGTTGAGAGGTGACTCCATCACTGTGGATAGGTACTGACACATGAAAAAATATCAGATAGCAGAAGGCTTTTCAATCTTGCAGACAAAGGCATAACAAGATTCAATGGCTGGAAATTAAAGTCAGACAAATTCAACCTTGAAGTAGCACAATAGCTGCAGTTTCCTAGCAGAAAGGGCAATTAAACACTGGAATAGCTTTCCAGCCAGGTGGTGGACTCCACATCTCCTGGAGTCTTTGAAACAAGATTAGATATATTTCAGAGAGAGTTGCATTAATCCAGCCTCTGGGGAAAAGTCTGCAGCCTGCGGATAATAGATGATCAGACTAGATGATCATAGTGGTTTCCCCTGGTCTTAGAACTTAAGGCTTTTTTCCACCTATGAGCCCATATCTACACTGACTCCACTGAGCCTGGCACAGTCACCAAAATGAATGCCTCATCTAGTTGCTCCTGTGCACTGTGCATCAAACCTGGGAAATTAGGCAGGGTAGCTGGCACAGAAAGGTGTGAGGAAGTACAGCTGGAATGACAGAAGGCAGAACTGAGTGCACACTTAGGAACATCCTAAACCACCTGCATGTCTTGATTTTTAGGCTTTGAGTGTTCTGAGTAAAAATGAATGGCAGAAGTGACCCCCTCTGCAATAATTTTGGGTTCAGCATGGAACTCAAGCCCCAAGTCATCTAAGTGGTTCTAAATGTCTGTCCCTGCGTGCATCTACCTGCCAGCATTACTGAGGAGCTGACTAATTAGCTCCACAGTAAAACATCACCACCTACACATGCGCCCATATTAGGCTGCAATAAATTAATTAACTCTGCTGTAAGACGGTACTGTCCAGGACAAGTACTGTCTTACAGCGGAGTAGTTATGTGTGCTGAGATGCACATATAGACAGTGACTGAGACTAGCTGGGGCAGGAGAGTGTTACTGTGTGGGGTTGCCTGTCAGCTAGCCCTGCACTGTAGCACCCTCGTGCCCCAGCCAGCCCAGGGAGAGTACCACAGGCTGACAGGTTGGCTCTCCCAGGTCTCCCACCTAGGGCTGCTCTGCCCTGGCTCGACGTGCTGCAGTCCCAGGCACACATGTAAATGCTGTGCCCAGGAGCAATAAATTCCAGTGCAAACAGTGCCAGAATTTATTGCTATGTGCTAATTGCGCATGTAGATGCACTTAGTTACAGCAATTCTACTTGATCCTTCCGAGAACCCACAAAACCTCCAAAATGATTGCATGTATTACGTGCCTCCATTTGTGTCTGAAAATATCCCCACGTGAGCCAAGAATGAGCCAGAATGGCTCTCTGTATGCCTTATTCTCTCCTTGCATATGTTGCAGTCCACTTCCATGCATAAATTTGCACCAATACCCAGTCATCAAGACAGAGAAAGCCACTTTGAGTGACTGTTTCAAGTGGAAATTAGTGAAGGTGGGCATGCAGCCTGATGGAGCCTGAGGCAGCAACCAGCCTGATTTTAGACCTACATTCCTCACTTCCCAGGAAACAGCCTTGTACACTGGGTGGACTTGGTCAACTCAGAAGCTAAGCAAGTAAATAGAAAGAAACCCAAGAATCAGGAGGACAAGCAAGAAAGAATCTAATTCTGTCACCCTGTGAAGAGGGTCCTGGGATCTACTCCTAATGCTGTTTATTCATTTTGGATTACCTAGTCATTGGATAAAATGTATAAAGAGTTTGGAGAACTTTTTAAACATATGCAATATACAAATATAAAAAAGATAGCAATATGTATGTATGTGCATAGATATTATGATTATAATATATACTATATTTACTTAAAGACAATCCCCCAATAATTAGATTCTATATATTGAACATTTATAAATGTGTTATAATTTTCTAGGTATTTCATTTTGTCCCCTTCCCACTGCTACAGCATAGAAAATAAATCTGGGGTATCAGGTAGGCCTTTTACCCTCCCCAACTTCTTCCCCCTGCAGCCCCTTCCCCCACTTATTACTGTTAGACCACACTCTCCCTGAGTACATGGATGTGAAGGGTAAATTTGAAAACACTGACCTCAAAATATATATACCTGTAGTAATTTGCATATAGTATCCTTAGACTTCATTCATCCAGAATTCATGCATTTTACTTTTTTTGAAACTGCTACAAGTTTTAGTACAGGTACTACATCAATGCATTTTTAAGCAGGACTTTTATACCTATTTAGTCATAAATGCAATACAGTAAGAACAATGCATGCTATTAGTCCCAAGCCAAAAGGCTCCTGATTTAACATATATTTGATTGGTCTGGGCCCCAGCAGAGTCAGCAGCATTTCAAGCCATAGTGACCCCACAGCTCAGCACTACTCAGTATCTGTGTGTACTCGAGATGCCCCCCCACAAAGGATCCATGTGCTAATTAACCCCTATTTATGACTGGAACTGGGTGTTTTTGTCATGGGTCTACCTGGTCTGGCTCCACCTCATGGAGTATGGGTGGGACCACACTAATCTTATGTAACAGGCTGAGACAGGAGGCAACAGAAGGCTTCTAGGTGAACAGTTTGGGGTCCTATTTGGTGATGTTTGCCAGACATATAAGGATAGTGAAGAAACAGGAATAATTGGAAATGGGAAAGAAAGGCACAGCTCAACGTTTGAGAGGAACTCAAAAAGTATTCAATTTAGTGGTTCACCATGACTTGAAAAAGAGTTGGTGTTGAGGGAGACTGTGTGCAATGGGCAGTACCTTACTCAGATTGGTTACATTTGTCTATCCTATTAGTATGCTTGGCCTCTTGAAGGCTGAGATCAAGTTTAGTCCATCACAGGAGCACTTCACAAGCCACTGCCGGAGCACATCATGGGCCACCATGAGTATACCGACCCTGCCAGACCGACCGCCACCAGACTGGACCCAGAGGGGACTGCCTGAACCCCACCTCTGCACCTGATGGACTTCGAGAGAAATCTTCAATGACTCCACTTCACCCAAAGCATCTCCCCACAATAAGATTCTACAGAGTGCGAAACTTTCTTCAACCTACCCCCTCCACCATCATGGACCATTGTACAGGTTTGTGTGCATCTATCTTCTTTCTCTTTCAGTGTTGTGACCCCCCTTCTTCCCTTCCCTCACTCTCAGGCTTAGCTGGTTAACATTGTATTTTCTGTAACCTAGTTGTGTTCCCCTCCTCACCCCCATCCATCTTATGCTGCTCCCTCACACAGGCACTCTGTATTTCCCTTCTGGTTTTGTCATCTTTTTGGCTCATGATTCTTAACATCTGCTAATAAAATGCAATCTCTTCTTAAACTGGCAGGAGAAATACCATGTATCCATGTCCATGAAGGCAGTTTTCCTAAAGTGCACCCGGTAAGAACTGCTCTTCTGATGTGGTTCAGTACCTGCCAAGGTGCGGCGGCTTTAAGCACCCTTTCTGGAAATGGGAGTCTCCTCTCTAGCTTGCTCTGGGGCCTTATGGCTAAGGGCAAGCAAAACTCAGGGGCATCCTAATCCCAAGCCTCAGGGCTTAGGCCTGCAAGTAGGATGCCTGCCAAAGGTTTTTGGAACATCTGAAGCCCCAGTTGGGGGTGGAGGATGTTTGCCGGTAGTAGGGCCACTTATGGTTCTGGACTCTTGGATTTGGAATTAGTTTTGGTTAATTTGGTCAGGGATATGTAAAATTTTTTTAAAAATTCTATGTTTTTCCAATGTGGGCCATGTGTTTTATTCATGTTCAGTGCTGTCTGCATTTAATCAACTTCAAAGATGGTTTCTGTTGCTGAGCACATGTCGCTTTAGGCACCAGCATATTGATAGACAATGTTTTTAATGAGGTTTTCTTGTGTGCAAATATAAGACAAGGGGCTTTTTTCCCTATGCTAATTGGGGGAAATAAACCTTGTATTGTATTTCAGTAAATACATTGCTATATAGCAAATAATATACATTTTGAACAGTAATATTTCATTCATTTTAAAGTACAAGAATAATAATTACATGAATATATATATATAAAAAAACCAACCCAAAACAAATATTTTGATCTTTTCACATGAACTAGGCTATCCGTTGAGTTAACGGGACCAAATATTTGTTGCAGACAGAAGCCATGTTCATATCAGTAGTAGTCTACACTATCTAGATCCTCAAGCATTAAGAACAATACATTTCAGGCCCAGAGTAGATGTGGCTTATTGTGCACCTATGTTTGTATTCCATATATGTCTCTATCCTCCTCAGAATCCATTTCTTCACCCTGACAGAGAGCAAGATTCAAAAGAATGTGGCTGTCAATGATTCACCTTCCAAACCAAGTTGCCTTTGGAATTCACTATGAGCACATCTACAAGAGCTATGGCGATATAACTCTTCACTACAGCAATGTAGCATCGGCAGCACCATCTGTGACACTGGCACTATTGCGCAGTAGCAATGAACTACTGTACAGTATCTTATTGCTACTGCACAGTAGAGTTGGAAATGACCCATGTACCACCAGGACTGCACAGTGGGGCATACGTGTAGTTGCATCCCATGTGTCATGCATGGGTATTCTCCCAAATTAGATTTACTTCTGTGGTATCTGATATCTATTTGTAGTTAGTGTTAAGCTACATTGAGTTTTACCATTTTTATGTCTGTAGTATAGTATTTGATATAAAAGTAATGATGTATCTGGAACATAATCAAGTAAGGTGTTTAGCATGCACCCAAGAGACATCCAGCTGGTATGCATCTTGGGCTAGATAGGATGGTGATAGTGTGTGGTTGAAAAACAATAGCTGCTGTAACTGCAAATTTTCAAATGAGGTAGGTAACTCTTCTCATACCCAAGACGGATTCAATTCCTAGACCTGGCAGGGTGGCAGTAATGGGTGTTCATAAAACAATAGCCATTCCTACTCAGAGATGGTCACATGTGCTCCTTTTATGGGGTGAAACAATGGCTAAGTAAATTCACCCAAACATTTTTGTCTGGAAAGGGGAGTGACACATGAATAGAGGAACCCCTTCAGTCACATCCCACTGAGTGGAGAGGGAAAACTCATCTGCATAATAGTCTTTCTCCCCCAAAAACTAAGGGAAGATGGGAAAGATATAAAAGAGTGTACTTAGAACAGAGCCGGTTTCAAGAAATCCCTAGGAAAAAGGGATGGTTTCTGTACCTAGTTCTCAAATTCAGACAATCCATCTAGAACTCAGATGGGTCAAGCTGAGGGAGTCTATGAGCTGGCAGGACACTAGCTAAACATATCTGCAGGGAAATCACTGGTCAAAAGGGACTACTCTGGAGCTGTTCCTAGACAGAGAAGCAAGATGAGGACTTATATTTTTGACCTTTTCCACTTATTTGTCTCAAACTATAGTTGCTTTTGTTTGCATGTTTTATTTTTTTCTATAATAAATATTTTTTTCCTGTTTTGCCTTACTGATTGTCTGTGGCAACCATGATCCCAAAGCAACAGATGCTTCAGGTATGCATCTTCCTTGCATGGAGGTGGGGGGGATCTATTTACTTTTTATAAAATCAAGGCGATGACCCCAAAGAGGGGAAGAGTTTCCTTCACTGGAGCTGGGAAGGTCTGGACTGAAATAAGGAAGACTAAGGTTGTCTAAGGGTGAGCAGTCACCCCAAGAACAAGGTCTGGTTTATTCCCTACAACCTGCAACTGAATTGAGGAGAGAAGCTTGGGCGCTGGGTTCATCCCTACATTTTATCAGCACAAGGTTTGTCACACTGGGGAAATGGAAAATATTGTTTCATGGTTCTACAATTTTGGTTCACCATACAACTACAGAGCCACTACGCAGAAGTCATTTTTTACAGCATATATCCCAAAACAGAGAACCTTTTGGTAAGTTTAGATAGCCATGGGTTAAAAGTTGTGAGGTTCCATATTGTTTTAGCTGGAACATGTCTCAATCATATTAGTAACTGTCCATCTTCAAAAGGATGTGAAGAAAAAGAGGAACAGCAGATGATAAGTTTGCATAGAAACAAAAAAAATGAGGAATAATTTTGTTTCACCTGACTACAGTTAGCAGGGAAGGAAACAAAATAAATCATTGATGATTTTTAGCTATTTCCCCTTGTCAAAATGCATTGTTTAAAATATGTGCACGCCAGTCAAGAGCTCATCCCTATTAAATATCTCCAAGATGAGATAACACTATAGCAGATGTCATGGGCTGGATAACTGGCATGCTTTCATATGGCACACAATATTTTTTACCTACTGTTTGTCCTCCAGAATGGTTTTCCCGTTCATTTTATTAATCTCTCATTCATATTAAAGAGAGAACAGTAAAATAAAGATGTGGTTTTTTTAGAATGTAAAAATGGTATAGCTAATCATTTCCCAACAATTATGGTAAAACAGCAGTGACATTTTCAGCTCTTTAAAATTATGCAAATTATTGAGTGGGTAAGTACAGGAGCTCTTTTCTCTATTAGAGCACTGCTGTTTAAAGTGGTATTGCATGTCAAGTAGGGCAAGGTGTGAGTAGTTTGATTAAAATAGTCCAACCTCCTACCCAGGTCTTTCCCTGCTTCTTGCAGCTATCTGATTTACAATCACCCACTGCCTTTATTTCATTGCATTGGGCTTTACTAATACATGGAGATGCAGCAAAGATCCTGTACCTTGGCTTTGTAGGGATGGTTCAAATTCAGAATCCTTTATACACAAAGCCGCACATTTCCATTTACCAGCAGAGAACAAGGTGTGATTTCCCTGTCCTGGTGGAATTAGAAGAACAGAGGTCATAGGTGATTTAAGTTTTGCAAAATCTTGCATGTGACTTTTTTGTGTTGCATAATGAAAACCAGGGAGGGACAGGATTCACTAGTTTATGAGTACCATTCTGCACCACATAGCAGATGTATGAAAGATCCTTCCTACCTTTAGGTTTATATGTTAGGGCCAAATGAGCTAGGATCCAGAAGGAACTGGAAAAACTAGAGAAGAGTTCCACAACTGATCAGCTAAGATTCAACAAGGACAAGTGGAAAGTCCTGCACTTGGGCTGGAATAACTGCATGTACAAATACAGACTGGGGATTCACTGGCTAGGCTGCAGTACTGCAGAGAAGGTTTTGAGGGTTACAGCAGACCAGAAGATGAATACAGGACAATAATGTGCTTGTTTCAAAAGAAAAGGCCCACAGCATCCTGGGTTGTATTAACAGAAGTGTCACTTGCAAATCAAGGGAAGTGATTCCTCTGCTCTAGGCAGCAGTGTTGAAGCTTCACCTTGAAGACTGTGTCAAGTTTTAGGCCGCACACTTCAAGAAGGATGTGGATAGTTCGGGAAGAGTGCAGCACAGGGCAGCAAAAATGATCAGGGGTCTGGGAGACAAGACTTAAGAGGAAAAGCTGAAAAGGCCAGTGTTATTTATCCTGGAGAGGAGAAAACGTAAAGAGATTTTATAAAAGTCTTCAAATACCTGAAGAGTGATTATAGAGTGGGTGGAGGTGGGCTTTTTTTTGTGGTCTCAGGGGACAGGACTAGGAGCAACAGCCTGAAGCCACAACAGGGGAAATTTAAGTTGGAGATTAGGAAAAACTTTCTGACTGGGAGGGTGGTCAGGGCATTGCAACAGGCTACTTAGAGAAGTTGTGGAATTTCTATTCTTGAAAACTTTCAAGATCAGGTTAGACAGGCACTTGGCTGGGATGGTTTAATCAAGGGTGATTCTTCTGTGAGCGAGCAACTGGACTAGATGACCTTTTGAGGTCCCTTCCAGCCCTAGGTTCCTATGATCCTGTAAAATAGGATTGATTCAGGGAGTCACAGATGGTTGTCTGTAGTCTCTCCTACTTCTTTCAAACTGAGGGGAGTTCACATTTAGTTCCCAGTTGGTATGAAGATCACGGTGGAAACGGACAGTGGGGAAAAATACTCCATCCACTGTTGTCCCTTTTTTTCCTGTTTAGTACAGTAACCCTGCAAAAATCTACAAACCACTGTATCAGCTACTTGCAAACCTCTCCTTAAATGATGTGATGCCTGCAAGACATTCAGTGGAAGAAGACAGCCTGATTGTGGCCCACCCTGCTTTGTGGAAATCTAAAACAGGAAAATCCACAACTAATGTTATCACAACGGTGACCAAACACCCAACAGCTCCCAGTCAATGAAGCAACAGCGATAGAAAAGAAAAAGAGCATTAGATTGGTTAAATAACTGTAAACTGGACTTATAATTGTTGCTCCATGTCAGCCATATGAAAGAAGAAGAAGACATTCAAAATCAGTAGGCAACTGAATTGCCTGGACAACTGCTTGTTACACTAGTCACAGTCCTCTGGCTTGGGCTCCTCCCATCTGTTTGTGCATCCATCGGTTGTCTTTGATCATATACTCAGGCCCTACTTCTGTCTTTCGGCTTAGTGGTGCAGCAGACTGTGCTGAAATCCCAGTGCAGGATCAATGCCAGTAAACTCTATAGTGTAGGGATTCTCTTGTTGATGTATACAGGATCTTCAGAAAGTCCTTGTGCACAACCTAAGTTATTAAAGTTTAAAAATGCACAAGGACTTTATGAAGACCCTGTATATGATCTAGCATGCTGGGTTCCTATTCTGAGCTGAGGTTTCTAAGTCCACTGTAATAGAAAATAGTATAAAATAACACCCATCACTGAAGTAGGCTCTTTATTCTCTACAAACTATTTGTGCCCTTAGCAAGTTCTTCTGAACCAGTCATTCACTTGTATTGTTAATAAGTGGAAACATCACTCCCTTTAACAAACTGTGTATAAATGCTGCTAACACTTCCCAGTGCACATTCTCACTCTTATGTACTCTGACACATTCAATTCTAATAGTTAAAAGGCCTAATTTCTTTTCCAGCATTTTGGACAGATTGATTTTTTCTTTTAGGTTTTTTCAATAGCAGAAATAAAGTCAACTCTATCCTTATCTTTTATTTTCAATTTAGCTTCAGAAATTAAAATTTCTACCATATAATTGAACCAAAATTATCTACAACTTTCCAGTCCCTTTCATTCTCTATAACTGTACCGGGAATAGCAATCCAAGCCAGTGATCAAGTACAAGTCACCTATTATCAGCAAACAGTACATTATAGTACAATAAAGTATTCCCCTCCAGTTGAGCTGCTTCTCCAAAGACTTCCAGGCTCTAAATGGGCTTCTACATACTTTATTAAAAATGCAGCTGTGTTCTTCCTTAAAGTACTAATTTAAAATTTAAGGAACACTCAATCAAATAAATGAACAGCTCAAAAGAAACACAATTCCCACACGAAAAATGCTAGGTAGAAGGGAACGGATATCACCAGAAATACTAGCATGGACATTCTATGAAGGATACATTTTGAGATTCACATGTGTATCTATCTTTCTCTCTCCGCAAAGTCTTTCTAGAAATTAGCACTCTGTACACTGTGAGGTCAGTAGGCAGCACCGGCGATGGAGACAGTGAGAGATACCTCAAGGGAGAATTATACCATCTGACCCTATCCACCTGCTTCACTTTTATACTCATCACACCTGAGTCCTGTCTTTTGTCTATGTAGGAAGATACAGTGGATAAGGCCCTGAACTAGGACTCAAGAGACTGGTTTAATGCCTACTTCAGCCACAAACATCCTGTGTGACCTTGCACAAATTACTTACTCTACCCTATGCCGCAGTTCCCTCTTTGTTACAGGAGACAGAGAGGAAGTTCATTATGATTGTGAGGCACGCACGGATGAGCACAACAGGGTCATATAAACAGATGATATGAAAAGCATTACTTGGGGTGGGTCTGCCCTGCAACCCAGTGATGTGATCACAGTTTGTATGGGTGTATCCAGCCTAGCTGTAAAATAACTAGCTTGGATACTGGCATGCACAGCAGTATGGGGTTCAGGAACAGCTGAACACCCCTCTCTGCTTCCTTTGCCAGGACACTGGGTTAAGACAAGGAGAAAGCCAGTGCTGAACACTGCCATCACTGAGGTACTCATTGTTGAATACTGAATTTTTTTTCCCGGAAAACACTTTCCATCTGCAGTTTTCAAAATCAGCCTGGTTGTATAAGCAGTTTCTGCTTTGATAGATTGAGCCATCTGAGGAACAAAAGATCATTTTGGTGAAAACTCCCATCCATAATTCTGTATCATGTCCTATCATCCATGAACATTCCCTACCAATGGAATATAACTGTATTAATATAGCCATGGTTAGGCAGGATCTTTATCATGCCCTTCATAAAAAACCTTGCATAGAAATATTTTACTTAGATGAATATGATCAGATAACACTTGCAGATCAGAACTATCCAGGGATGCGGGGTGGGTATGAATACAACCTGATTATACTGCACTACAACCATAGGCCTCTAGTGTAACCTAAGTAGCATGCCAGGCTTTAGACCATCTTCTGAAATAAAAGGTAAATGAAGAAGGGTAGATAAATGGAAAGTGGCATAAAGTGCAACATAGGTTTGTTAAAGTGGATCATGACAAATTCACTCTATATCTTGTTTTGATGTGATACTTGATTTTTTTAGAGTAAACAGATGCAGTTGATCTCCTTTATCTGGATTTCAGTAAAGCATTTTTTATGGTGCCATGTGAGAAATTATTATTTACACTGGAGAAAATGGGATTAGTATAAGAATGGTGAAAAAGTTAAGGACCTGACTAAAGAGGACAGGATAACAAAAGTGAGAACAAGAGAACTATCAGCCAGAAGGGGATTCCTGGTGGAGTTCCTCAAAGACTGGTCTTGAACCAGGCTTGCTTAATGTATTCTTTAGTGACCCTTGCTTAAAAACAGGAATGGAATAATTACATATATTTAATCTACAAAGCTAGGAAGCATCATAAATATGGATGAAAACTGGCAACTCATACTATAATGAGCAAAGGCCCAGCTGGAGAAATACAGTCCTAGTCTGTGTAGACAAAACGAGGGGCATGTGTGCACGACACTTTAAAGTGGACTAAATGCTTTTGCACCACTTTAATGGAGTTGGTGTTTGCATGCCTCGGTGGCGTATCGCACATTAATTCCAGCCAGTGTAGGGAAGTCGGCAGCGTAACGTGCCCTAAATTACTTGGGGCGCAGCAAACTAAAACTCCTTCGAGTAGTTTTAGTTTGCTGCCCCTACAGCCACAGACCAAAGCACCGGGCTCTGTGCAGCTTTGCAGCTTTACAGGCAGCCTGGTAGTAGGCAGGCTCCACCCAAGAAAAGCAGCAAGCCTGATCTTCTCCGCCCCCTGGCACGTGCCTGCCTGCCCGAGCTGTGCGGGGGCCCAGTGCTTCCCTCCACAGCTGAGGTGCCCCCCATGTTGAGCTGGAGGGAGCAGCTTTAGCTGACCCCTGGGGTCCCCTGCTAGCCAGGGCTGCTCTCCCCAGGCTCCACATGCTTCACCTGAATAAACCAGGGACCTTATTTCTCTGGAGTTAATTGCTCCCAAATAGTGCACCTGGGAGCAATTAACTCCAGAGCAAAAGCTCCACCATTTAGTCAGACACTGTAATTGTACATGTAGATGTGCTCCAAATGTATTCATCATGTAACTTCTATATAAGCTCAGACGAGACAGCAGAGAGCTGCCCAGGCAATAGACTGCCTTGCTTTGACCTGCTACGAATCACTGTTCCCTGGCTTGGACCCTCTTGCCTGTTCCTGTTTGCTCCTGTCCCTGATTGTCTCTTTTCTTTTCTTGAACATCTCAGCCTGTACCAACATTTTGCCCACAACCTCATCCCAACCCTCCACTGACTACCTTGGAGAGAAGCAGTAGAGGTGGTGATGGAGGCAGGATCCTAGTCCCAGTCCTTCTCAGACCTGAGCTGGACCATTCCAGCCCAGTGCTGAAAAACGTTATCAACCACCCACACAAGCAGTTGGAAACAAATGAGGAGGAGGAAGACTTGGACATACTAAAGAGTCACAGGCTGACTGCAGACCACCAGTCTGATGCAACTCTGAAAAGACAAATGTGATCCTAAGATGCATCAGGAGAGGTATTTCCTACAAAGACAAGACAAAATACTGGTGAGATCTCATCTCAAACATTATGTGTAATTCTGGTCATTCAAGGTCAAGGAAGAAGAATTCAAACAGGGATATATACAAAGAAGGATCAAGGGAAAGGGTGACTATCATAGGAGAAGAAACCTGAAGTGCTTCCTAGCCTACAAAAAACATCTGAGTGGATATAGTTTTCATATATATATATGAATATATATATATAGGGATAGTTAGCAGCGTGGAGGAGAATTAATTTAGCTAGAGGACATTGTTGGCACAAAAACAAATGAGTGTAATTTGGCCATGAATACATTTAGGGTGAAAGTTAGCAGAAGGTACTAAGAAATACCTGTTTTTAAGAGGGGGCTTAATATGTTTATGGATATGGTAGCAGCAAAATGGATTCATTGACTCAACTTTGTGTTTCTAGGTGGAAAATCCATTGCACATGGATTATATTTATTTGAACAATTTTCCCACAGAGGTTTTGACTGACACAAAGAAGTGACTGTCTTCACCCCACCTCCAAAAAAACAAAGAAAGAAGGAGAAAAAAAAGTTTTATTGGGCTACTTTTCCCAGTGTTCTTTAAGTGCCTTTTAATTTTTATATGCTTGATTCATTTAAGCAACATATACCAAAATGGGAAGAAAACAGAATCTCCTTTAAACCATTTTCTCTTTTTTAGAACATTTTTTCCACCCTGATAATGTTTAAATTCAATTCATTCGTAACTGTGTCCTATATCACTATTATTTATCAGTTACTCTGCTGACTCAGTGGGATTGTGATTGAAACTTGAAAGCCTAGAAGAAAAATGTCTAAAGGAATATTAAAGAAAACGTTTACCCTATCTGCTGTGAACCCTGGGTCTACTATTTCTCCATCTTGTTCCTCCTCAAGTGTCACCCGAGGTTAGATATTATTATTTCCAAATGGCAGCCCACATTGGGTTTGGTTCTCACAAGTGCTCTCTTATATCAGTGATGTTTGGACCTTTCTACACTGCTTTGAGTCTTCTGTAGTCCTTTTTAGCTGTGTGAAGTGGGTATAAGATGCTAGCTGCATTCTCTACTCACCCACAGCAGGGTTTTACTTCCACTGAGAAATGGGGTAAATGATGATACAAAGCAGAAACTGTGGGGAGGCAGGCCCTTCTTCTCCAGCAACAGAGTTGACTGACATCTTATCCATTTTTACACTAACCTAACTCTGTTGGTATCCATAGAGTTATTCCTGGTTGATCCGGATACAATATTAAAATTAAGCCTTAAATATTGTGGTTACAAAGTATCTTTCATCAAGGACCTCAGAATACTTTAGAAGCATTAGTTAAGCCTCACAACCCTGTCTCTGCCACTTTCCCAAGCACATAAGTATTTTTATACCTGCTTTATAGCTATATAGAGCATGTCTACTGCCTCCATGCTGAGCCTAAAAGCAAACCCTGCTCACTTTTGCTTCCTGTGTGCCAAATGCCAGAAATGAATCAGTGCTACCCCATCAGCAGCAGTGAGCACTTACCGGATCCCCCATAAGATTTCTGTCTTGGGTATGCATCATGACACATACTCAAAACCATTCTGGAGATGCTGCCTTGCCTTATTTCCAGGATTTGGTCTGCAGAGTGCACAAGTGCCCCCTTGGGGCAGGGGGCTGGACTCGAAGATCTTCCGAGGTCTCTTCCAGCCCTGATGTCTATGAAGTGAATGATTGGGACATGGTTTTTGGAATTGCTTCCACTCAGGCTACCATTTATAAGGCTAGAAATAGAACCTGAATGTCCTGGCTCCTGTCTAGGTTCTAGTACTTAACAATAATAAATCTCTTAGTTCAAGAGCTTTCTACACTCACATATTATTGCTTTTATCTTAAAACCACACTCCTTCTGACACTGCCTAGCTGCTGAGTTCTCAGTTGGGCCATTTGGTTTAACTGCCTGTACTAGTTATTTGGTTCGTTAAAACTGAAATCAGACAACATTACCCAGAACTCACTTTAGCCTTCTATAGTTATTTTCAGTTAGAGCCGTAACCTGTCAGTAATCTTTTTGCAGAGTTTGCTTTTGAGTTCAGCTTGGAGTTCTTCATTAAAACCCCGAAGTGGGTATCTGGTATGGTAGAGAATTTAGTTAATTCATTTTGTTGTGTATGCAAATTGAGTTATATTGCCTATTACCCAGGACTCGTTTTTACGATGCTGTTAATGGACTGCTTTGCTTCTATGCCTGGGCAGTTCTGAGATGCAAGGACACATCTACTTCCTCTGATGAAAGGACACCTTCCCAGTTTTTCAGAGAAGCTGTAAACCTGTTTATGAACAATTCTAGAGATCACAACCTGCTCTGTGTGTGTTTGGCGGTATGCTAGTCCTTGTGCAAAGCTTTGGTTTGTATGCTATATGGTCACTGTACTATGTACCACTGAGGCACTCTGAGCCAAATCCAGCAAACATTTTTTTGGCATATAACATCTATGAACAAAACTTATGTGCATGTGTATGTTAGTTTGCAGATGATGGGCCACATGTAAGGCATAAAGTGCAAACAACATTTGCTTGCCAGTTATTGGCAGATTTGTGCTATTCACGGTTAGTCCTCTATGGCACATCAGTACAAATTAAATTTGTTATTGAAATGTTAGAAAGGAAGGAGCTTTGGCTTCAGTTTATCCAGAGCAAATGAACAAATGGAAAAAACAAATCAAAATCTGTAGCTACAAGCTAATTTAGCCAAACGCTAGGCTACACTGTATAATATACAAGAACAAAATATAACACCAACTACAGCAATTCATTGAAATGATGTAATTTGACATTAATACTTAGCACTTAAATGGTTCAGGAAGCATGGTGTTATGTGACATTCCAACATCTTGGTATAAGAGACTGTTTTATTCAATTATCTTCTATTTATTCAACTCATTGACATATGACCTAAAATGAAACCAACAGACCAGAGCAAAATGGTAGGTAAGATGCCTTTGGTATTATCCTATGTGCCAATAACCTTGATCAGATTATAAGTATTCAGCACTTTTTCCTCCCAGTGAGCTCATGTCCTGAAACACATTCAGAAAAAAATTATAGCTGGTGGGAGCTAATTTGAATTTTGAATTAGATTTCTACATAAACATAGCCTCACAGAATGGTATGGTATTTGGAAAGAAATATTCAAATAACATAAAATGGAAAATGAAGTCAAGTACATGAGAAGCTGTGATATTGTAGCTAGAAAGCACAATAAATGAAGGAGAGCTTCAGATGGCAGAAACATTGTGGGAACAGCTAAAGGATGTATGTCTCGCTGCAGTGTTAACCCATCATCAGCCTGGTCTGGGGTCTAGGCCCTTATCAGTTTGACAGCTTTAGCATCCTTGGCTGGGACAGATCACAGATCACCAGGCTATTGCAGATCCCAGGTCCCCCACTTCCTGGGAAGGTACTCTTGCCACAAGGCTGTTATACTCAAGGCAGCTTCCCCTATATTTCTGAGTGAAAGTCATTTTGATTTCTATACTTTATACTGACTGCAGTGCTGACCACTCTGCAGACTTAGGCAGAGTTAATATTTTTCCCTACTTCTATTCTGGCTTGCAGCGTTGTTTAAGTAGGAGCTGGACACCTACCTGCTTTAACGGGGATGCTTATGAACATGTACAGAGGCCTAAATTTGTGTGACTCAGGAATTTTACTTTCCAGTATGTAGGACTTAATCTTAGGCACTGACCTAATCTAGGCACCTAAGGGTATCTTTTCATGTGCTCTCAAGGGGGCATGGAGGGAAAGGCAGTTGCTTTCATTAAAGCACCCACAGTATCTTTTGTATTCAGTGTCCCATGCTTCAAAACGGTGGCAGGGGCACTTTAATTTAAGATTGCTTGACAAGCTTTAGTTAAAACACCCCTGCTGCCATTTAAAACACTGAGATGCTGAATACACATGATGCCAAGGCTGGTTATAGATTATATAGATTATAGATTATAGATTTAGGGTCGGAAGGGACCTAGTAGATCTTCTAGCCCGACCCCGCGCCAGGGCGGGAGAACAACAAAACCCCAAAACAAAAACGGGACTCAAATGATCCAGCCAGGTAGGCATCCAGCCTCTTCTTAAAGACCCCCAGGGTAGGGGCCAGCACCACTTCCCTTGGAAGTTGGTTCCAGCTCCTAGCCGCCCTAACCGTGAAGTAGTTTTTGCGGATGTCCAATCTATACCTCCTCTCCATCAACTTGTGCCCATT
>NW_017729028.1:24026722-24029346 GCF_001723915.1 Gavialis gangeticus | reverse complement strand
CTCCTCTTGGTTGGGGGGTCTGTAGTAGACCCCCACCGTCAAATCCCTCTCCCCCTGCCCCCCCTGAATCTTGACCCAGAGCACTTCAGCTTGCCCTTCCTCTGACCCCATTCTGCTGGCAGAGGATGTGTAGTGCTCCTTGACATAGAGTGCCACCCCCTCCCCTTTCCTACCTTCTCTATCACGGCTGGTGGAGCATGCTAATTAGCACACATCGGAGCAGATGTCCGGCACATGTGTAAAATGCCCTATGAGACTAACAGCTGCTGGAGTAGTCAGTGTGTATTGCTTAATGTGATTTAGATGCTTACATTCCTCTTAAGTCACATTTAGGTGCCTAGTTTGCTAACCTGCATCTGGCCTTTGTTGTCCAAATGAACTTAAATAGGCCGTGATTCCCAGTTGCTTAAGGCCTTTAAACAATACTTATGTCATTGATAGACCTTTAAAGGGGGAAAAAAATCTCACCTGACAATCCTTTCAGCATTGGATGTGATTAGCATGCATTTAATGTAAAAGCTTTACACTGAACCTCAAATTAGTACATGATTCTAGGTCAGAGACAGAAGCACTACATGTATGGAGGGTCTTTTCTGTCAATCCTCCAATTCCCAAGCCTTACAAGGGTGCACAGGAACCAAATCTTAGAGGTTGCTCTAATTTACACCAGGGGCTGGGCATGGCTTTGGCCCCAGAGTGGCATATTAGTTTAACTTTAACCTTGCTTACCAATCACCTCTTAGCCATACAAGGATGAGAAGTGAAGAGTGGTTTCAGTACATCTTTGAAATTCAAAAGAAACCTGTCCAAACATTTTGAATGAAACAAATAGTAGCATTTTCAGAGAAAACCTTTAAAAATAATTCTTTTTCTTCAATTGGCCATGACAGTCTCTCTTTCTCTCTCTCTCTCTCTCCCCTTCCTCCCCCCGCCCTTTTTTTTGAGCTTCCTGAGATTAAACATCTTCATTCTTCACAAACTGGAGATTTCACCCATACAGACATTCTCAAAACCTCAGACAAAAGTCAATGTCACTTTGTAATTTTAACTTCAGACAAAAATGATTCTTCCCATTGTTCATCAGAACCTAATTTAGCTTTGCTGGAGCCAGCTGACAGATCTGAAATATCCATCAGATTGCTTCTGCAGTGCTGCTTGCCTAAGAATCCTTCCTCTCTGCACACTCTCCTACCTTCTGCATGTAGCCCTTGTCAGACCATAACGCTGCCTATCTCTTCTGATTCTTATTACTACCCATACCCTCCCAATGGTGTTGTTACATGACAAGCTGTGGGGATGAGAATCTTTGGTAGGTAGATCTACCAAACTGAAGTGAGCAGTAATGTCCTTGTGGCTGGCCTCACTAGATGAAGAGCCTGCTTCTGCAGAAAAGAAATGTTCTGGTTCTCAGGTAACATCATTTCTTTGTAAACCTTCTCCTCTTTCTGTCTCCTCCAAACTGTTCCAGTGAATTCAAGTATCAAAGGACTGTAGCAAAACCCCCAGTTCTTTTTTTTAAATTCATTCCCTCCCCTTCCCCAACCATTTCTGACTTTGTCTCTCCTTCTCTATTCCCTATAGATAAGTTATAAGTGAGCTAAGACATAGGATAAGCTTCAGCATTTTATTTTGGTAGCAAGTTGTATTTGTTTTGGGTTTTTTTCCTTCTTTATATTGTATAATTATTATGTTTATGTTTATTTTTACATTTCTATATTACTGTTTTACTGGGACTATATGATTTAGGCCTACAAATGTAAGTTAGCATAAATCATGTCAAGTTTCCATTTTGCTTGTCAAGTCTCCATCCTGTCCCCAGGCCCGGTTGTGTAACCCATGACTCACACCTACGTAACTTGGTTCCTGAATAAATGGGGATGAATGAAGGTGCTTGAGAGACAATGGCAGTAGGTCTGAAAATAGTTCCCTCTGAATGACTGAGCAATCAACACCAGTACCTGGACCAATGACCCAGCCCTTGGAACCACCCTCAGCATTCAAGAAACAAAAGATGAGGCAACCCACCATTGTGCCAGGCTGCACATGGTTAATAAGAACACCTGGATCCCTCTGGAACAGGACTGACCTTGCCTGGACAGGCCCTCCCCATAGGAGATCAGAGGTAGTCTGCCCCATAAAAAGGGGTAGTGAAGACTGACTCTTTGGGATTCCCTCTCCATCTGGACCAGCACCATGCCACACCACCTATCCACCCAGAGGCCCTGCCAGCGACCCTCCTCTAGACAACACCTGCTGGACAAAGACCCCTTTCCAGCCTGGATAGGTAGCTATCACCCCCCATCCTCTCTTCAACCAAGGACTTGGACTCTGTTTTTCTTCCCCACCTGGATTCCAGCCCTTCCACTGAGTCTCTTTCTCCTGTTGCCATTGTGAGTGCTTTTGTGTGTGTATGTGTGAACCAATAACTTTGTGGAATTGTGTAGCGTGTTGTCTGTTTAATAAACCTGTTATTTGGACCTCTGAGTTGGGTTTTGCTTTACTGTGGTTCAGTCCTGCTCCAATCTCTGCTCTTCACCCCTCTAACTTCTGTCTCATTTCTCCCTCTCCTGCTTCTGGCTCACTGCCACCACCAACACCTGTCCTGAGCTCCTCTCTGCCTCCAA
>NW_017729028.1:23999497-24026650 GCF_001723915.1 Gavialis gangeticus | reverse complement strand
CCCATGCACCAGTGACCTTGAATAACCCTGGGGCCACTTGATCTTAAGTAAACCCAAGTCTCAGTTCCTCAGTCAGCTTCTCTCTAGCCTACCAGTTCTAATCCTAGTTCTGGCAACTTTCACTCCCTACACTTTAACTCTCTCTTTCACCTTAATGTTCCCCCAAGTATCCCAGGTACCCCAAGCACATACATACATACTGTACCATCCAAGTTAGGTACCTACCTATGTACAGGTGGATTGTATGCATGTGAACTGGTGAGTGTGTGTGTGTGTATACATATAGATATATAGATATACACATCTCATTGTGTGCATGATATACGAATTAGTGATCTGTGTATATGTACTGAGTGTGCAGGTATTGACAGTTGATTTTTGTCTAATTTTAATGTGTATGTGCTTGAATTGGTGATAGGTATGCATGTGTCTAGGTTGGTTTGGATGTGTATGTGCCTGAGTTCGTAATGTGTGTGTGTATACGCACCTAATTGATTTGTGTGTTTGTATATGTGCAATTGTGTCACACCCTCCTGTCCAGCAGCGCAAGATTGAGATCCTGAGAGTTGGCCTGACCCTACAGGGCAACGGGACACGCTAAGGACAGTGAACATTGCTTGAGAAGCAGAGCTCCTGGAATTGAATATCTGTCTTCTAAATTTAGGCAGTGTCACAGGGACACAGGGTCAGAAAAGGGGGAAGCCTCAGTCAGAGGCAGAACCCTGATCAAAGAAAAAGAAAAAAAACCCCATACCTGCTGCAGGGGCCCGGGGGAGCAAAGAGGAGAGCCACGAAAAACCACCCGAGAGGTTTATCAGCCATGCCCATCTCCAGCTGGGGCTTGGTGACACAACAAGGAGGCGTCACCCTATGAAGATAAAGATCAGTCCGGAAAGCGCAGGAAGTGGGACGTCGAGGGCCAGAGGACCAATGGGGAACCACTGGACGGAGAGCATCCCACCGCTGTAGTCAGCAGTGGTGGTGGCTGCAGGAGCTGTAAAGGATCCCCAAGCCAGGGAAGCCTGGCGGGGATTGAAGACGCTGGCAGGGATGCTGGCAGCAGTGGTGGCAGCGGCAGTGGTGGAGGCAGCAGGAGCTACAAGAAATCCCTGTGTCGGAGAAGACCAGTGGGGATCGAAGACACTGGCAGGGAAGCTGGCAGTGGCGGTGGCGGTGGCGGCAGCGGCAGAAGCTGCAGGGAATCCCCGTGTTGGAGAAGCTCGGCAGGGATCAAAAGAGCCAACAGGGAGAGCCAGCATAGGAGTGCTCACAAGAGGCAATGGGGGCTGCAGCCACAGGGCCGAGGCAGGTCCCAGAGGGGAAGAAGGAGACCCCGGCTGGGGTGGAGGTGTGGACCCTGACCCTGAGGATGCACTTGCTTAGGGGGAGGAGGGGACCAAGGGAGTACAGGACGCTTCCCGTGATTCCCCCTTGGCCATTTGGCCCTTCCCCATCTCATTGTTCATGTAGTTGGGGTATCAGTTTTGTTTTTCACATCGGGTTGCTTCTGGGGCCTGGAGCTTTATGTTGGTGAAGGTATTTTGATTGTGTTTCCCTTTTTCGGGCTGTTCTATTTTAGTTCCCTGCCTAGCACAGGTTAGCATAGCCCTCCATCCCAGGCTGGGGTAGCAGTGACCCTGGTCAAAGGCAGGAAAGAGACCATGAGAGAGTGTGAAGAGGAACAGAGACATTTCCCATAGATAGCACTGGGCATCAGAAGGGACATCTCCAAAGGCAGTGAGTCACCAGACCCTCTGGGTCCATTCGGACCCCTAGGCACCCATTGGCAAGGAAGGATGTGGGGACCAGGAAGATATCAACGGGGAATAGCTGCTAAAGATCTTGAGGCTCATCTAGAAGGTTGGCGTATGATGGGAGTGTAGGGGAGGTTGGAGCCCTGGAGACATCCACCAGGATGCGTGCCCACTCTGGAGGCACCCTCAAAAGAGATCCTCTCCACTGAGAGACCATCCAAAGTCATGGCAAGTGAGTTTGGGGGACTCCCTGAAGGTAATTGAGGTACCTTCTGGGGTCTACATGAGGTTCCCCGGTGATCAAGGTCAGCTGCTCAGGCAAAGGCAGCTCAAGAGCAAGGCTTCAAGCGAAGATGGGCACACCAGGTTCATCAGATTGTCTCTACTTGATCATATGAGAAGGAAACGTGGCATGCAGAGTGATGTTTTTTTCAGACATTTAACATGTTTTGTGGGAACAACTCTTAATTTTCTTGAGGTCAGAATCAGGCTTGGACATCAGTATATGATTGTGAGAAACTGTTGGTTGGTGATATATTCACGTTAAGAAGAGTTGTGTTGTGTTGCTGAGATGTTTGTGAATGTGTTCAGTTGGAAAGATATGTGAAAGAAGGCTAGCATGGGCATCAATGTGTTAATGACTGCGCTAATAGGAAATGCTGTCTTGTCTAGCAACTTTGACCTGATTTTTCACAAGTGCTCATGCAACCTACTGGTCTGTGCCTGGCCACCAGTTGAGGCAAGTCTGTTAGCTCAAGTTGTACAGGCTCATATTTTTAGTTCTAAAGAGTCACGAATCATTGATTCAAACATTGTAAAACTTCAGATACCCAGGATGAGCTTCCTCCATTATGAGAAAGAAAGTAACCTACAGATTTGTTTTGTGGAGCTGGCGGTGTGGACTTGATCCAAAAAGGCTCTTGGGGCCAAATCCAATTTTATCTTGGACATTTAGGTGTCTGAATACCTGGAATTTAGTCCTTTTTTTGCAGCTAACCATTTACAAAATACAGTCTGCTGAGATGTGGAACCAACTTTCTCAGTACCCCTGAAGTTTTTGGGTACTTCAGCCTGGGATTCCTGTCCAAGCCTTATAATTCCCAGTATGCAATAAGCATTGATTTGAGTTAGTGTTAACGACTAAGAAAAGATGATCCCTGGATGCAATGAATGGGAAAAAGGCTAATGCTTTTAAAATGTGGCCTGATTAATGAGGTTGTCATGGAACTTATTTATGGGTATGCTGTACAAAGTATCATAATCTCGAGGCAGATTTACAGCAAATTAAAGACAGCAGAGTCTAGAAATCATAAAATTTATTGAACTCGGATGAAAATTCCACATGGGACATGGAAGAAGTACAGTTTTCATAGGCAAGTTATGTGGAGCAGTTCTGCAAAATTTTCTGAGGCATGGACTATAACTTAGTCACACATCTTGCCCTCCCAGTTAAAACTGAATCTAATATGGCACATATCACCGGTGTCTTCATAACACCTCTGGAACAAACACAGCGACTGATTGAACTGAAAAGAAATATTAGGGGAATACTTATTGTCATTACTTGATCTTCTAATGTGATTTAGTGGCTGGAAACTGGGAAGTGCTACCATGTCACTTGTTGCCTTTCAATGGACCTGCAGTAAGAGCTCCATGAATCACCGATGGCACATGGTCTACAACTGGGGAACTGTTGATTTGGGGAAAGGTGGAACAAAGAGATAGACTTTGTAGTGTGCACTGCAAGTCAATAAACATAACAATGAAATCAAACCTAAAGTAATGCGTAGGGAAGCATTACCTTTCCTGAAAAAAAATCAAGAAATGTATCTTTGAATATTTGTATTTTGTTATATTTTTATTGAAAATACTGAAGAAAGTAAGACTAAAAGAGTTTTTGGGGAATTGGACTGGGGCACAGTTCAAAATAGAAATGACAATAGAAAGGTGACTGGTCACTGGATCATGTAATACAAACCATACTGCAACTCTTACTCGAGTTATTTAAAAGGCTGTCTAAGGATGCAACATGACATAATTACTAGGAAACGATTTACCCCAGATTTTTCACCACACTACATTTACTAGTGGCACTCAACCAGATCTCCCAAGCTGGTTGCCCCAAGAAACTACTACATAGTAGGAAAGCCAATTTGCCTTGAGAAAGGATTAAAACTGAGTAGGGGAGCAGACATGTGGCTAAATCAACAGTGTACTTACACCAAATTACGTCGGACAGTGACTTACATGAGGGCAAGGCGGTGTATCGTATGCCTGCTCTGCTACTTAAGGAATACAGTAAAATTACTCTGCAGTAAAGGTGTTTGGTATCCACGTTCCATATAACAAAAACAGGTACCAAATTTTGCTATCAGATAAATGGTGAGGATGACCTAGTGAATCCCATGCATATATTTGAAGGCACAATTGGGACCAAAGATGTTAAACTAGAAACAACATTTATCACACATCACCCTGAGTTTAACACAAAGGCAAAAAAAAAAAAAGATGGATGCCCCAACCTTCCACTATGTCTTTGAATATTAATATAACATTTGAAGATACCAGAGTTTGCCCCTTGCTCCTTTCCTAGCTCTGTAGATGGTACCTTGCAGGTAGCCTTACTAACATTGCAACATAATTATATATAAAATTCTGTGTCTATTGAGCATTGAATAATTTTGATGACTTCTAAAACCCTTCAGCTGAGAAGTGCTTTATTTTCAGATCCCAACATAATTAGTTACAAAGGTTATTTGAGTAAGACGTGAAGCAAGGCTGGAAGGTTATTGTTAAATGAAATCAATTTCACCTGCTCTTTTTTCCCCTTGCTGTAATATTTTCTTCTTAATCTATAGGGAAGAGGTAAACCATTTCAGCAGTCATTTACTAACACCAACTTGTTTAGCAATTTCAACAAAGCTTTCAAAAGCACAGAAAGAATTCAGTTGATGCCAGCTTTTTGTTTCATAGCTTTCTGTGTCTGTCAAACTGTGTCCCTGCTTACATTAGATATTCTAAGCATGGCCAGCCTCTTCAGCTTTAAGAAAGGTAGAGCTGACCTATATAAGCCTCTCGTGCTTGAACTGAGGTTTGAGCAGATGCAGCACATCCCACTAGCTCTCTTTGGACTCCCAAGTCTGAACAGCCTCACGCGTTCCTGACGCTCCATAGTTCACCCGATAAAAACGGGGGGGAAGAAAGAGTCTCTCCAGAAAACTTGGTATAGTTTTACCATGCATGTATTCTAAACCAGGAGGTGGGGAGCTCACAAAGCGACATGGTGCTTTCCACGGTGTTAAATGGGGTTAAAGGTCCCAGTTAGATGGAAGAAGGGCTCCAGAGGGAACCAGGTTTGGCAGAGAAGATGTGTCTCAAAATGGAAAAGGTCAAGCACGAGTGTTAAAGTATGAAAGCTTGCTTGCAACGCCATAGGGCTGGTGTCTGCTAACAAAAATGTGACCCCCCACCATTGACATGCAGTTAGTTCAAAGTTTGGACTCCAAATTCTGGCACGGCGATTAGTACATGTTCACTTTTATGAACAAAACTTGCCAGACAAATTCTCCTTTTAAAAGAAAGCCCAAACTGCAAGGAGTTTTACGCACATTCAGACCATGGAAAGAATCAGAGATAAATCTTAAAGCTGGGGGAAAAAAAAATCCCTTAATGATTGCTTAAATCCTGACTAGAAAAGATAGCTGCTGAAAGCATATCGGTGATTAGTCTCTTGACCTTTCCACAACTCGAAGTCATCAGCTATTGTTCACTGCTGATAATAATAATAACCTTTATTTTATGAGGTGACTGACAGTCCTTGGGGAGTGCAAGCTTTCACAGGAGTATCCTGCTTAAAAGGAAGCATATGTAGTAGGCTCAATACAGTGGAATTAATTTAGAAATTGTTATATAAAACACAATAAACATTAAGTACAGTCCATACAAAAATGACCGTTCAAAATGTCTTTCCAAGGAGAGACATGGGCAATACAGCGACAAGAATTATTGTCTTCCTATGACATAGTTTTAATTTGGCCTGAGGAGGTGGAAAGTTTTTTTTTAAGTTTTCTTTTTCTTCATTGTGTCAGAAAGGAAAAGAGAAAAGAGATCAGAGAACAAAGGAACTGTCTTAAAAGAACTGACTAATTGTTTATTCCATGTTTAACAATGGCCAGTTCTGAATGCTCAGGTCTGAATACCTAAGATGAGAGGAGGTGATTTCTTCCTAATCACAGTTAACAATCATCTTATGACCTGAAGCTGCAATGGCTGCCTCTCATCATTTTAAATCCGAGTGTCTCTCTGTACATTATTTTGTTTAGTATTGAAAGTGAAGTCTCCCTAAGGAAAACTCAGGGTGCTGCTGGAAGTGGAGCTGATAATAAGGTAAGGGACATTCATTCCTCGGAGTCATGACTCAACAGTCAGCTTGCACAGGATTGTGGGTCACTGTGCTTCTAGAGTTGCATTGGAAGAGAAATACTGAGTGATGTGGAGTAATATATTGCACTGGTACTTTTACAAGAATAAAGGAAATAGCTTAAGAAATTCCTGATGTGAGCAATTGTTTTCTACCTTCCTGAAGACCATTTCTCCTTTCACCTGGCTCCATAGCCTGCATCAGTGTAAATATTACATTGTCCATCATTTTATTCCATCTCTGTCTCCCTTTCCCTATCATATGGAGAATAGCAATAATTATAACCAACAGCTGCAGCAGGTGCCATATGAAGGTCTGCTATTCCTCCAGGAAAATAATACCTTGAGAAGTCATTTACTATATGATCAATTGTTTGAAGTTTTCTACATTCAAACAGGAGTAGCTTTAAGGTGCCACTAATGCATTAGATATGCACATCTGCTGAGTGATGTCCTGATGTGATTAATGCCTGTTCACTGCTTCTAGACGGTGTAGGAGTCTCAGCTGTAAGATCACTAACATGAGTTTTATTTCTTATATCCATTCTGGTTGCCATTAATGTTTCAGCCACTATATAAAAGCCAACCTGGCCTGAGACAAATTGAAAATAACTGTTTAAGATCCTGTTCATAGAATCATAGAAAATAGGGTTGGAAAGGACCTCCAAAGGTCACCTCATCCAGCTGCACTGCTCAGTGCAGGATCACTATAAATAGGATGTGCAGGGTTGGTGCAATATTTTTATACTTTTGCAAAGTTGACAATTCTCAGTGGATGTAAGGTGGAAGAAGGTACCTTATCATTGGCAACTGTGGAAAGGGAATTGATTTGGAATCAGAGCAGTATTAAACTTCCTATGAGCAAGGTGCATATATTTCCTCCTTCCACAGTTGCAGAATACACAGCTATAAAACAGACTAAGACCAATTTTGCTGTTCAAAGCAACCCCAACTAATACAAGACAGTTTTTGAATCACTGAGATAAAACACGGTTTTTCTCACCCAACTAATATGATTTTTCTAGGGGAAGCTTCTATCAGAAGTTGCATCAAGATAACCCAGATATGGTGCAAGGGCAATCCTTACATCAGTGATTCCCACCTAGGAGATGGAATACCATGAGATCATTTAAGGGTGCTATGAGGTAGGAGGAGATAAGTAATGTGGGAGGCAATAAGTGCAAGCTCAAACTCATCCTGGCCTGGCTGCTCCCACTGCCTGGCCTCTCTGCAAGGGGTAAGCACTGTAATAAATAAATTAGGTTTAGAAAGGGGGTGCTGCTCAATTAACAAAAGTTAAAGAAGTTTGCCTTTAGTCAAAAAAGGCTGAGAGCCACTGGCTTATGCCACAGAACTGTGTTTCCTTAGCTTCCATATTGCTGAGATAAAATGCCGATACCACTTTCTTGCCAGAACTCAGTTTTAAATGCTAATATTGAAATCCATCTTTTTTAGATTTTTCTTGAGAGACATTTCTGTCCCATTCAGTGTTACTTATTGTAGCAGGCATGTTGTTTATGTATAAGTTAAAAAGGGACAGTGCTAGGACTGACTGTTGAGGAAGCCCATTATGCAGGGTTCATGTTTTATTCACTTGACTTCCAAGATTAACTCAAAAGTGACAGTCAGCATTGTACTAATAAGTTGAATTTCTGCATATGCTGCAGTATATCAACAACTTCAACAGGTGGCCTTCATGCCAAAGGCCCTCCTAGGCAGATGAGGAATCTACAAGAGCTGCACTGATTTTTAAATTCCACTGAAACCCCACTTCAAAGTATGATGCCCTGACCTGAAACCTGACTTCTCTGGGTATTTGTAACAGGGGACCTGTGCTCTATTACTCAGACACAAGGGAGAGAGAGGAAGACTTCATCAGTGTACCTGGAGCCTGCACCAAAGCAGGCCACAGGCAGGAGGGAGCTTTGGCAGATGGCATGCAGGAGAAGACTGTGAGAAACTCTTGCAAAGAGAGCAGGGGTTGAAGCAGCTGATCCAGGCAGAAGAAACCTGCAACTGGGAGCTGGAGCTCAGGTCACTTTAAGAGGACAGAGAGGTAGGAATGCTGGCTGACCCTTAATTAAGAGAAGAAAACCCCCTACACATGGCAGGAGGAAAATCCTTAGAAGGATTAAAAGGAGGTGGGGCTCCAGGGCACAAACCCTCCATCCCTGAGCCCCAGTGGGCAGTCAGGCCCTGCAGGCTGCAAGGAAAGGAGCTCCACAGGGACTGTGGGGAAGCAGTGCCCAAGGAAACAAGGCTCACCCATAGAGGTGAGACATGTTCAGCTCTGGGAGTTATAGTTTGTGGGATGCTCACTTTGTGAAGGCAGTCTATATATGTGTAGTTGTGCTATTAAACATCTTTTTATATATGTTCTATAATCAGTGGACTGGGTATGGCCAAAAGGGTAGAAGAAGAAACCACAGCGGTGCTCTAAGGGCACCCAGCATAAAGCTTTGCCTGGGTTAAGGGCACTAGGGAATGTGGCCCAGGGACCAGAGGCATAGCCAGGCTGAGGCAGAGAGGGCAGGAGTCTGAGCCTGGATTGGATAATCAGAGGCCGGGCCAGACCAGGGCAGGCCAGAGACTGTGCGCCTAGGATATTAGTCAACAACCTGAGTAACCAACAGGGTAAAGCTAGTAAAGCCAAGGCCTAACAAGGGATCTAATGGCAATGGCATTGGCCATTGACATCTTTGGCCATACCTAGTCCACTGATTATACACCTGCAAAGCATGGGTGAGCTATAAGGGTAGAAGGAGGCCATGAATTTAGCACTCAAGGCAAGTAGCACCTCAGACAATTAATACTGAAAAAAGGAAAGAGAGAGCACCTAGGCTCACCAACATCTGCAGGCAGCCTCCTATCATTAATTTCAACAACAAAGTATGGCAGGAAAGGAAGTAGTAGGGTCTAACCTAGGGAGGCAGGAGCAAGAGCCTGACAGGATTGGGGCAGCCACTAAGGAGCACCATGGCAGCTCTTGAGTGCCAATCCTATCACAGTATTATTCTGTGGGCCTTTTTCTGTTAGCTAAGACAGATTGTTTGAAATTCATATTCTCCTCAAAGTACCTGTTACAATAACAGTATCTATATATCACATTTCAGCAAGCCAAGTTTCCTATTTTTACAGCTGTTGAGGAAAGATCTGATAATTTTGTGCATTTTATCAAGCTCCTGATTAAAGCAACAGCAAAATATCTCTTGTAGCTTTAGAAGGCCTTTTACTCCCTGCTGGACCTTAGAAAGTAAAACCCTCTTAAGATGCTATGAGGCTTTGAGTGATTGCTATGTAGCCTCCGTACTCTTAGAGCCATTGCACTCTGCTAGATAGCTCTGATGAGCTGAGACGAAGGTGCACGCAAAATTCACAGAAAGAAGTCAAAAGCTGTCTTAGAAATACATCCCTATTGAATGCCTACATTTACCCTAAGAAGTATTGCGAGTCACCTATTAAGCATCCCAAAGATTAAAGTTTCAGCCTTAAAGACAGAGGTAAATACAGCTCCCTGAGAATCACTAACGGGACATGTCTTTTCCTTCCCCTTATCCAAATCATTCATAAGAGCCGAACTGATGTTCCTGTTTTAGTTGAAAGGAGTCGGAAAGCAGCTGGTGTGTTTGGTAAATCTCCAGGCTTCATAAAACAACTTCATCCAAAAAAAACAAGGATTGGTTAGTGACACATTGTACTAAGTTCCTTTCTTCTGGCAAGCTAGCCCCAAACTGGAGAAAATCAATAGTATGATGATGGCTTAAGAGAGATAAGCTAGCCAACGACTCAAAAAGCTCTTGTCCAAATTCACTTTTATGTGCTAGACTGACTCCTTACTTTAACAAAGTAATGTACCCATCAACGCAAAGTTTATTCCTGTCCTAAACTGTTGTATAGAGCTACCGTGTGGTGTTCCAGTTTCCACCTAGTAGTTCAATGATAGATGTCTCAACGTGACTAAGAAAATATTTTGTCCCAATACATCAAATCACCAGGAGCTACATAGCTGGCAATTATATCACATTTTTCATTATTAGATCTCAGAATGATTCACATCCTTTAGTACATTTATCTGCACAGCACCTCTGTGAGGGAAGTAATCATACTGTATACAAAAAATATCGGGATTTATACCTAATAATTTGAAGATACCTCTTTTTTTACTAACAATCATGCCTTAGTTTAAAGGCTAAGAGCTGAGGAATATATAAACCCAGTGAGCATATGGAACTGAAGTTATTAACTCTCAAGTGATTACTAGGTAATATGCATAATGGTGATGGCAATTATGCTAAAATGTCCAGTAATTAAATTTGAGATTTTCCAACATCCTAGGAAAGTTAGGTAACCAAATCCCAATGAAAATCAAGCTAACTCTCTCTGGCACCTTTATAATCCTAGACTAATTTTGTAAAACAGTTAACATTTAAAAAGCAAAATTCTTCCTGCTGGAAGATGTAACAAGTTAAGACAGCCATATCTGCACTGTAATAAGTGCCTGACACAGGAGTGCTGGCATGATACCAAGACTTTATTGCTGGTCACAAATGACCAGAAGGCAGTTCTGAATAAAAATTCCCCTGTTACATGACCTGGGGCAGTATCCACTGACTACTGAATAAGGTTTATTGAACAAACCATTGGACTGGGGCTCTGGAGGTTCTTCCATTAGTATTCTGAGTAAGGTGCTTCATTTCTCTGTATCTCAGTTCCTGCATCTTCAAAATGGGTAGAAGTGTATTCACATGCTTTGAGATCTGTTAAGGTGAAATGCCATGAAAGAGCAAACTATTATTGTTATTACAGCTTTCACCCTATACCTCCATGTTTTAGTCACCCCTCATCCACCCTGCTTTGGTTATAAAGTACTAACTTCTAGTCCTGGAAACTCCCAATATATCAGACATAGGGTGTGTCTACACATGCTTTTACGTGCACCTAAACTTAATGTGCATTTGGCTAATGCACATAAAGGCGATTTAGGCATGTGTTTACATGTGCACACATAAGGCACTTTAACACAGTGTGCGGACTGACTTGGGGCTCAAGTTAGTTAGTCCCAAGTCAGCCAACTGACACAGAGTTAATGCACCGTAAAACGTTGACATGTGCATTAAGGTGCTTTAGCTATTCACACATAAATTTGATACCCGCATTTGCATTCAATTTAGGTATGAATAACCTAAAATCACCATTTTTAAGGCTCTTTAAGGGCAGGCACGTGTAGACTCATGCCCTTAATGTGCCTTAAAAATGGCTGATGCACCTTAAATTAGCATGTGTAGATGCACCCATAGAGTTATAACAGTCTTAAATACTGGATGGATTTTATGAATCTATCATTTTCAAAGGTTTAAAATATATAATAGCTTTATTTTTCCATCTTTTAAAATGTGCATGTGTTTGAGATAATGGGACTAGATCTTCACTGGATTAAGTCAGCTTTGCTGAAGTCAGTAAAGAGATGTCATTTTACGTCATCTGAAGATCCAACCTATAGTCATAAGGGATCCTACTTTTGCAGCAGATGAGATGAGAAAATTCATCTGACTCACACATTTGAAACCTCTCTGAAATATTAATTTTCTTTTCTATTAAATACATAGTAATATATCATGGTGTGATCTTGTACAAGGTTTTTATTGGCACAAAGTTTTAATGGCTTTCCCATTCACAAAAGATACCGTCAATCCAAAGACATGCTGTTACAATTATATACTGTACCATTCGTTTGTGTGTTCATCTGTGCTCATTGTGTGTTCTATGAGAGAAAAGTACATTTGTAGCCATAGAAAGCCACTAATTAGGTAAATTAAAGTGTATGCATCTTTTAAAATCAAACCTCAGATATTTTCTTTTGCAATTTATTGTTTACTGGAGACAATTCTTCCTTCCCTGAGCTGACCCACAAAGGTTTTGTGAATTTTGTGGTTTATGTTGGCTGTTTTGCAATTTATACAAGTGTGTAAAATATTCCCAGCACATACACTTAATCAAAACAAGCCCAATTAAGCTCAGTACTCCAGATTCCACCTCATTAGCTTTCTGTTCCTAAAATATAACAGATGTGATTGCTGCGGGCCATGAGTTAAAGACAAATTTTTGAGCTAAGCACTTACAATGCAACCTAAAGTTATATGAAGATTTAATTATTACTTTCATTTTCATGGCTTCCTGTAAAAGCTCATTTTTCATTTAATAGCAATAGAGTTCTGCTACCATGCTTTGCCCACTGTTACAGGAGTAAAGTAACTTAGAGATAAACAAAAGAGTGGTCAGAGGTCCCATTTTCACTCTTGACCTCACTTACTGGAGTGTTGAATTCCCAAATAGGTGAATTATGTAGTTTTAATCCCAAAAGATATTGCCTTTCTGAAAAAAGCCCTAGGATTCAAGCATGGAAAACCTTTCTTACCTGTAAAATACAATGCAAAATCATGAAAGAAGAGGAGTTCTTTGCCTGTTTACTCATTTCATGGCTTGCTTATATACATGCCTGTAAGAGACAGTGACTATCCACTTCAGCTAATTCTGGGTATTAGTGACCTGGGTTGTAAATTATGTATCTATAATTTCCAGCTTTATCCACATTTCTCATTTAAAAGCAGAAAAATCTCCTTTGTCCTATTGCTGAAAGCAAGGGGGCCTATGAGTACAGCAATGAAATTAGATTCTTTTTGGCTTATTGGCCAAACGGATCATTATTAAACATTGTATGAGAGTTTTTAAGGCAGCTGTTCTGGCAGTAGCAAATGAAAAAAGCAATAGGTACCTCAATTTGTTTGTTATAAGGCTTCTGGCTTTTGTCAGTGATCCAGCCTAAAGCATGGATGTGTCCCCGATTCATTTGGTCCCCATAAAATCCTGCTGGATGCTGCTGAATTGATATAGATATATGTCCAAGCCAGACATTTCAAGAACTAACAAAGGGCCAATGCTCTGATCAGTCTCTTGCATGAAACATCTACCAAACCTGCCAACAGAGCTTGGTTCTCCTTGCAAAAAGAACTCCTTGGCATAAATCCTGTTTTATCATTGGTATCTAAGGACAACTTAGGGCCTTGTTGCACAGAACACTTAAAACATGCTTTATTTAATTTATAACAAACATTACCTTGCTCTATTAAAATTTAGAGCATCTTTTCAGCAGTCCCATGCTTTTACTATATTGCCTAGCATTATCTCCATCTCTCTAATTATGGGTCCCAGCCCCAGCACTGTACCACAATCTTGAACTGGCTCTGGTGCAGTGCAACCATGGGTTTGTTTTGGAGCTACAAACATAGGAAGTTGAACCATCATCACAGGGCTGAGATTAATAATCATTTTATGGTCAGTCCCAGTCTGGGGACTGAACAGGAGCCAGTTCAAGACCCCTATCCTCCATGTTTGCACTGCACCAAATCCAGTTCAAAACTCTGGCATGATCCCAGGGCTGGACCACTAATCAACTGATTGCAAATCAAAACCCTAGATTGCTCTTATTTTTTTCCATGAAGCAGTCAGATGTTGGCAGAATGTATGCTACTTAATACAATCTGAAGATGCTTCTCCTGTGACAAGTGTTATGTTTGCTACAAAACAACTGGAGTTAGATCTTGTTTTACTGCTTGAACCCAGAGATGCTCTTGCTTTAATTGCAGTTAACATGCCCCACACACAATATGACCCTTAGCCCTCTACCCCCCAAAATCATAATGATTGTAAGTACCATTTAGGCAGATGCTAGGGTGGTGTCACACCTACCAATGGCAGTGTCACACATTACACTTAGGACTTGTTAACTAAGGATGAACAAGTGCATGCTTCAATGGGAAAACCCATGTTAAGTGAGATTGTAGCTCTCATGCCAAGTCATAGGTGGCCAGGTCAGGGGCCATTCAGGACAAGGTGCCCATCTGGGTCGGAAGAAGTGAGCAGAATCTAGGCATTGACCAGACCAGCAGGTCAGTCCAAGAAGCTGTGTTGGGAAGTCAGATAGTCAGGAAAAGCATGAAATCAGAGGGTAAGATGGGTCGGGTAGTTAGGAGATCCAGCAAAGGGCCAGATCTGGGGAAAAGCCAAGTGAGGAAACTGAAGGATCCACAGAGTACAGAAGGATCCAGATCCATACAGAAGCAGAGGGTCAGGTAGCCAAGAGATCAAGTGGACAGCAGATAGAGACACAAGCCATAAGGAAAAGCAAGGCAACCTAGGCAAGGTTTAAACCTCATTGCCCTTACACTTCTTTTTCTGGATCAAGGGTTTATATGGGAGGGAGTTTCAAGTCTCTTGATTCCAGCCAGCCAATCCAGTGTCAGGGAGTAGGCAGATGGTTAGATCAATAGTTACCCCCCATCCTCCATGCAGCTGCATCAGTGCTGGATTGCCTCTCAGAATCTGTGCGGCCAGATGGGGCCCCGCCACACTCACCCTGAGTGCCAGATCAGGACCACCAGCCTGATCCACCCTGTGGACAGATCAGGCACTGCCCAACTGGCTTGCCAGACAAAAAGATTGATTACCACTGTCCTAAAACATACTAACTTCAATAGGTCACTACATACCAATGATTTGCAACTGTTGCAAGTGAATGTGTGAAAAAGCCCTTACGTCTTCTTTTTATCTGCATAGATAGACTGGTACTTCTAAGCAAACTCAGAGGATCCGTGATAAACACACTCTGTTGCAATCCAGTTCTACATGGGGAAGAACAGGGTTCTATGTAAGTTTCCAAAGCTTTAGTTAGAGAAAAAAGCACATGTAGTAACAGATAGGAGGAAAAGGACCAAAAAACACAGTGGTAGGGGCCCTTGCCCAAAAAGTAAGAAACTCAGGTTCTAGTTCCCACCTCCCCTGCCAGAAGGTATTTGAAGCCATATATCTTATTTCCATGCAAAGTGATTTAACTACCAGGACATCAGCTAATCCTTTTTATTGAACCTGACCTACCGGATAGCCAAGCAGAGAAGATACGTGAAGCCAGAAGGAAAGTAAACCAGAGGGATTATTTATCATGACCATAACACTAGGCTTTCCATTAGAAAGGGCAGTGCCCTGAATTTTGCATCCTGCTCCTGCTTCCAATGTAGGCCTGCATGAGTCAGCAGCGATCCGATCCAGCTTCAGATCCGACTGCTTCAGATGGCCATGATTGGATCTGGAGCTCCAGACCGGGTTTCCAGCTTGATCCAGCTGAAGCAGCTCCAAAGCTTTGGAGCTGCCTTGGAGATCCGGCCGTAGGGTATAATGGGAAATCAATGACATATCTATAACTATGTTGGTTTTTGCCTGATTTGGGTGAAACCTGCAGGAATGGTAGCCTCTGCTGAGAGCATGGAACCTGCTAAGTTTCAAGAAGATTGGTGCAGGGGTTTGGGGGGAGCTGTACCCCAAATTCTTGAAAGCCAAACTCCTGTCACGCTGTGTGTTACAACACAGAGGGGGCAAAACTGCACGGCTGGTAGCTCTTACTGAGGCCACAAAGGCTGCCAAGTTTCAAGAAGATAGGTTCAGGGATTTGGGGGGAACTGCACCTCAAGCTGAGGACAAGAAAAACTCATGACCCTGCATGTGCTAAGGTGCAGAGGGGTGACAGCTGCAGGGATGGTGGCCCTTGCTGTGACGCTTGCCAGCTGTCAAGGAGATCAGTGCAGGGGGGTTTTGGAGCCCTGCACCCCTAGCTGCTCACAGGCAAAACTGGTGCCAAGACTGTGTCTGTCTTGGGGCAGTTGATTGTATTGATTTTTTCCTCTGCTTAGCCTGGTTTTGTAGGTGCTAATTGATGGCAATTAACTGGCTACATCAGCTAGGTCCTATGTATTGAGCTGGTCCCTGAGTCTCTGGTTCCTGAGTCTCTGGTCCCTTAGTGAATCATGATTGATTGATTGGTAACTGGGAACACAGCAGCTTAGCAGCCAGGCCTGCAGCAGTGTCTCCCTTCCTGGCCCCAAGACAGGCACAGTCAGTCGTACAAGCACCCATGGCACCAGTTTTGCTTGTCTGCAGCTTGAGGGGCAGTTCCCCCCAAATCCCTGCACTGATCTTCTTGAAGCTTGGCAGGTTTTGTGGCATCAGCAAGAGCTACTAGCCCTGAAGTTTGGACCCCACTGTGGTGTAACACATAGACATGACAGGAGTTTTGCTTTCAAGAATTTGGGGTACAGTTCCCCCCAAACCCCTCCACCAATCTTCTTGAAACTTGGCAGGCTTTGTGGCCTCAGTAAGCGCTACCACCTCTGCAGTTTTCACCCTGCTATGTTGTAATGCCTAGATGTAACATGAGTTTTCCTTTCAAGAATTTGGGGTGCCATTCCCCTCGAACCCGTGCACCGATCTTCTTGAAGTTGGGCAGGCTTCATTCTCTCTTCAGTCTACCATCCCAAAAAATTTCATCCAAATCAGACAAAAAACCCCAAAGTTATAAATATTTTATTGTTTCCCCATTATACCCTATAGCTGGATCTCCGAGGCGGCTCCGAACCACTTTGGGAAGTCAAACGAGGCCAGCACTTCAACCCGAATGTCAAAGCGTCCAAAGACTCTCTGGATCTGAAGCTCTGTCCAAAGCCTTGCACAGCCCTATCCCAATGCTGTTACTGACTTTTTAAAAGTATAAATAAGAATAGTCTAAGCTATTCTCAGAAGGACATGTCTTGTTAGGCCAGTAGTATAACTTGTGGGGGAGGCTAGTAGGACATGAGCTCTGGCCACCAGCTTAGTGGGGGTGCTACAAGGGCACTTATTCCCCACCCCTGGGAATCCCTATACAGTCAGGTGCATGGACACCACAATGCTTTTGCAGCAGTAACCACCAATATTAAAAACATGGTGAAAGTGCAAAGGTATGTGGCCCTCACAGGGGCAGAGAATGAAACACTTGTCAGTGACAAAAAAACTCCATATCAACAGAGATATGCTGCCCTCCCTGCTATGCCCTTCATGGGGTTACATGCGTAGCACCAGCTGTCCATCTTCCACCTTGCAGAGTGCCCCCCTGATGGCCCAGTGCAACACAAACTGACCCGCATTTTGTTGCAAGGCTAAGTGTCCAAATTCAAATTTGACACACACCTGGACCAAGCCACACTGAAAAAATAATTTGAAATTGTTGAAGCACCCTGTTTTGACATTTTCTACATGAAAGAGTTCTGCTTGGAGGGTAAAACCAACCCTTTATTTTGAAATGCAGGGTATAGTAAGAAAAGCAAAGCCAAAAAGCTAAAAATCAAAATGAGACCATTCAAAGTTGTTGAAATGAAAGGAATCAACTGACACACAAGGGGTTTTTTTCAGCTTCTCAATTCACAAAAATATTTAAGTTGTTGCTGGGTTTTTTTAACTTTTAGTTTCAATTTGAGGCAGGAAGCAGGCTTCAAATGTCTAATATTGTTGTTGCATGGGGAAATCATTTCTTGCAGGTTGTGTGGGGAAATCATTTCTCATACAGTGCCACAGTGAAACTTGCATTATTTAGGTAGAGGACTGAACTCAGTGACCCAAGATGCCCTTTCCCATCCTCTCTTCCTACACTGCCTTTCCCTTTCTATAGTACTTTAAACCTCTGCAATTTAAAGGAGGATCATTAGTGCTATTAATAGTACCAGTTATGCTAACAGGATTATTTTACATTTTCTTAAAGGAGGATAGCAACCTAAGACAATGATGATTCAATCAGAGGGTCTGATTCACCACCACGTTAGTCCTTTTTCATTCTGGAATGACTGCAAAGACTCGGGCCCTTGTTCCTCCCTCAACTTGATGCATAACAGGAGCAACTTAACGAAAGTCAATGGAGCTACACCGACATGTAAAACAAGATTAAGTAACAGGCGCTTAATACCCACAAAGGGACTGAAGCCATGTCTTCCTTGTGAAATTTCCCCATCATTAAGTGTTCCTCTTATGATGATTTTGCCATTGCATTATCTAGTTGCTTTCTTCGCCCCTACCCAGAAGATTAATCAAAAGCCTGAGTATATTTCCTTCATGTTTTGTATTGTAATGAATAAATGGTTTCTTTGTTTGTTAAAATGTGAAAAGGAGATAAATAATGGAGAATTCTAGTGATTAGTCCCCAATGACTTTATTTATGGAACCCCGGCACAGACACACTCTAGATAATAGTGTGATACAATATTTATGAAGTGCCAGTTTTCTTTAAATGTATAAATTTGGTAATTATCACTAGAGTCATCCCTTATTTATCTACATTTGACTTGTAATTAATAGGCATGCCATTGATTCATTAAAAATAAAAAATGCCTACCTGCTACCCCTTTGATGAATGTGTCCCCATTGTGTCACTGTTTCCACTAGCAGTGCTGTTTCTGTTCTTCCAGTGACAGCTTGCCACATCCAAATACAAGATCTACATAAACAGTCTCTTTAAGAGGCAGCTTGCATTAACTGTATACCTTTAACCCAGTGTCCAGTGCTGGGCACAGACAAGCTCAGGAGGCTAACAGTTGGAGGGAATGGACTTCTTACTGTCCACTGATTTTTCTTACCTAATTATCATTGTCCTTTTTATATGATGTTCATTACAGGTAAAAGGCTGTCTGGCAAAATCTTTAATCATAAATAAATCTTGATAGAAAGATTATTTTTCATTCCCTGACAATATAAAGCAGTATCAACTAAACTTATTTAAAAAAAAAAAAAAAAGGAAACAAGTTTTATCCCATCTCAGTAAAGTTACTTTTGTAGAGAATTATCTAGGTGAAACTGCAAGGTCTAAACCACTAACATTCAGCAATGTGTTACTAATAGCAACATTATCATACACCATACATAGCTGCACCGAGTGTCTTCTAAAGTGTTAGTGCCAAGTCCCAGTTTGTTGAATCAGGACACAGGAATGGCAAAATCATTTCATTTGCTCCCACCAGCTAATTAAGATGGAACTTAAAGTGTTGAAGCTAAGAACCTTAGCAGGGCTGCTGAGCAGTTCCTTCAGGGTGACTTTATAGGGAACAGTAAAAATACTTAATATAGTCACTGTTGCATGTTAAATGATCATCAGCAGAAGTGCAAACAGTACAGGCTGAATTAGTACAGGGTGAATGCTGCCATGAGTTAACTGCATTCTCGCTTCTCTTTGCAATTCTTCACATTCTGCTCATATTGTATAAGGTGGTAAGCACGGTTGCATATGCCATTTTCTTTACAATGAAGTTATCCTATGTGCCCTGCACTTACAGTGTTGAGGAGGTGATGGGTCAACTCGTAGTGACCATTATATTTAGATTGCCTAATGCCTTCCATTATGAAGGAATCTGATTGCGTGCTAGGTTTCTTGAAACTCTCACACATTCCTACTTTCCAGGAGCACTTTCACATTTGGCACCAAATCCAATTTTCAGTCAAACTTCTCTTACACCCAGCATCTTCTCTTGCACTCCTCATTTTTACTTTACACTACTGTATGTATTACACCCTCATTGTGCTATAGAAATTAAAGCACTAACTTGTATCAGCTGCTCTGAGGAGCCTAGATATTTGTAACAAGTTTATCTGTGATACAGTTACATCACACGAGATAAGAGTTAAGACCTCACATCTACATAGGGCTTTGCAGTGTACAGGTACTCTCTACCTGTACTGACTCCTTTGTAAAATTTAGACCTAACATTATTTGTACAGCCTCAGTAAGGAATTGGCTTGAATCACTGATCGCTTATTTTTTCCCCATTTTGATTCCTTATTTCAAGTAATTTAATCCAGTTCTACGAAGCTAAGGAACAGGTGCTAAAATTTCTGTTTTGCAGAACTGGGGTCCACACCACTGAAGTTATTTTCTTTATTATATTTAGCCTAAAGTGTCCTCTTTTTAGTTAGTGTGTCCCTAAATAAAAGGTCTCTGTATCTTTTCAAATATTTTCCCTGTTTCTCTAGTGTATTCTGCTCTTCAGTTATCTGACTACTTATTTCCTCCACCTGTGCAGTTTTCTGTTAACCAAGCAGTTCATGAAGAACTTGATTCTACTTCCACTGAAGTAACTTCCTCCAATTTAAACGGTGCTGAAACCTGACGATCTTCTTTTAGCACCCAACCCTACTGTCTTGTGATTCACACACATTATGATGGAAGGAGGATCAGGCCTTTAATCTTTTTGAGTAAGTCCTTTCTGTCTCCCACACGATACTTTTTTGTTGCTCCTCTGAAGTACCTCCAATTAAACACAGCATTTCTAGAAAAGCAGTGCCCTGAGTTAAATCCATAATTCTAAATGCACACAGGTAAAAATATACTACACTAAAACTATATTGTAGGGAACAATTATATGCAGAACATGAACTGTTCTGAGGTCTCATATATAAGATCCTTCTTCAGAAGACTAAATGGGAAACAAGCTTCTCTGAAAAAAATGGTTTCAGTTATTAGAAGTGTGTGTATGTGTTTCTGCGTGCATGTATGCACACATGCCATGTTTTCAGCTGGTATAAACTAGTAGAAGTGTTTTGAAATCCATATACTGCTTTGCCCTGGCTTAGTACTTAGCCCATATATATTTCAACATACATGTTATCTGCCTGACTCTGCGGTGGTTAGTGCAATTGATGTTAAAATCCTTGGAGAAGTTCTCATCTATTTTCAGACACTGAAAATACATGATTCCACTAGGATTTTTTAGAGCTATCCCCACTTTGAACCAGTTTTCTTATTATTAATATTTTAGTCCTTTATAAAAATGAAATATATTTCATCCCAGTCGGTACATTCAATAAAACATACCTAAAAGAGAGAACTTTCTTGAAGTCAAAGAGGTTCATTGTACTGTATAACAGTAATCTGTCTCTCTCTTTCTGGTTTAAGTAAAATGAAAAGAAACTGCATCTGAAAGTGGACTGGATAACACAATAGAAAATAAACCGTTGGGAACAATCAAACACTGGAAAGGGCTGGACAGGATGACCTAACAGGTGCCTTTCTATCTCTACCCATTATGATTCTCCAATTGATCAAAACGCATGATTTAAGAGCTTTAAAGATGAACATTAATTACTTTGTTTTCTTAGTGCAACAGCAAGCAACACAACTATTTGTCTGCATAGGATTTACATTAGAAATAGACAATAGCAACAAGAGGGTGGATGCCCACTATCAATTAGAGGTACCATTAGCAGGGAAGGAGGGAACCAGCTGGATGTGCATTGATGTGAAATGAAAAGTGGCATGGAGAAAAATGCAGATTATATGACTGGGATTAAAATTAACCACAAAAACTTTATACTGAAATGACAGGAGCAGAGAATACAGGTGTTTTTGCCACAGCAAAGGACTAAAAGGTATTTAGATTAAGAGCATGGTATTATTATAGCATTGTAGAAGCTGAATATGGAAAATATGAATAATCTCAGCAACCACTGAATTTCTTCATAAAATTGGGAGCCATCGTTATGATGGGTCTGTGCTAATAATAATAATTAAAAAACTTCAAGGCAATACATTTCAGTGACATATGGAAAACAAACATAATGCCAGAAGGTGTCTCAGAATTAATTATCCATGAAACCGTGATGGACAAAATCAGAGATGACAGTAAGCAAAAAGCTCAACCCGGGAAAGACACCTGTAGTAAGGTCCAATCCTGGATTAAGTTTCCTACACAGCTGAGCACTTTGACACCTAACATGGCTCCTTGAATGGAGCCTGATAACATGTGGGACATGCCTTGGCTTTTAGTGAAGGGAAAGAAGATGAGAGCCTCACAATGAGATCCAAAGAAGCCCAGCATGTTAAGCAGAAAGCCACCTACAATTAATGTGATCAGCATGTGGCTGTTTCAGCTAGTTTGTAAGGAAAAGCAGGGTCCTGCTCCCTGGACTATTCATAGGAACAGATCAATGAATCAGAGGGCCATGCCCATTCGGAAGCTGCTACCTCTTCTGTGATACCGTGCAAGATTTTTCCATGCTTAAATCTCAAGAGAAGCCAGTCTTTTGTAATATAATAATTGCAACATACTTGTGCCTTTTTCATATTTGTTAACAAAGTATTGGCAATTTTCTATCAAGGTGGTGATCAGGGCAATCATCTTTGGGCCCCATGTTCCTTGGGTTCAGGGCCCCAGGAATTCTTGCCATGTATGTATTTTGCATGAAGCAACCATTGATTAGAATACGCAAGCAGCTGTGGAAACAGGGATGGGAGCTCAGCTTTCCCATTTTCTAGGGAAGTGACCGGCTGACTAAACTACAGAATCATGCTGACCCAGGCTTTGTCTTTCTAACCCAGTGTATCCTGAATTCTCGTCTACAGAACAGAACATTTTACACAGGAAAGGAAATTACTTCCTTCCAAATAGCCTATAGTCCAAAGCTTATCGAATTCTCCTTGGAAGTAGTTATGTGGGCTTAAGGCCCCTATGGTAGAGAAGGGACTTCTGGGAAAGTGCTTTCATACTATATTGTTCTATGAAAGAGCCCATCCGTGATGTTTCAGTGCTCCAGCTGGGATGGGATGGAGCACCCCCCAAAACATACATGGTCTCCAGAAGGTGAGGGTAGCCTTGTTCTCTGCTGTGCTCTCCCAGCTCACTTTCTCCCTACTCTCCCAATCATTCCTGCAGGAGGCTGCAACCTTCCCACACCCTGCACTGGAGTCTGTTTTCAGACCCTTGCCCCATGAGCCTCCTTGGCCAGGCCCTACATACCACCTCAGTTAGCTGGCCTTCATTCAGCAAGCCTGCCTCCAAACTGAATCCCAACAACACCTGCTCTTCCTCATGCTTCACATCATCTACTTCCCTGCCCTCATGTCCTACCCAAAATCAAGGGCAGAAACATATATCCCTTCATGCACCTAAATGGCAGCTTTCTACCCATGTGAAGCTGCTGTTCCTTTTCCCCTCCATTGTGGCTGCTAAAGCATGCATTAATCACCTGAGTACAAGGAGCAGGCTATGCATAGGCCAGGCATGTACACAACTTAGTATGTATATTCATTCTAGACACAAGGAATCAGGACTTGTAGTAGAGGTGATATCTTTTATTAAAGACACATACATACATGTAAGGCACAAAAAAATATAGCTTGTAAGACACTCATAACTAATGAATGTTCGGCCCCAGAATTAGAGGTATTTTACCCCCAGTCACTGAGTGGTTGGTATAGGAAGCAGGAGATTCAGGTTTCAGGCTCTCCATACCTAGAATGGGCATGAGCTTACATCTCTGATCTCCTACCATAGTGCTCTGACTACCACACTGCGGCTGTGGATTGGAAGGAAAAGAGCAAGCTACAGGGGACATGGTTCAGTGAAATAGCTTCCACCTTGGATGAAACAGAACCCTGAATTCTAGCCTGACTGTGGCAGAAACTCCCCCATTACATTATCCAGTAACTAGAAGCTGGAAGGGGCAATGACTCAGCTTCAAAAGGAGTGCTGGAGAAAAGCCTGCCTGATGCTTAACCTGTCGTGTTGTGGTTGGAGCACTGTAGTAGCTAATCAGAGAGATGCTGGTTCAAACACTACCTGGGTGAGAGGGCCCTTGAACATTAGTGTTCTGTCTTCTATAAAAAGTCTCTTAGCAATGGGTTGAAAGGTGGGAGGGCTTGCTTCCGGGGAACCAGCCAGCATTTATTTTATGTAAGTTTTCTTCTTTTTTTCCAACGGATTTCAGTAGGTCCCTACCTGTTGAGTGTATTCAGTCTACATGTATGTGCCTCCATTGTCCACTAAGCAGAAGCAAGGCCCAAAACCTGTCATTCAGGCATACAAAAGGTAACAGAATCCTACTCCAGGTGGCAAGACCTCCTGCCACTTCTTTCCTGCAGGAAGTTAGGAACAGCTATGGGCCAGCACTTACTCAAAGCTGACCCCATGGCACCAAAGACATAAATCAACATCTCCCTCATGGGATAACGAGCACCGACATGTTCATAGAACAGTTCGTGGAACAGTCTGATTCCTGCTTCCCCGCTGGTGAGGTGGAAGCCTTGGCACATGCCTACATGCTGCAGCCTTTCTTCCAGTTCAACCCCCTCCTGTCCCTAGTCAGGAAGGCCATCTATGTCACCCGCAGAAGAAAACATGATGGAGAGAATCTTTGTGACAATGAGGCCAGTTTCCAGCACTGGTCATAGAATCACCGAAAACGAGGGTTGGAAGGGCCGTCAGGAGGTCATCTTGTCCAACCCCCTGCTCCAAGTAGGACCATCTCCAATGAGATCATCCCAGCCAAGGCTCTTTCTATCCAGGTCTTAAAAACCTCCAAGGATGGAGACTCCACCACCTCCCTAGGTAACCCATTCCAGTGCTTTACTACCCTCCTCATGAGAAAGCTTTTTCCTAATATCTAACCTAAACTTCCCTTGCTGCAACTTGAGGTATTTTATCCTAGTTCTGTCATCTGCCACCACTGAGAAGAGTCTAGCTCTATCACTTCCCTTGATTTGCTGGCAAGGCTTCTACTAATGCAGCCCAGTATGCCATTAGCCTTTTTCACAACATGGGCAAAATGTTGGCTCATCTTCAGCTAATTGTCCACTGTAACCCTCAGGTCATTTTCTTCAGAGTTGCTGCTTAGCCAGGTAGTCCCCAGCTTGTACCAGTCCATGGAATTATTCTGTCCTGAGTACAAGACTTTGCACTTCTCTTTATTGAATCTCATGAGATTTCTTTTGGTCCAATACTCCAATTTGTTGAGGTCTCTCTGAATCCTAGGTCTACCCTCCAGCGTATCTAAAAAATTGCTGAGGGTATACTCCATCCTATCTTCCAGGTCACTGATAAACATATAGAACAATACCAGGCCCAGGACCAACTCCTGGGGCACTCCACTAGATACCAGCTACCAACTAGACATCAAGCCCAGTGACCCAGCCAATTTTCTTCACAGGTGTGGTCACTTCACACCTCCAGACAGAGGCTCTCCAGGCAGTATTTATTGACTCTATTGATGTCTAGAAAGAATGGTGAATGCTGGAAAGTGCAGGCTTCTGAAGCCTATATGCCCATCTAAATCTAGATTTATAGTGGGCACCAGGGATAAGACAGCATCTCACCTTGATTCTAGTTCCTGTTTTTGGTTTCTGTTCCTGTGTTCCCCATATCTATGTCTGGTAGGGCAGTGTAAAACAGCAGTATCCCGTTTCAACCAGTGTTTTGACATTTCATAGTTTCATAGTTTCATAGATTTAGGGTTGGAAGGGACCTAGTAGATCTTCTAGCCCGACCCCCCGCCAGGGCGGGAGAACAACAAAACCCCAAAACAAGAAACGGGACTCAAATGAGTCCAGCCAGATAGGCATCCAGCCTCTTCTTAAAGACCCCCAGGGTAGGGGCCAGCACCACTTCCCTTGGAAGTTGGTTCCAGCTCCTAGCCGCCCTAACTGTGAAGTAGTTTTTGCGGATGTCCAATCTATACCTCCTCTCCATCAACTTGTGCCCATTACTCCTTGTTATGCCAGTGGGCGCTAGGGGAAACAGCATCTCCCCCAAACCCTTCTGGTCCCCCCTAGTGAATTTATAGATGGTCACCAGGTCCCCCCTCAGCCTTCTCTTGTGGAGGCTGAATAGGTTCAGGTCCCGCAGTCTCTCACTGCGGTTGAACAGCATTTTGTTATGAACTTTGTTTCGATTCAAAACAGCTGTTCCGTTCCATTCCATCAAAACAAGGTTGAAATGGCAAAGCCGTTTTGATGTTCTGCCCATAGGATATAATGGGGAAGGACAAAACTGCCTATAACTTTGTCATTTATGGCTTGATTTGAATTAAACTTTCAGAAATGATAGCCTCTTCTGAGGGCATTAAACCTACCATGTTTCAAGGAGATAGCTGCAGGGAGTTCAGGGAAACTGCACCCCAAAATTTTGAAAGCAAAACTTGTGTCACATGTACGTGTTAAGCCACGGCATGGTCAAAACCGCAGGCATGCTAGCTCCTGCTGCGACCACAAATTCTGCCAAGTTTCAAGGAGATAGGTATAAGGGTTAGGGGGAAACTGCACCCCAGATTATGTCTTGAGCTGGTCCCTGAGTGAATCATGATTGATTGCATAACACGGTAGCTAGTTAGGATAACGAGTTAATGAGCAAGGATTAATGCCTGCGAAACCACAGACTAAGGAGAGGAAAGAATCAATACAGAGACAGGAACTGCTTCTGCCCCAAGACAGAGGCATTTGCACAAGCACCCATGTCATGAGATTTGCCAGTCAGCAGCTAGGGGTGCAGGGACCCAGAACCCGCCCTGCACCTATCTCCTTATCAGCTGGCAAGATTTGTGGTTGCAGCAAGGCCTAGAAGGCCTGCAGTTTTCACCCCTCTCTGCCCCAAGACAGACACAGTCCCACAAGCACAGTCCCATGACACAAGTTTTGCCTGTCAGCAGCTAGAGGTGCAGGGCCCAGAACCCAGAACCCCCTGCACCCATCTCCTTGAAAGTTGGCAGACTTCATGGCCACAGCAGGGACTAGCAGGCCTGCAGCTTTCACCCTGCTGCGCCTTAACACACACAGTGTCACCCATGTCACAAGTTTTGCTTGTCCACAGCTTGAGGTACAGTTTTCCCCAAACCCCTGCACCTATCTCCTTGGGGCTCACAAGCCTGCAGTTTTGACTCCGCTGTTGCTTAACACATACACATGACACGAGTTTTGCTTTCAAGAATTTGGGGTGCAGCTTCCCCGAATGCCCTGCACCTATCTCCTTGAAACTTTACAGGCTTGATGCCCTCAGAAGGCAATACCATTCCTGCAAGTTTCATCAAGATCAGGCCAGAAATGACAAAATTATAGGCTGTTTCATCCTTCCGCATTATAGCCTATGGGCAAAACATCGAAACAGCAAAATGTTTTGACTCGTATCATTTTGTTTTGAGGCTGTTTCGACTATATCTGTTCCATGTTGATTTTGCTGTTTCAACCTCAAAATGGGTTGAAACAGCGTCAAAACAAAACTGGCAGTGAACTTTTGCGCAGCCCTAATGTCTGGCTTGCAGCCCTTGACATTCTCCTAGCATCAACTCTCAGCTTCTGACCCTGGCATAAATT
>NW_017729028.1:23989247-23994497 GCF_001723915.1 Gavialis gangeticus | reverse complement strand
GGCAGTGAACTTTTGCGCAGCCCTAATGTCTGGCTTGCAGCCCTTGACATTCTCCTAGCATCAACTCTCAGCTTCTGACCCTGGCATAAATTATGGCTTCCTAACACTGGCTTCTTGATCCTGATTTGACTTATGGCTTCTGGTCTCTAACTCCCTGACCATGGCATGTTCCTAACCACATCTTCAGAATCCAGATTCTGCCTTGACCCCTGGCTTTAGACCCTGTCTGTAATCCTGTCCTGACTTCTGGTTCTGGATATATGTTCTTGAACCTGAGTCTGACCACAAGGCCTGACTACCCTGATCCCATGTCCCACTCATGATAGCTGGCACTGAACCTTGTGAGAAGATGAATTCAATCATTGTGAGATTTCTACAGCATAGAAATCATTGGATGACTTATATGGAATGATGCCTAGTTGCTGGAATTTGACCTTGTATAGTTGTGAGTTAAGCTTAAACTGCTTGGTCCTGTTAAAAGTGAAGCACTTCTGCACTTGCATAGAAGAAATGTTCTGGTGCCTAAGGAATTTTAAGGTCACAGCTTCATTTTGTGTGAAATATAGTTACCTCAAGGGGTAGATGGTAGAAAGTAGGGGATTTCCTAGATTGCAACTTTGGACTCAAGCATGTCAGTTTTACCCAAAACCATTTCACCACTTCAGGCATCAAATTCCTTTTATTTTTTTGGATTAGCCCTTGTTCCTGTTAGTTGTTCAAATCAATTCAAACAAAAGTAGTTTATGTGCAAATACAGGTATTTCTAAAAATTGTTGAGGAATGTAAAGGGCAATGAATGGTCAGCAGATAAACATTAAACAGCTTACACTCTTATCTCCTGGACAGTAGCATGGAGAAACAGTTTGATTTAGGACTGAAACAAGGACAAATGATCCAAAATCTGTGTTTTACTCAGTCGATATAAATATTCATGGCCTGATTTCTCAGTGAGTTTCATCAACTTCCAGTACAAAAGGCTTAATAAGATTGAATTAATCAATATACAACTGCAGGGGTTGCATACCTTCAATGCATAAACTCCTAAAAAAATTGGCCGTTATGAAGTTACACAGTCTATTAAATGTTTCTTAAATAATGCTATAGTCTGTCTTGATAAAAATACCCAAGTTCATACTACTGAATTATATGACGCACAATGATCCAAACTAGGAATGAAAACCCATTCATTTGTGATAAGCAAAAATGCACAAACGTCCTAATTCAATGCCCATTAAGGTAAATGGAGGTATATCCATATAGTTCGCTGAGCACTGCATCAGACTCAGCATGATTGTAGGCTCCCCCAGAAGTTATGGATGTGCTATAAAAATCACTTAGTGAAATTCTATGGTCTGTATTATGCAGGAGGGCACACAAAATTGTCTTAAATTTCCCTTCAGACCTTAAAATCTATTATATTTCCATTTTTATTTACGCAGATGGAACTCCAAGTCAAACAACACATTTGTTTCATCGATATTTATATTTGATCAATCTCAGTTCATATAAATGTCATCAGTAGACTTTCACTATATATTATTTCCCAGTGCCTCACATTTTAATCTTTGTGCAAGTCCTTTATTGTTAACGCACATCTCTTTTAACTCACATCTCTGCAGGAATCAATCAATTAACAATATAATCATATTCAGGGAAGCAGTATGAGCAAAGAGTAGGCCATTTAAGCCTAGGATACTTATACAAAAAGCACAAAATTGTCATTATGTTGTATAAGGGTAAGTTTTATCATAATCATCCTTACTTTGCTTGCAAGTATAGGAAGACTACAGGGGGAAAAAGGAAGTTGGGTTTTATTGTGTATTAAAACAAGACAAATAGTAAAGTACCATTCTATCGTATTTAATTTTATGAAGTGCAAAATGAAACCTGATCAGACCTTTTTTTCCTAGTTCTGTTGCATAAAGTGGTAATACAGGGTCATTCGGTAAAATAAATGGCAAGCAAAACTAAAGCAAATATTGTAAAAAAGAAATACATCACCCAGCAGGAAACCAGCCAGTAGAATTAACTCCTGCAGGAGGTTATTAAGTCAAATATTGTAAAAAGATTTTTAAAAGGACTGGCTAATTTTATGAGTAAAAACAATATAAATGTTAAAATATTCAATTATTATGCTTCAGAGGGTAAATTGATAGCTGCAGGCTTAGGAAGGTAGCCCTTCCACTATCATCCTTCAATGCACAACTGTCTAAGTGTTTTATCAGCTTTTCTTCAACCTCCTATAAAGCATCAGGGATTCGTCACTCCTGAAAGCTGCAAAAAACAGAAGATGATTGTCTGATGCAGTATAGCAAATCCTTTGCGTACCTCCTGATTATCACCATCTAAAAGTATTTTACTTCCACCATATAAAGGAGATTGCTTTTCTGTGTTTACCACCTTCATGGATGCAGCATAGATTCTTGCGAGTCTGCTTTTCTAAGTCCTTAGCATTAATGGCCAGGTACAGATGTTATACGTATTGCGCAGCAAGCACACAGAAAACACCTACAGCCATAACCTAACAGACGGTCACAGCACACATAGTCCTATAAAAATGGTAGCTCCTGTTCTAAGATAAATGTGGATGGATGTGGTATCAGACTTTAGCGCTTTAGGTTAGAGCACTGTAATGAACATCTTAAACAGATCCTGGTGCAACTCACATTGGGTGCATCTACATGTCACTATATGGTGACATTGCTACAGCACTGTGCTTTTGGCAGTGCTTCCCTTTGGCAGTACTTCCTTTTGGCGGTACTAAAGCACAGCACAGTAACTGCCCATACCGCACCGTGTGCATGGTGTGTGGTTAAATTTTGCCACTACTTTGCTGTAGCAATGCGCTAAAATGGGGGAGCGCACTGCTACGGTGAAGTAGCTGCCAATCACTTGTAGACTTATGTGATTGTTATGTCATTATAGTGTACCATATGGCAATATAGTGTGATGTGTAGATGTGCCCATTATTTCACATTCCAATTACATGCCATGGAGCATGGTGGTACACCGTTCATTCCCCACCTCGCAGGGCAGAGGTTTAGACTAGGCCACTGCTCGTCTCTTCTGCCCAAGTGCCAGACTGGTCTCAGCCTCGAGCTCTCAGGGACCTGAGGTGGTGAACCCCTCATTTCCAACCTGCCACTCCTTCTTCCCTCTGGCCACCTGTGAGCTTCATTCTGGCTTGGATTGAGAGGGAAGGAGCCTGTGTCCCAGCACCAGCCCCTGCACAAGGGCACCCACATCCACCCAGATCTACTTCCCCCATGCCATCACCAATCATTCCACAGACCTTATGGTGAGACCAGGAGAACCCACTGTGCATGGGCACAGCCCAGTAGGAGTCACGGCCTGGAACCAGGACAGCCTCCCAGGAAACCCACTGGGCCAGATACCTTGGCAGTCAGACCCCAGCCCGGCCTCCCACCCTCCCAGCAGGACTTGGTGTTGGTGGCTTGCTTCTGCTGGCTTGCGGTGGCAGGGGTCAGAGGATTAGGTCCGGGCATATGCAGAGGTGACCCTAAGGATTCTGCGGCTTGAGCACTGCTGGCAGGTACCAGCCCATGAGCACCTGCCATGCTGCAAGGCTTTTTTAGGCCCACAACTCCAGAGTCTCACTTCTTCTTTCACTTGGCTTCAGATAGCAGCTTCTAAATCGATGAGCCACCATCATGGATTATCCCTCAGTGTGCAGATTCCCCCTACCCCGTCTGGGCATTCATAAAGATTGCAGCTTCCAATAATTCTGCCACCCTTACTTTAAAGGAAGAACCCAGACACAAAGATCTACATTATCTGAACGTGGATAGAGAAACTGAAATCTGACCAACCCTAAAAAAAGAAAAAACAAGATCAGACACAGCAGCCTTGTTAAATATAGGATTTTAATCTCAGGAGAAATGTAGTTAGCCGTGTTAGTCTGAAGCCAGGCAGAAGGAAAGGTAGATTTTCACCTGGCAGACTAACTAAATCAGAGATGTATAGCATGAGTTTTTTTGTGAGCCAGAGCTCATTTCATCAGATGCTGTGAAAGGACACGCACAAAACAAGTGTATCAAACAGAGAGAGTGATTAGAATACAAAAGCCAGAGAAGGCACGGAGAGAGGAGAGAGGGAGGAGGGGGGCAGTACCGGGAAAGGCAAACAAGTAATACATACAGACAAAGATGTCAAAAGGCTAATCCAGGTAATGGGATAACATTTCATAGGCCCTGTTTGAGGACCATATACATAGCACACAGGTCTAGGGCCTGTCAAGAGGCAGGCTGGTGCTTGAGCGCCAAGCTTCAGGCTGGGCAGCGCCCAGCTCAGGCTTCCTCAGGAGAGTCTCCCAGTGGCAGTGATGAGCATTTTGGAGTGACCCAAAAAGGCTCTTCACTCATAATCCCAGACCAAACACAACTCCTTATTCCAGGCATTGAACAGAGCACACAGGCCTGGGGTCTGTCAGGAGGCAGGCTGACATGCAAAAACTGAGCTTTGGGTCAGGCGATGCCCACCATAGGCATTCTCAGGAGAAAATAAGGAGCAATGTTTGAGTGGATTTGGGACAAAAATTATCTCCAGGTCTCTCCCCAAACACACATCTCTGCCACTGGGAGACTCTCCTGAGAAAGCTTGGGCAGGTCCCTACCTGATCTGAACCTCAGTATTTGAGTGCCAGCCTGCCAACTGATGGCTTCCCAGAACTAGGGGCTATGTACACAGCACTGAATAAGAAGCTGTGTTTGGGCTGGGATTATTGGAGAAAGAGTGTGTGTGGGGGGGGGGGAATGGGGGGGGGGAGGGTGTGTGTGTGTGTGTGTGTGCGTGTGTGTGTGTGTGTTGAATACAGCTACAACTCGGCCAGGCCTACACATAAAATCTTTCCGACCTAATTAAAATAACAGTGCATCTTGCACAAAAATGCAAAGTGGCATCCTGGACCATACAAAATAGAGCAATCTCAATTGGTTTTATTCTTTGTGCTAGATTATGTCAAATCAAGAAAATGGTCAACAGAGAATTGACACGCTCATCACATGGGTGTGTATGTCTTAGAAGCCAGTGAAGGCGAGAAAGCTACATATGCATTTCAATTGACCTAGCAGCTAAAGCAAACTAAAAGCTAAATATGCATCTTAAGAGAAACTTGTAAAAGATACAAAAAAGATGTCTAGTATGTGACAAACACTTTTCCCAACAAACATCCTAAGGTATGGGGAGTTAAAAATTTTCATAGATTCATAGATTAAGGGTCGGAAGGGACCT
>NW_017729028.1:23988695-23989218 GCF_001723915.1 Gavialis gangeticus | reverse complement strand
TATGCCCCATTGATATACAAATACCCCAAGACAGGTTTGGGGACACCTCTAAGTATCCTGTTTGACTGCTCAGACCCATCACCTGTAAACTGACCTACAATTACAGGGTCTGCAGAGATGCACAAGTGTTACACCTAGACAATGCAAGAACAGGAGCCAGGCAATTAATAGTTATGATACGATGATCAACACCTTTTCCTCCCTGTTTGTTTGGCCTCTAATTGGCCAACTATCAAAGAAAAATTATTTGAAGTTATACAATTAAACAGTATAAGAACTAACAGTATTTTTCAGCAAAGTGTGCACTCTAGGAGAAGCAGAGAGATATCACTGCTCATCACACCCAGGTTAACCAGCAATGGATCCTGGCTGGTGAAAGCTGCAAGGCTGGACCAGCTTCCTTCTCAGGCATTGGTGAGAGAAACCTACTGCTGCTAAATATGTACTAAGACTTTGTGGAGTAGCTTATTCTGGAAAGGAGTATTTTTCTGTCATTTGGTTTTATAAGCTTGCTTGTGGTATT
>NW_017729028.1:23973909-23983695 GCF_001723915.1 Gavialis gangeticus | reverse complement strand
TCATCACACCCAGGTTAACCAGCAATGGATCCTGGCTGGTGAAAGCTGCAAGGCTGGACCAGCTTCCTTCTCAGGCATTGGTGAGAGAAACCTACTGCTGCTAAATATGTACTAAGACTTTGTGGAGTAGCTTATTCTGGAAAGGAGTATTTTTCTGTCATTTGGTTTTATAAGCTTGCTTGTGGTATTGTTAATAAACCTTTCTGCTATTGATCAGCCAGGTGTTGTGTCAAATCTTGGGGCACTAAGTTTAAAAACCTGCTTTCTAAGTGCAACTTGTGCAGGAATTGGTGCTTGGGTAACCTGGTGGTGCCTGCATGAGCTAGCAGTGCCTGGGTAGCTTGGCACTGCCCAGGTTGCATGCCCTGGTGACCCAGTGGGTTGCAACTGTGTCATCCAGGCACCCCACTGGGGAACCGCTGAACCACCCAGACACCACTTCTGGGTATTGTCAGGTCACACAGGCACCCACCTAGGCACCACCAGGTAACTTGAGTACCCAACCTGGGCAATGCCAAATCACCAGACACCATACCTGGTAACTGCTGGGTCAACCAGGCACCACTGAGTTACCTGGGCACTTCTGAGTCACCTGGGCAGTGCCAAGTCACCTGTGCATCCCACCTGGGAACTACTGGGTCACACGGGCATTATACCTGAGCACAACTGGGTCACTCAAGCACCCCTCTCAAGCACCTTGGGATCAACTGGACAACCTACTCAGGCAATGCAAGGTTTGGTGTTAGTATAAAAAGATGTAGGAATAGATTTCAGACTGGACTAGTTTGACCAATAATTTTACTTTACCTAGCCTTCTGGGCTTTCCATAGGGCCAGAAACCTGGCAGCAGGGGAATGGTTAGAGTCTGTCTTCTTATGTCAGTTGGTCGAATGTCCAAAAGTACATGGAGTACATCCGTGTGTGTGTTAAGTTGTGCAGCCTGCTATAAGTCTCTGCGCACTGTTAAGATTTGTTTTTCTCTGCATACAGTCAAGGTTTTTAGTGTGAGAACTTTTGGACCACACAGGAAGACAATATTCTCCTGGGGTATATACCATTGCAAGTGGAATATATAACATTGCAAGTCCAGACAGGAGACTCACCGTAGAACCCTTGGTGTCTCCTTTGTCTGTAGACTCTAGATTTGTGTGCAGGAAGCCCAGCTGTTGAGGCCAAGATGCTGGATCCAGACTGGTCAACCAGACACCTGCAGAGCACATGAGACATGTGTAGCAGGCACTGGTAAATTAGGACCAAATGGGACTCTCAATGTGGAAGGTAGAAATGGAGACAAACGGCCCAGGCCCAAGAATGTACTACGAAGATCCAAGAATGAGGTCTCCAAATGGCCACCCACTGTCTGAGGGAAGCCACCCACACCGCTACAGGGCTGAGCAAGTCACAGTACCAGGATAAGGAGTTTATGCACAAGGTCAAAGAGTGCTTGGGATCCAGCTATGCCACCCTTGAGTGGTATCAGTGCTGCCTCACACAGAGACGCTGTAGCCCTCTTGGGCCAGAGTGTTGGGAAAGGATACACCCTATGGCATGCTAATATGACTGGGGGTCTAATGAGTTGGGTCCTAGATGTACCTGTGGGGTACCTGGTGCCTGGTACCTGTGGGGGTACCTGGTGCCATGGACTGGAGGGACTCCATCCACCTTCCAGAGCCAGCTTGCTACCCCCAGCCACTGGCAATCACCAGCATAGGCACAGGGACCCCAAGAGGTTCCAGGCCAGTCCCCGAAGGGTATTGGAGCAGTCAGAATGGGGGAGAGGCAGGCGTGGCTCACCAGCCCACTGGGCCAGATGACATCGGTGGGAAGCACAGCCTCCACAAGGATAAGCAGCCCCCTGGGCTCAGATGCAAGGTCCAGTGGTCGGTATTCCACAGTTTTCTTTGTTATGCACACGAACATTATTGGCAGCGGCAACATCAAATGAAACTGAGGGGCATCAGTTCCACATGCAGCACTTCCCCTGGCCCCCCAAGGTTTCACGTTTCTGAGCTGAGCCCCTGCAGCTTCCTGCTCCTTCCCCTCTCTGTCAGTGTTAACTGAGAAGGCAGTTTCAAATTCCAGATTGGGCAACATTGCATTGTTTTTGTTTAATAAGCACACAAAAAAATTAACAGGTTCAACATTTGGTTAAAATAAAGCAAGTCTCTTCTTCAGGCTGTGTTCCCCTAGTGGGGGCTGGAGAAGAGAGGCAGGGCAACAGTGCCCAGCCAGCCTGAGTTATAGGCATCACTGCCCAGGACACAGGATCCCAGGGCTGAAGACTCATGTCCCAGTTCCAGGGTGAGGGTAAATAAAGCCCTTTGGGCCTACTCATCAGGGGAGAGCTCCCAATCCATTTGGGGGAATTGCTAGTTGGCCAGGCCTTCATAGATCTGGACAGCCTCCATTCTGTGGGGCCGGAGTTACCAAAATCTGTGTGGGATTCGCCCTCTCCTCCATCCTTGTGCCATATGTGCTCACAGTACCAAGCATGGTCTATAGAGGAAGTGCTCCTTTCAGCAGTCCAGTTGCCCCCACCGTGGAGGGGGTAGGCTGGGCCCCCAGCAAGGATAGAGGAAGATGATGCCACCAATGAAAAAATCAGGGATCTGGGAGTGTAGCGTCCACTCTTCATCAGCCCAGGGAATGGGGAGTTGTATAAGACATGAGCATCCTTCTCATTGGCCTTGTGAAACACCTGGGTTCTGTTTGTGTAGGGACACACACACACACACACACACATACACACACACAACATAGTCATTTGGGACACAGACACACACAAACACACAAACAGAACTGAGCTGTCCAAAACACAGACATTTGGGAGGTGTGGGTGCACTAGGTGGCCATACGTGGGAAGGCTGGCCGGTGGCCTGTGGCCAAGAGAATGCATGCTATGGTGAGCTGCTGGCACATAAAGTCTAGGTGGGTAGCGTGATGTCCTGTAGCCTCCAGAGAGACTCACAAAGGGTGGCCAGCAGGACCCACTGCACCTCCTGAGTCCCCCCTCTTGCTTGGGTGCACAGGCCAGGACACAAAGGCACTTGCCAGTCAGGCCAGCAGGGATGTTGGAGGTATGGTGGTCTATGTCCAGCAGGCAATCAAGGGTGGATTGCCCATTTGGCTCCATTTTGGAGTCTTCGGCAGCCCAGAAAGCCCACGGGGCATGCTGGGAGGACTGCCAGAGCATTTCCTACTTGCTAGACTCAGCTCATACAGGCAGGCTCGAAGCCCCACCCTACTGGAGGGCTGATGTGTGTTCTGGTTGCTCCCAACTTAACCTTGGATGCTTAGAATCAAGCTTGAAAGTTAGAGTACTTGCGCCTCAGGCTTCTTGAATGCCTGCACTTAGCCTTAGTTCTCATATTTCATCAACACTTCCATTTCTGGGCTCCAGCTCTTTTTTTAGCTATACAGGAGATTTCATGAACTCACCAAGTTCTGGCTCTACAAAAACTGCAAAGGAAAAACTCGATGCAATTTTCTGCTCTTGTCATCATCAATCTACTCCCAGAGGAGGAGAATGAAAAATCTCTCTGACATTCTTATCACACTGCTTTTGAGATTTTCTCATTAGCGATCAGTGCGCCTATCAGGTGGAGATATTGACACAAATCTTCAGCTGGGGCAAATTTACCAGCTGCATTTACTTCAATGGAGCTTCAACAATTTATACTAGTTGAGGATTTGATTCTTTCTGTTTCAATCTTGGGAATTTCTCTTTTAAGTATTTCAGTTCTTCAGAATTCTGTGACTGTTTCCAGTGATGCTGATCTAAGAATTTAGATATTTTTGTATAATGTTTCAATAAGCCACTAAACATTTAGGCAGCCTATTAGATCAATCGAGTCTGTATCTTTAGATCAGACATTACTTATCACAGATTTGTACTCTGGCAAGTACTGTCTATTATATTTGTTGATGATAACAAGAGCTTTGAGATCAATTGATGAGAGGTGCTATGCAAAAGTGTGGTATTATTCCTTATTATTATCATAATTGGAATAAAACAGTCATTGATAGCATGGTAAATTTTGTTGATAACCAGGGATCCTGGTTTTCTCTGTTTAAAAAAAAATCCCCAATATTCGAATTAAAAAAAGGAACCCCAAATCCACATTTTTCTATGATAAAAATGAAACACCACTACTATATACATTATTGGTGTTTCATTTTAATCATGGAAAAAATGTGGATTTGGGGTTACTTTTTAAAATCTGAATATTGGGGATTTTTTTTTAAACGGAGAAAACCAGGTTCCCTGTTGATAACCCAAGCAAAAGGTAAAATAATGGGAGATGATGAGTTCAGATAATTGCATAGGGCAACATATAATGGAAGGGGTGACATAAATTATTTGCATAAGAAATATGGGCAAGAAGAAAAATGAATGGATGCTCCTCTTGTACAGTTGTTCTTTAAAAATGGTGGAGAAACTTAGAATCATAATGTAGGAAGGGATGTCACCTAATCCAGCCCCAAAAACACAAATGCAGATTGTATTACTTCTAAACTGTCCCAGCCAAATGGTTGTCCAGGCTTTCTTTTTTCTTTTTTTGAAAAGGTGATTCTACAATAGAGATTCTACAACTTTCCAGGCAGCTTCTTCTACTGTCCTGCTATTCCTACGGCTGGGAATCTGTTTATCCCCCTTCCCTCCTGCTGCCATTTAAACCCATTGCTTTCTGTCCTGCTTTCTGTTGTGGAAACCAGTTATTCTCCCTATGAGTGGTCTGTCCCTTTAAGGGAGAACAGTCAGTCCTGTTAAGAAAGCCCAGCTGTGGGGCATTTGGGAAAGGAGGGAGGGTCCCAGGAGGAAAACAAGAAAGAAGAGGAAGTAAGGGATGAAGGGAACAGTTTGCTACAAGAACGGGGAGGCTGCTGGGCTGGGGCCAAAGCAGAAAGAAGCTCCTCTCCTAGTGTCTGGGAGAGGAGAGAAGGATTTTTTTTTTTGTTCATTTCTTTATTTAAAGGCTGAACTTTTTGTTGGAGAATTGGCTGAGGAGCTTGTCCAGGAATGAATTTTCTTGTAAAAGCTAGCAGGCTAAGAAGCCTGTTTACACTTCCTCATTTGTATGGTAATCTTTCAAATACTTGGAAACTTCTGTCATATCCCCCTTTATCTCCTTTTCGCCATACAAAATGTACCTAATTCTCTCAACCTTTGCTTGCGCAGCTTGCATTCCAATGTCCAGATCATCCTTAAAATGAAGAGTTTAGTATTGCATGCAGTCCTCCAGCAGAGGTCCATCCAGTGCCAAGTAGTGTGGGATTATCACATCCCACATCTTCCATACAATACTCCTGTTAAGGTAGCCCCATTTGGGGGTTTTTTGTTTTGTTTTGGGGTTTTTTTTGGGAGAGGTGGTTATTAGAGTGGTTACCAGGCAGCCACTCTAATTAAAGTGCCACAGCATCACATGCATTAACCCCCTGTATGTTTAAAAATAGCTACAGGACATTTTATCTAAATGTCATTAGACTAGGGTTAGTTAAAGCAGCCCACAGCCATTTTTAAATGCATGGTGCTTAATACACGTGGTGCTGCAGTGACGCTGCAGCTTTCTAACTAGAACACAGAGCAGACTCGATTAATTAAGTCTGCTCTGACATGTTCTAATAAGAACACCAATGAGCACATGTATAGGCAGCCTTAGATACTTCTCAGCAGGGCTACCGCTTAGCCAGTTATGTACCATTCTGTATTCATGTTGTTTTTCAGTTCTCTAGGTTACATCATCATGTTCGGCTTCACTGAATTTCATCTTGCTGTCTATAGTTCAGTACTTCAATTTAATGAGGTCTTTTTGAATTATAATTTAATCTTCCAAAGGGTTTCCAACCCCTTCCCAGGCTTGTGATGTCTGTAGGCTCTATCTGGAAGCTCCCTATTCCTGGATCAAAGTTATTAATAAAAATACTAAACAGTGCTGGACCCAGAACAGACCTCTGTGAAACTCTTCTTGAAACCTTCTGTCATTCTGACATTGATCCACTTACAGTTACTCTTTCCTTGCAGTTCTTTAGTTATGTATCCACCAAGAAGTAATTCTATCCAGCCCACATTTCTTCTGTTTGCTTCTGATAATCATACAATCATAGAAAAACAATGCAGGAAGATACCTCAGAAGGTCATCCTGGATAACCCCTTGCTCAAGGCAAGATCATCCCTGCTTATAGTATTCCAGAAAATTGTTTATTGAGTCCACGTATAAAAGCTTACAACAACACAGATTAAACAACCTCTCCAGGTAACCTGTTCCAATATTGAAGCATCCTTGTATAGTCATAGAAATCATAGGAATAAAGGGCTGGAAGGGACCTCAAAAGGTCATTGAGTCCAACCCCCCTGCTCTGGGAAGGAATACTGCTGAGATCAAATGATTCCAGCAAGGGGTCTGTCCAGTCTCCTCTTGAAGACTCCCAAGGTTGGGGACTGCACCACCTCCTTGGGAAATCTATTCCAGATTCTGCTCACCCTTACCATAAAAAAGTTCTTCCTTATATTCAATCTGAAACCATCCTCTAATAGTGTATGGCCACTGCTCTTTGTCCTCCCCTGGGGCACCCTAGTGAACAGGTTTTCTCCCAGCTCCCAGTATTCACCCTGTATATACTTATAGACAGTCACCAAGTCCCCCCTCAGTCTTCTCTAAATAATCCCAGTATTTTTAAACATTTTTCCTATGCTACATTTTCTAGACCTGGAATCATTTTTATTTCTCTCCTATGGAAACCTCCTAATTTGTTTTCATTTTTCTTGAAGTGCAGTGACCAAACCAGAGACAATACTTTAGGTTTCCCCAGTATTGAAAAGATGAACAAATCATTTGCTGTGACTTGCATGCAATGTTCATATTATTACATCCTGGTATTTTATTAGGTTTTTTTTAAATGTTTGCAACAGTAGCATATTGCTGATTTATATCCAGCTTGCAATCCCCTACAGTTCTCAGGAACCTGCAGCACTTCTGCTTAGCCATATTTCCCAATTTGTATTTTTTCATTTGATTTTTCTGCCCTAAGTGTAGGACTTATCCTTACTGAATTTCATATAATTTTACTTCAAACCATTTCTCCAATTTATCAAAGCCATTTAGAAACCTAATCCTAGCCTCCCAAGTATCTGTAACTCCATCCAATTGATTGTCATCTGCAATCCTATCTTTCAAGTATTAATGAAAATACCGCACAGTAACAGACACAGGACAGACCTCTGGGAAGCCCATTTAATAGCTCCTCCCAGTTTGACATTGAGCCATTGATGACTACTCTTTGAACATGATGATTTAACTACTGTATCCACCTTGTAGCAGTTTCATCCAAATTGTACTTGCTTAGCTTTCCTATGAGAATGTCAAGGGTTACCATTCTGAAACCTTGCTATGCTCAAGTTATAACACTGGTCTCTCACCATGTCATAGAAGAACATCAGGTTGGGTAAGCACTCCTGACAAACATGTGCTAGTTGCTCTTTACCACCCCTTAATCCCCTAGGGATAGAAATCAATTTTTCACTGAGCTCAGTTTTTTAACTGCATGTCAAAAATGTCAATAAAGTCCTAACAGCTCTATATCCTCCTTAAAGTGATGGGGCTAGACTTGTATGTGGTCCTCCAGTAGAGGCCTATCCAGTGCCAAGTAGTGCAGTATTATACTATACCATGTATTTCATATAATACTCCTGTTAATGCAGTCCCATTTGTCCAGCAGAGTGGTAGGGTACCCCCCAAAGCAACAGGGGAGTTTTAGGACCCTGCTTGTCCAGGGGGAGTTTGAACTTTCATTTCTATGACTTTCTCGTACAGTAGTTACGGTCCAACCACCAAACTACAAGTCAGGAATTATCCAATGCTGTCTCTGGCACATTTTTGAAGCTAAGCCTAGCCACTTATAATCATCAGCTAGAGAGATGAATGGATTGAAGAAAAAAGGGTCCAAGCCAGCACTGAGCCATACCCTCCAGCTTGTTCCTTTCATCCTGGCCCCACATAGTTCCCTTTCTTGGCTGCCCAGGGGCACAGTTTAAAAGAAGTATTACAGAGTTTCTTGGGGGAATACCTGATCTGGCATGACATAGCGCATTAGCCTGGGAAAACAAACCCAGACTCATACCCCTCTAGGTGACGGGGGGCCTAGAACCTGGGTGCTTGCTTTGTAGGAAAGTGCCTTGGCCACTCAGACTTTGGGACTAAAATATAGGAGGCCCTATCTATAAAAGTTATGGTCACCGAAGTAAGTAGAACTATTTCCAGAGGGCTTTCCAAAAAAACCTAGATTATTCACCTAAACTGTCACATGAGCACCAAAAATTAGGGTGACACAAAAAAGAATGACTATTTAGGGCTATATTTTTCAATCTCTATTCATGTTTCTAAACATTTACCCACAAGTGTGACTGGGCACATCTACACAAGATGCTTCTGCGCAGTCATTACTGTGTTATTTAGTACTTCTATTAGCCATGTTAATAAGTGCCACTTATACAACTTAGAGACACAGTTGGATCTGTCCCATAAGGAATCTAGGCATCTTAATGGTTTTGTGGCTGATGTAAGGATTGTGTATAGGGAGAGCAGGATGGGCCTGTGTCTAAGCAGCATTTAAGGAACTTTTAGAGGTAGAGCTCCATTTTTCTTTTTGCAGTCAAATGGCACTTACCCACCTTCATTATGTGCCATTTGGCCACTTAGACACTGTTTGCCATCCTGTTTCACATGCAACATGGATGTGTAAGTGTCCAGATGGCTACTAAGTCTGCTTGATAAACTTCTCTCTGGCTGGGCAAAAATGCAAATCCATGATCTCTCAGGATCTTGACCAAAAATAGCCATCATGACAGTAGTGGCTGAATGTACCACCACAATCTGCACTGCAGCAGCCTGGCAATGCCCAGGCATCATGGCTGCCCCAGGTACAAAGCTGTCATGATGTGCTTCTGCCCTCAATCTACAATATGGACTAATCCAAAGTCAGGAAATCCTATTCTATCTTACACATTAACCACAAATTTTGGAAGATAACTACATGCTTCATTTTGTCCTGAAATAGTCCCAAGTCATCTAAGATATGGAATACTATGATCAGAAGGAAGCCTTTGCAGCTAGGAAGGAAACATAAGTATAAGGCTCCACCTAAGCTCTGCTACAACCCAATTTTGTCTGGGAAAATGCAAAAACTCCATGAAAGTCCCCACATTTCTGTCAAAGAACAAAATATGTGTGAAAACTGACACGGTGAGCATGATGAGGGTGTCCACAATTTGCATCCTGTAGGCATAGAATAAAATGCACAAGCAGCACTGAAAGAAAGGGTCAAAGCCTAGCACTGCCTTCCTTGCAGTAACATGCTCTGTCTGTACAATCAGGCTTCCTCATCCGTGTTGTCCTCCTGACCCCATGATTCACACATTCCTTTCTACCCAACGACTCGGCTTCAGCAGGAAAAATGGAGAGCTCTCAGCCTAGCTGATAATCTTGTGATTAGGATGTTCTCCTGAGATGTGAGGCATAGATTTCATAGATTTCATAGACATTAGGGCTGGAAGGGACCTTGGAAGATCACTGAGTCCAGCTCCCCGCCCAAAGGGCAGGAAGTCAGCTGGAGTCATAGGATCCCAGCAAGATAAGCATCCAATTTGCTCTTGAAGGTGTTCAGAGTAGGTGCTTGGACCACCTCTGATGGCAGGCTGTTCCAGACCATAGGGACTCGGACAGTAAAGAAATTCTTCCTTATGTCCAGCCTGAAACAGTCTTGCAGTAGTTTATGACTGTTCGACCTCAT
>NW_017729028.1:23958102-23972993 GCF_001723915.1 Gavialis gangeticus | reverse complement strand
CTGCAGGACCGCAGCAGTGCAGAATAATCCTCTTTGGAGATTAATCCCATCCTCCATCCTTTGTAGGCTTTTCTTTTTAGCCTTCGGAGGCCTGCTAGATCCCTGGAAAGCCGGGGGGGCTGCTGTGCCCTCTTGCTGCCTTTCCTCCGAGATGGGATCGAATTAGCTTGTGCATTGAGGATCATTCCCTTAAGGAGCAACCTCTCTTCTTGAACTTCCCTCTCCCTGGGGTCGTGATCCCTTAGGGCCTGACTGACAAGCCTCCTGAGCTTGTCAAAGTCGGCTTTTCTGAAGTCAAGGACTTCTGTGTTGCTGACTGACTTGCCAGCTTTACAGCAGATGGTGAAGGTGATCAGCTCGTGGTCGCTATCACCCAGCTTCCCATTGATCACTAGGTCACCGATTAGGTCATCCCCAGTAGCCAGTACCAGGTCAAGCAGCGCTTTGCTTCTTGTTGGCCCATAGACTTCTTGAGTCAGGTAGAGGTCATCCACGCATGAGAGGAAGCTTTGCAACCATTCGGATTTTGCTGAGTGATCCTCCCATGAGATGTCCGGGTAATTGAAATCACCCATGACAACCATGGTCCTGGAGCATGTGGCCTCAGCCAGCTCCCGGGAGAACTCCTGGTCAAGCTCAGGACTTTGGGTGGGAGGTCTGTAGTAGACTCCCACCGTTGTGTCCCCTGTGCCATGTTCCCCATGAATTTTAACCCAGAGGGTCTCTAGCTGTCCACCCTGGTCGCCAATATGAGCTTGCAGGGACATGTAGCTTTCCTTAACATAGAGAGCTACCACCCCCGCTCCTTTTATCTGCACGATCCCTCCTGTACAGGGTATAGCCATCTATACCCATGGTCCAGTCATGGGTGGAGTCCCACCAGGTGTCCGTTATCCCAATGACATCATAATTCTTTGCATTGAGCAAGAGGACGAGCTCCTCCTGCTTGTTCCCTAAGCTCCTGACATATGTGTACAGGCAGGCAAGTGTCCCCTTGGGGGCTCTTGCCTTGCCCACAGATTGTACCAGGGCTGAGGCAAGGGTGGGCTCCCTTAAGTGCCTTGGTCTGCTGGCTTTGCAAGGGTTGCTCAGTGGGCCAGCAGTGGCGGTAGTCCCCCCATCCCGCAGCAGGCTTAGTTTAAAGTCCGGTGGAGCAGGTCAGCCAGTCTGGCTGAGAAAAGCCTCTTCCCCAGCGGAGAGAGGTGGAGCCCATCTCTTCCCAGCAGCTCGCGGCCTCTCTCACCAAAGAGCGAGTTGTGGTCATGGAAGCCAAAGCCTTCCCAATGACACCAGCACTTCAGTCTTTGGTTGACTACATGGCTCAAACCCTCTTGAAATGAGAGGCCTGCAACTCACATCCTTGTCCAATACCATAACCTTTTTCTCTGAACTGACATTAGTGGTGCTACTGTGAGTTAGGTCCTCTGGTAAATGCCTCTCCACTTAGCGAGGCTATAGCAGTCTGTCCCATAGGAGCCAACTTTTATTTTTTGCCGGGGGGGGGAGAGCTAAGATGATGGACGTGTGGAAAGTTTTATGAATTTCAAGTCACAGCCCTCTTTCCAAGGCGGGCAGGACCCTTGGGTGCCCATATCCTCGGCACCTCTGGTTCTGTGCCCTTAAGAGGGGCACTCAGCCCTGTTGAGTAGCTGCAGCTGTTTGGGGTGTTGCTGATAAAGGTGTGGCTCCCTGGGAGCTTATAAACCCCAGGGGAAAGAGCAGAAGGAGAGTGAACTGTGAGGAGGCAGCTGCAAGCAAAGGGAAATGATGAGCTGAACAGCTTACTGCACAGAGGGGCCAAACTACTGTGTTATGACCAGAGCTACAGGGGTGCCCTCCCAGTGTTCAGGACAGTACAACAGGACTTTGTTTGCTTGTATTGTTTGTTTAATGACTCTGTTTTATATGTGTGGACTGCTTGAGGCAAAGCCTGTATGTAGAAGCCTACAGATGAAGAAACCCATTTGCAGATTCCAATCAAACCAGATCCCAACATTAGAGAACTGCATGAGGTTGCTTGTAACTCACCCCATTCAAAGAAACAGATGTATCTCTAGGCTCCAATTAAGAAAATAGGATGTCTGGAAACCTTAGAGGTGAAATAGGATTGCTTTTCTTAGGTATGAGTATAATTTCCGATTGAGTTGAAGCAAAGTTCTTATTCCTTGTAGGTGGGAAAAGATCTGGGTTTTGTCAGGAGTGGCAGAATTTAGATTTAAAAATTACTTAACACTTCAGAGATATTGTTCTATCTGAGTGCTTAGACTGCTTCCAGTGCAAACACACAACTGAAACAGCATTAAACTTTACCTCTAGCAAAACAGAAAATAGATACCAAAGAAACAACAGATTTGGAGGAGTCCATAAAAGACCTTGAAAAGATTCATATTCAACAAGATCCATATGATATTATCTTCAAACATATTCAATGGAAATATAATCCAAGTTCAAATGAAAGGACAGCCTTTTTTTGTTTTAATGTGTGGAGCTAAATATTGCGCAAAAGTAATTTTTTTAAAATCTTCCATCCATTGATCTAAAGGTGAACAGCAAGCAGATCAAAGTTTAATGTAAGTTACTGAGACAGAGGACATGATTCAATCCTACACTGTTATTTTCAGGGGACTTTCTTAGACCAGTGTAAAAATGAAGCAACAGAAATTATTCAGACTCAGAGAAATCTGTGAAATTCTGGCAACTTTTTTTTTTTATCCTATGAAAAGCTTTATTCCTCTCAAACAGAATTTGCTAGCTAAGTAATGCACATTCTAAATTGTCAGATTGTTGTTATGGAAGGAGAAGACTGAGAAAAGGCAATTAAGCTCACCATAGTTTGAGTCAATTTTGAAAAGACTGAAGACAAGAGTCTAATTCCAAGCTCAGCAGTAGTTTAGCTCAGCAGCTTCCAGTTTTGCACACCAGTCTTCAAAAAAAGATGTGGACGAATTGGAAACAGTCAAGAGAGGAGCAGTAAAAATGATCAGTGATTAGGAAATGCGAGGTAAGATTGAAATAATCCAGGTTGTTTAAAGCAGAGAAGAGAAGACTGAGGAAAGACATGCAATGATGGCAAATGGACTACTGCAAAAAGGAGAGCTATACACTGTTTTCAGTGTCCCTGGCGATGGGACAAGAAGTAATTGCAGGCATAATTGCAGCAAGAGAGATTTAAGTTTAACATTAGGTAAAATTATAAAGGTAGATAAACACTGGTAAGGAATCTCCATCACTGGGGCATTTTAAGAGTAGGTAAAATAAACACCTGCCAAGTATGGTTTAGGTATAGATGAATATGTGTTGGGCAAAGGAATGGATTTATGACCACATGAGAGTCCTTCCAACCCTTTTTTTCTCTCCACTCCCCACTACTAGTCACTTTGTTTTCTTCCTATGTCTGATTCAAATCACACTGAAGTCAATGGTCAGGTATCCATTGACTCGAGGGAGGCTGGATAAACCCTATATTGAGGCAAACCTGCTGTTTAATGACCAAAAAATCCCACGATGAGGTGAGAGAAATAGCACTTCCCAACCCTTTAGCTGAAGTAAGCAAACAATCTTATTCCCTGGGAAATGGTGGAAGATGGGTCAAAACAGCATGAGTGATTATTTACTAGAATAATATTAACCCAATTGTCACAAGTGACTTGTGGAAAACTCTAACCCCAAATACTTTTATATTTAAAAAAAAGAAAAATTGAACAGTCGGGGAAAAGAATGATCAATCTGCAGGCAATTCATAAATGGAAGCAAAGGTTTTTGTTATCTACAAATGCTTATTCATATAAAGAAACTGTTCATAACAAATAGGTGAACACGCTCTGATTATGATATAGATCACTTTGGGCACATCTACACATGCATTTTTATGTCAGCACCTACACATGCAGCCATTAAACACAGTAATGCTGTGTGTGAATTGACTAGGGACCTACTTTAGTCCATAACTTTAGTTCCATGTCAATCCACACACACAGTGTTACGGCGTAGTAAGGTATCTACATGTGCATTACTACGCAGTAACTAACCGGGTGTAAATTTAATACCTGCATGATGTGGGCATCAAATTTATGCCCAAGTCAGCTTAAGTTGCCATAATTACTGCACAGTAAAAGCATTCACGTATCGACATGTGCCCTTACTGTGCAATCATTTTTGGTTACTGTGCAATGACCTAAATTACTGCACAGTAAATGTGCATGTGTAGACACAGCCTTTAGTAAAATATTCTATATAAGTGAATTGTGTGTTGAATATTGTCATGCTGTGAATAACTTTTCACAACAATTAGAAATTTTGTCCCCATAAAAGAAATAAAACTAGTATGAACTCATGTCAAATTATGCCTTCAGGTTGCTGACTTATCAACATATCTGATTGACTTATAAACCTTGATTACCTTGTTACATAGGGAGGCAGGATTCAAGGTAAGAAAATAAAAGCTGGGCTAACCTTTTAATATATTGTACTGACATCATGTATCATTTTAGTTAGGAAGTAAGTGTTCTCACATATGTCAGAGTGACATTTCTCATATTCAGTAAAACCTTACATGTAGCACATAAAATGTGGACAATATTCTTAGGGCTATAAGCAGAATACCTACTTCTAATTTCCCTTGGTGGGGAAAGGCTCAACCAAAATGCAGATATATCACATGTATTATTTACATACAACCTATGCATCTTGCAGGCACTAAAAACTACTGTAGCTGTCTGTTGACAAAGGTCATGATCCAACTATTATTGAATTCCATGTGATCTAGAAGACTGAAGCATCAGGATAGCCTATGGTACCTTCTGAAGAAGAATAATCCTCAAAAGAAACAGTTCAGACCTTTTATTTTAGCCTCTGGCAAGTAGTGAACTCTTCAATATTGTTCATCCTCAAGCTGGGAGGAACTGGCATTGTAATCAAAGCCAGCAGATCAGAGTAAGTACTTGGCAACAAATGAGGCTAGATAAAAATGTGTTCTGCACTCCCAGCAACATTGGAAGAGCTAATAGGAAAAACAGTACTCTCACAGAGGACACTCGGAGAATCCTCACTAGTACAGCCACAGTTCTTTCTAAAAAAAGAACGGGAGACATGTTACAGTAAGAGCAGCTCTTGAGCGTAATTATGTGCATGCTCCCACTTGGACAGGGAAGGCCCTCCATGGCTTCCTGTAGAAGCACAGCTCTTCCTTGTCCCTGTCTGCTAGCAGTGAGCATGAACAGACATGGCTCCATTTGCTTTATATACCATATGCTGGGTAATGAAATTTGAAGGCTCTTGCTTACTAAACAAAATTTCCCTTTCAGTAAGGAGTTATTTGTAGAGCTGATGTAGTGTAGCATTCTACCTCTGCACACAGACTGACTGATTGACTGAAACTGTCCCTGTAACACACCTGATGTTTGCGTGTCTTAGAGCCTATTTCTCCATAGCCCACCATGGAGATACGGGGCTAAATCTATGTAGAGAGGTTGTAATGCTTTGTGCTACAATGCCCATTTCTTAGATGCCTTCTCATAGTGGATCGCCCCAAATTAAGTGCCCAGACTCCCTATATAATACATAAGGACAGTTATGTTCCTAAGAATGGGATTTACAGAAGCCAGCATGCTTAGTGGAGAGCTGCATAAGTTAAGCAGTGGGATAACCAAGGAGAGCTAAGACCCACTCTTCAAAGGTGGGCTCCTAACTCCACGTGAAAGCTCTCCAGGTCAGCCCTTTCTCACAAGAAGACAGAAAAGGAGATCAACTTTGTTTTACCCAAGCCCCCAGCGGTTAGGACACTTATCTGGGAGGACAGAGATCCTTTTTCAAATCTCTGCTCTATCTGATTTGCAGCAGATATCTGAACCATGGTCTTTCTATACCATAGCTTTCTGGGAAATTTATACAGCTTCATATGCTTTACTCTGAAAGTTATGTGCTCATCAGTGAAATCAGCCTCAAGCAGTGACTTTTCTCAAAAGTACCTTATCTGATGGTGTTTTAGTGACATGCACGATCGTTACTCAGCAGTGGACTCAGCAGTGGCTTCTCATTATGTGTTCTAGTAGCTTGTGATCAGACAGCACATCCACCTTGTGCCCAGAAGTGAACTGGGGAAATCACTGCTCCAAAGAGCACAGCTAGTAGCTCCTTCTCTTTCTGAACATATAACCTTTATCTGTCAGAGCTTTCCTAACAAATGTTATTGGTTTCTGGCATTACATCAGTGATGCTCCTAGGCCTCCTTCTGAGGCCTCATGCTGTAGCTGTAGCTGCTCTGTAGAGTGATAATATTCTTGGCATGGGGTCTCAATTACAATTTTCTTCGCTCGTTGAAACATTGTTCTATAGTCTCTGACCATTCCCTTGCCGTATTATTTTGTGTTAACTTCTAGAAGGAGTGCATGATGCACAGACTCAGGAAAGATAGTTCAGCAGCCCCCAGAATGCCATGCTTTCTTCAAATCCTTTGGCTTGGACATTTCCTTAATCTCTCTCATTTTCTTAGGGTCAGGTATGAGACCTCAGAGGTCAACGTGCCTCAAATGTGGAGGACTTCTGACATCTTGATACTTCCCTTCAGTTCGCTTCTACTAAAAGTTATGCTTCCACCCCCATAACCCCATGGCTGCTACAAGTGGCTTACCAGACTTAATATATGCCACAATACTTTGTTTTTACTTAAAATAATAGAAAAACATGGTTGGAAGAGACCTCAGGACCTACGTAAGGCAGGATTATCCCTATCAAAACCATCCTAGACAAGTTTGTTTAGCCTGTTCTTAAAAACTTCAGGGACAACCTTTAGGCATAACTGTGAGGCATAATGCTTGAAACACCCAGCATAACATTTAACTTGCTTCAGGTAGAGCAGAGAGACAAGAGCACTGTTAATGTCATACCACCACAAGGACAGGAGTACTTCATTAAAAAATGCTCAATACATTCAAGGAAAATGGCCATAACCCCTATACAGGGGAAGGTAACAACCGCCCCGCTCCTCCTCCCCCGCCCCCAACCCCACAGTCCAAATTTGTGACACATCAGCCAAACAGGTTGTCCCCCATGGGATCAAATGATGTCTTGAGGTCCCTGTAAACCAGGGGGTGTAAAACTCACCTGCACGCCTGAGTTGGATCTTGAGTGTGGGACTCCTCACAGGCTGCATCTTGACCGGAAGGAGATTCCTGGACCAGATCAAGACCTGATGGCATGGGTGGGGCTTAAACAGCAGTATTGGCAGAGTGGGGGTTAACACAGTCATTACTCATCCCCCACACGTTAGCCTAGGCAGCTCATGGTTAACTTCAAGATGATGGCACATCTCTAAATTCCTGTGCGACATATGGACTTCAGTAAGAGTGTTGGGTTGGATAGCAATAGGCAACATATGATGACTTCATGAGGACAGCAGAATGACATCAGAATGGCAGTTTGGGAGCAGCTACATCTGTTGAGAATGTGGTATACTGAGATGACATTTTTTTGGGTGACAGAAATTGGCACTGAAGTCTATTTTCTGACATTTCTCCAGCTCTTTGCTTATTTGTCTGGCTATCCTGCTGGCTAAGAAACAGGAATTGTAACTTGAGGGTGAGGTGAGAGGGAATTCCTAGTCATAACTTCATCTGTTAAACTGGCAACATTCCTAGTAAATCTCTCATGTTACGAAAGCAAGAGTTTTGACATAGGCAAAATAACTGTTGTAGATAATGGTGACATGGGATCATTAGGACATGATGTTTTTGCCTTGTACTCCCTTGTTGATGAGTGATGCTCTCAGTCGGGAACAAGCAGAGTTGACATCTTTTGAGGTTTTAAGGGGTTTTTTTGTTCAACATTGGAACTAAATCAAAACCTTCTACATACTTTTGTCAAAGCATGATTGGGTTGCACTCTGTGTTTGCAGGTGCAACAGCCTGGTGACCTGTCCTGTGAAAGACACCAGCTAATAAACCTATGCTACCTCATTGCAATACACAGATTCCCCCCCACCCCCCATGTAACTCGAATTGAATGGATTAAGTCCTGGAACCTACTAGTTACAGCATATGTATCTGGCATCTGGCATCCAAGCATCCGGCTGTGGGCCTCTTTGACCTCAAACTGTTCCAAGTAAAAGTGTTATGGACAACTGTGCTTCTATGAAATATTTCATTGAAACACCAAGTTTCACCTAACAGGTCTAAGTGACTCCAGGAAAACACAGTGATATTTTCAAAAACTCCCCCAATGCCAAGTGGGAAGTAGTAGTATTCTAAGAGGAAGCAATTCATGCCTTTGCCTGTGGGATCTGTACCATATTTCATCTATTTTTGTAAAATAAAGGTTGAATGGACTAGGACTGGGAATATACCCTACTCAAGACGATACAACAGGAGCTAAATCACATTACCCCATTCCTTATATTCACCCTGTAAATGAATGTAAATGAACTATTATGTGCCACTGTCAGAGACAGGATGATGCTGCACTAGATTGAGCTTTGATCTGATCCAGTATGTCCATTTTATGTTCTTATGGGACAAAGTGTGGACTAGGAAGGAAAAAGTATAACGATGCCATTCACATCTCATCTTGCAGATGAAGAGTCTGTACAAAAGGAAATTCAGGGGTGAGGGAAAGAAATGATCAGATCTCTTAACATACCTCACAGAAAAGAAGGGTCTCTCCCCTGAGTTCTGGCAAGGGCCTGGCAAGTGTCTGACATTTTCATAAAATGCCCTTTCATAAAATGTCCATCAGTGCAGTTCTAATGGATATGAGCAGTGTTGGGATGAGTGAACATCTGGAATGAGACAAGATGTTTCAAACCCATACAATTTAAACCCCACCACATTTATTCAGTAAATTTGTTCTTCTGTCCCCCTCCAAAAATGTCATTGTGAAAATCCTCTTATAGCCAGAAAATAACTATGGGACAAAGTATCAGCTCCAAGAAACCTCAGAAGAACAGATGATATAACATCACAGACCTTTGAAACACTTGGTAATTAGGAATCGCAAGGGATAACTTGGTAATTAGGAATTGCAAGGGTAATTAGGAATTGCAAATTCAAGAGTTAGTGCAGTCAAAAATGTAAACATACACAAAGTAGAATTGATGGCCCAATATAAAACATTACTTCTTTTTCCCCCCAAAAATGTTGCTTAGTAGGATGACAATCTGTAAGTGGTAAATAGGTATCTCCTATTCTCTCTCTGTTTTTTCCTCAGTATCATCTAGTTCACAAAGTGTCACATTCATGCTATATACATTAGTAGGATTCTTAGAAGCTCAAGCCATGGTATAGATTCTAAAATTTGGAGCCTAATTTTCTTAAAATGTGGACTGGAAAATTGTCATAATTAGAGAAAGAAATGATGTTCCCAGACACAGATTAGGTCAGATGAAAACAAATAAAAAATGTTGGAGCACAGTTACAGACTGTGAAAAGATGAGGTAAACTGGAGTAAAGCAAGATATGTCAGTGGCAACAACAGTTTACCTAAGCAAATTCATAAATAGCAAAATGGTGCAGCCCAGTTATAAAATATTTTTATTCTATTTGTCTCCCAAACATCATTCTGTAACTCCCTCAATAGGCTTCAGTGTGGAAGGATATAAGTAATGGGTTTGAAACACCACCTATTTCCCAATTCATTTCGCATGTGCTATCTCTGAAAATGTCACCACCACACTGTGTCTACTAATAGGATGATTAGCTCATCCAATCGGGGCTCAGATTCTAAAACTGAGAAATGGGGCATACTCACAAAATACCGCTGAAAATAAATAATTAGGTGGAAAGTGACATGGTCTCTGCTCCAAGAAAGGTCAAATTAAAAGATAGACTTACTTGCTAGAATACTGAGACCCAAGGTTACTCTTTTAAAATAGCAAATAGGTATGAGATTTGAAATCCACAGCCTATAGCCAGTTCAAATCCAAACTCATACGCAGTAGAAAAGCAGAATGTTGGGAAACAGTTACTGAGCATGATTAAGCCTTTTTTTCCAAAAAAGAATATTGTGTAGTGTAACAGGAGGCCACCTCGGGGTCTGTCCAAATGTTGGCCCGCCCACCTGTTTAAGGCAGTCTGCTCAACTGCCTCACCTGCCATGCCTTGATGTATCAAAGTAGATGGAAAATGTGGTAGGCTTCGCATTTACTGTGGTTTCTACCCTGCCCCCACATTGGGACTTCCACTCTAGGCTATATCTCAGTCTAAATACCCCACCCACCCTGCTCCCCTGCTGGCCTGGATAAGGGCCACTACCCCACTCCCCCACAGGTCCCAGAACCCCAGATCCTCACTAAATCCTTCCCCCTTCCCCAGTACCCCAGCTCCCTGCTCACTGCCTAGTTGTAGCTGCCTGCACTATCTGTCTGAGGGGAGCAGGCAGTGAAGGGTTAAACTGCCTGCCTCATCACTGCCCCCACTGCCACTGCTTCTCTCTGGGCCAGGCTCAGTTCAGAGAAGAGCAGCATCCCAGCAGTGGTGGTGGTGTCTGGACAGGCAGGTTAACCTTCCCTGCTGGCTCCCCTGGAACAGACCATGCAGGCAGCTACAAGTAAGTGGGGGGCAGGGGGATAGGAGAAGGGCAAGGGGGAACCTCAAGGGTCAAGAGGCAGGGGGAAGCCTGGAATGAAAGCAGGGGATTCTTACCTTTCAGTCCCCTGGGCCCTGCTGGCCTGAAGTGTGACTGCTCCAAACTCAAGCTAGCACTAATATTGATCAACATGTGTGCCACTTGCAGTGTAACATGCAACAAGGCCCCAGGACTCAAACTGGAAAATACAGAAAAACAACTCCTAAAAATGAGCTGATTAAGCATTGGCTGGCATGGTTTAAACTTCAAAATAGTGCAAATCAAAATAAAAACTCACAGAAAACCAATCAAGCCAGTTAACCAATCAACTAAGCTGGGGGGGCTTAGGTTGGATATTAGGAAAAACAATCTCACTAGGAAGGTGGTCTAGCACTAGAACGAGTTACCTAGAGAGGTGGTGGAATCTCCATCCTTAGAGGTTTATAAAGCATGTCTTGATTCATAGATAGATTCATAGATTGTTAGGGGCTGGAAGTGACCCCAGTGAGGTGACTGTCCAGTCTCATCTTGAAAATGTCCAGGGTAAGTGACTGCATCACCACTGGAGGGAGTTTATTCCACAGTCTGGATACCCTGACTGTGAAGGATTTTTTCTTGGAATTGATCCTAAAGAGGCCTTCCAAGAGTTTGTATCTATTGCTCCTGGTCTGCTCCATGGGTGCCCCAGTAAACAGCTGTTCACTGAGTTCTAGATGTACTCCCCTAATGTAGCAGTCAGCCGCTAACAAGTCCCCTCTCAGCCTTCCCTTCTGTAGGCTGAAGAGGCCCAAGTCACTCAGCCTCTCCTTGTATGCCTTGTCTTGCAAGTCCCTGATCATATGGGTGGCTCTTATCTGGACCCTCTCAAGTTTTTCCACGTCCTTGTTGAAGTGCGGTGCCAAGAACTGGGCACAGTACTCCAGCTGTGGTCTCACCAGTGCGGAGTACAGTACCACTTCCTTAGTTTTGCATGAAATGCAATGGTTAATGCATGCCAGCATGTTGCTTTCCCTGCTGGCCAAAACATTGCTCTGCCGGCTCATGTCCATGCAATGGTCAATCACTACCCCAGGTCCCTTTTGGCCGTGGTGAAAGTCAAATTGTTGCTACTGAACCTGTAGGTATGTTGGGGATTATTTGCCTCCGGATGGAGCACCTTATACTTCTAAGTGTTGAACTTCATCTGGTTCTGGTCCCCCCAGCTCTCCAGCCTGTCCAGGTCCACCTGGCCATAGATTCTTTAATGAGTTTTTCCAAGATTTTCCCTGGGATGGAGATTAGGCTGATTGGACTATAATTGCTCTTCCCCTTGTTGAAGATGGGCACAATATTGGCCCTCTTCCAATCCTCAGGAATTTCTGAAAAAGTGCCACAATTTCTGAAAGATTTTACCAGGGTTTTTGCAATGACCTCAGTCAGCTCCGTCAGCACGCATGTGAAGTCCATCTTCTTCTCCTGACTTATAAATGTCTAGCTTTTCTAGTTGGTTTTACATCAGCTCAGAAACCACAGAGGGAAAGCTATCATTTCCAGCATGCCCCCTGTGATCCTTATCTCACTTGTCTTTCCCTTGGGTCTTGTGAAATACCAAAGCGAAGTGGGCATTCAGTAGTTCAGTTTTTTCCTAATTGTCTGTTTCCCAGAGTTAAGTGGGGGACCCATGCTTCCATTTGTTTTCCTTCTGCTCCCTACATACCTAAAGAAGGACTTCTTATTGTCCTTAACTCCCTTGGCTAACTTTAACTTAGTTACCACATTAGCTTTCCTAATCATTCCTACGAGTGTGGACCACTGTTCCATAGTCCTCTTTCAGGACTATGCCTAGCTTCCACTGTATGTATGCCTCTTTTTTTCTTTTTCAAGAGGACCATGGTGTCCCTATTCAGCCAGAAGGGCTTCTCAGTCCTTCTGCTACATTGCCTCTTCATGGAAACGGTTTTCTTTTGTGCTTCAAGGATCATGTCCTTAAGGAATGACCACTCTGCAGCACATTTGTCTTCCATCCCTGGTCCCACATTTCCTCCCCTACTAATGCCCTCAGCCTGTTGAAATAGGCATTTTTGAAGTCCAGGACTTCAATCCTGCTGGTTGATTTGTTAATCTTGCAGCAGACAGTGAACCTGATGAGCTTACTGTTGCTGTTGCCTGGGCTACCCTTAATGTTCAAACCACACACCAGATCCATCTCCTTTGGCCAAGACCAAGTCTAGGAGAGTGGTACCTCTGGTTGGCCCTTGTACTTCCTGGGTCAGAAAGAATTCCTTAATTACAGCTAAGAAGCTACATGACCTAGCCAAGTGTTCCTCTCACTCTGTGTCCGGGTAATTGAAGTCACCCATGACAACGAAGTCCCTTGCATGCACGACCTCTGTCAGTTCTTGAAAGAACTCCAGATCAAGTTCCTCCATTTGATTTGAGGGTATGTAGTAAATGCCCACAGTTAGGTCTCTCTCACCTTGTCCCCCCCCACCCCCCACCCCAAAGCTTTACCCAGAGGGTTTCAAGCCAATATCAGTCTCCAGAGAGGTGTACTGCTCCCTCACACCTTTTCTCCCTGCTCTGTCCCTTCTGTGCAGGGTGTAGACTTCTATGGCTATGCTCCAATCATGTGAGGAGTCCCACCAGGTCTCCATGATCCCTACCAGGTCATATTGCCCACTGGAAAGCAGGAGGGCTAGCTCCTCCTGCTTGTTCCCCATGCTCCTGGCATTGGTGTGCAGGCAGCTGAGGACCACAGCTGACACCCTTGATTTCCTGAGATGCTGTGGGAGAACCATCCCATGAGCATTTTCAAAAACATATATCTTAGTGTCCTCCACATGGGAGCTTCCCTGTGTGCTAGTCCCCAGTCATGCTCCACCTGGAGTTTCCCCATCCCCCAGAAAAGTCAGTTTAAAGCCCTGTCTGGTGAATCAGCTATCCTGGCTGAGAACAGGGACTTACCTCTCCACATGAGGTAGATGCCATCTAGTCCCACAAGTCCTCTCTCCCTGAAACCCTTGCAGTAGCACCACTGTCAGAGTTTACTTCTTCCACATAGCCTTCCCTCTTGGGTCCATGGCCTGCAACAGAGAGCACAGAAGAAAAAACAACCTGAGCCCTGAGTCCCTTAAGCCCAGCTTCCAGAGCCCTGTAGTTACTCATGACCCAGTTCAGATTACTCCTGGCCATGTCCTTCATGTCCACATGGATGAGGAGCATGAGGTAGTAGTTCAGAGGGATGGATGAGCCTGGGGATCCTCACCGCAGCATTTCACATTTGGGCCCCAGGAAGGCAGCAGACCTCTCGGGCCAAAGGTTCCAGGTGGCAGATAGGTCCCACTGTGCCCCTCAGGAGGGAGTTCCCCACCACCACCACCCGGCGTCCTCTCCTAGGGGTGGAAGTACTTACCTCCTGAGTGCTTACCTCCTCCTCTGGTGTCTCAGTCGAAGTCTCCTCATGCATGATGAGGGGAGTGTATCTGTTATGCAGCATCAGGGAAGGAGTAGCCCTAGCTCTGCATGCTCTGGTTCTGGAGACTATTGTCTTCCAGGTTGCTCTGGGAGGGTCTTTGTGGCCAGTCTTCTTCATGGCGACCTTCTTCTCCACCTTCTTCTTCTCTACTTTTTTTTCCTGGAGTAGGGCCTGGCAGTAGCTGTTGATATAGTCTTTGTGGGCCCTGATGATGCAAAGCTGACATACCTCCCCCTGAAGCTCCCACAATCAGCCCTCCAGAGACTGCACCAGGGAGTATACCCCACAAGTGGCAGTGCCCCTATGTGCAGTTGCCAGCAGCTGTGCCAAGCAGCCCCTACAGTATGGGGCCATGGGCTCCATCTGGGTGGAGGTCTCAGCAATTCTGGGGCGCCTGTGGGAATGATAAGTTGTCACCATGCCTGAGAGTGATCATGTGAACTTGAATAATTTAGTTGGGGTTGGTCCTGCTTTGAGCAGGGGGTTGGACTACCTGACCTCCTGAAGTTTCTTCCAACCTTGATCTTCTATGATTCTAAGCACCTTTGAAACACTGAATAGATGGGAATAAGAGAAGACATTTAAATCCTGTAATCTGTCATATTGGCACATTTTGACAGACATTTCTTACTTTTTAAACAAAAATATCCAGGAGGAGATTCCTTCATAATGTCTAGATGCATGAAAGGGGGTTTTGTTTGTTTGTTTGATTTTGTTTTTTTATTATAGAACATCAGAGCTCCCCTTGCTCCCTTCACTCAGCAGGACACAGACCCTGCTGTGGCTGTCCCCCTGGCTACTTTATGGCACTGAGCAGCCCTGATAGGCCAAAGCCCTTCACTTTGAAGCCACCATCTCCCACCCCGTCCCTGCTGGTGCTCTT
>NW_017729028.1:23947204-23953102 GCF_001723915.1 Gavialis gangeticus | reverse complement strand
TAAGTGCACCTCTTGGATCCTTCACTGTTCAAATCACAGTAAAAAAAAAAAAATTAGCAACTTACTTTCCTCAGAAAATAAATGCTGGAAAAATTGGGCTGATTGGGTATATTAAATGAGTTCTTCTCTAACCCTAAAACTCAGTCAAATCAAAACAGCCTCAGTTAAATCAAAACAAGTATGAAAACACATGTCAAAATGTAGAGGCCTAGTCATATACAAGTTGCGAAATTAGAGTAGTTAAAAATGAGCAAGGAGCTTCTAACCTCTAAGAAAGTTTAGCTCCACTGACTTACATTTTAGCATAATGGGCAAAATAATACATTGCTGAAATAGAGAGAATCTTCTTCCCGTAATTGCATAGGGAAAAACAACTAGCCACAACAAGAATTAGCCACTCTACCATATTTTTTCCCAAGACTGTATTTGTATAGCTCCTATTCGGAGTTGAAACACAAAAGTCATCCAAGAAGGCAGCACTGCCTCTTCTCCCATCATTGCTGTCACAGTCCATTACCAAGGGCTTCAAGTTGGTGTTTAGTCTACTGCTACCATGCTCAGTTTCAATCCTCAGTTGGGCTTGGTTCAACTAAAGATATGAAATATCCCACAAATTATGAGTAAGGTATATACAATGGAGAGGCTGCTGATGAAACTCTGAAAACCTTAACTGAAGAAACAGGAAAGAATAATGAGAAGTCAAAGCAGCAGATGGCTAAAGTTCACTTATCTGAGCCCGATAATGAAAGATTCAAAGAAGCTCCACTCTACCAGGTTTTTCACAAACCAAGCATGGCCGTGCAGCTTTTGCAAATAGCTGCGCAGGGCTGTGTGCCTCCCTGCACACTTTCTCAGTTACGTGAGGAAATGAGAAGAGACAAGATCATTGTGGGTATAAAAGGGACAGAAAGTGCCAGAATACTTCCAATTCAATCCCACACTGACATTAGCAAAAAGCAGCAAACACAAGTAGACAGTATAACAACTAGTTTATGATTACACCTCTGTTACAGCAGCTGGCAACACAGGCACTGCAGTTAGTAGGGAAGTTGGAAAATAGCCAAGGACTGAAAGAGACACATGCACAATCCTCAAAGGCTGTCACACAACAGGAAAACCACTGGTAGAGACAAAAACAAGCTGCAAGTAAAAGGTGAAATCTGCAGGGATATGGAGGACATGAGTGTTACCTCACCAAAGAAGTAGTCATGGACAGGTTTGGTGGGCTGGTAGTGGTCACCAAGGCACGGGCAATACCCACACAAATGTGAATAGCATTCTCCTGCATAAAAAGTGGATTTAAGATGGCATAGTACACAGTGGAAAATGTAGCTTAATAATATCAGAGTGTTTCCAGTAAAGATCATTGTGATTACTCATTACATTAAACATGCATTGGACAAAATGCATAAATAGTCCTGTGAGCAGAGACCAGAGCCAAGGGTGCTTGTACACATGATGAGGGTTTAGTCCTCAGGGTTTTATAATATGCCCCTAAATTGAAATGGCGGGTTTTTAAATGAAACCCACCATTTCAATTTTTCCATCACATTATGGTAAGGGGCCTGATCCCTTTTTTTTTGTTTTTTTTGGCAGAGCCGGACCCTGACTGTCGCCAGGGGGCAACCTGCTGGCAGGCTAAGCAGCCCCGGAGCTGTGGGGGGGGCCAGTCCTTCCCCCCATGGTGGTGGTGCCCTCCCAGAGCTGCCTGGGGGCTCTGCTAGAGGGCCTGGTGCTGCCCCAGTTTGGAGGCAGCACCTGACCCAATCCAACTATTCCCCAAGGCCACTTAGGGAGTAGCACCTAGTAAGTTGCCAGCAGGTGGGCTTGGAAAACAGTTGGATCATGCCAGGTGCTGCCTCCAAGCTGAGGCAGCACCTGGCCCGCTAGCAGCCCACCTGGGCAGCCCAGGGGGTGCCACTGCCACAAAAGGGAAGGACTAGAGCCCCCCGCAGCTCAAGGGTTGCTCAGCGTACCAGCAGCTCACCTCCCCATCCATGGGATAAGCGGGCAGGCTCCACCAAAAAAGAAAAGTATAGGGCCCCTTGATGCTAGGGCCCCCCTAATCCTTTTTTTCTGTGAGGCCTGCCTGCCTCTCCTGCAGCTGAGGGGTAAGCTGATGGTGGGTGAGTTGACAGCGGCATCACTGCAATTTGTAATGTTGCAAACCAAACTGCAACTGGATGTAGTAGTTGTAGTTTGCAAGGATGCAAATGCATCAAAAAACCCCAAAACTGGCATGCATGTAATGTGTGACACCATTAAGTCACACAAATGACATTTTCATCATGTGTACATTGTGACAATCGTCATGTGTACAAGCACCCTAAGTTCCTTTCCCTGCTCCCACAGTGAGGCCTACAAATGCCTATGAGTGCCTCACTACTGGCATACAGAATGAAGCTACCTATCAGATCCCATAAATGTCAAGTTATTTGTTTACCACTGTACAGTCTTAAGGTGGTGAGTACCAGCCCCATGCCTCCCTAGTGTAGCAGGTAGTCTGGTCATTAGAAACACTCATGAGATGTTCAGGCATCAAATCTAGTTCTCTCACTACCTTTAATCACCATATTTTATATAAATGTCAGGCAGGAGCACTGTTCCTTTGAGATGCATTCCTAAAAGGAAAGAGAGAGTCCTGGTTCACTGTTTGGAAGAAAAGATGGAAGACGAAGTTGCAAGACTATGAACAGAAGTGGCTTGTTGTAACCCTGAGTCAAATGCCTATGTTCTGGATAGAGAAGTTTTTAAAACATATTTATATCCTTGATGTTGGCTCTTGTCCTTCTCAGTGTGTGAAATGCGTCTCCCCATAGGGTTCTGGATGCCACTGCAGGGGCCTGATTCCTAAAAATTAGGTTGTGCAACATCTAAATTTAGGTGCCAAAGTCCTTTGCTGGATCTGATCCCCAGTACTTGAGCTAAAGGAAGATGTTTGCAAATGAAATGGTAACACTTGTGGCATGCTCTCTCAATACTATAGGGCACCCTGTAATGCAAAAAAGAGATGAGATCACTGATCCTCTATTATACAAAGAAACTACAGGAGTAAAAGGATTACCAGTTCTGGTGTAAATCTGGACCCAGCATGTAAAGTGTGATAGAGACATGTGGCTTGGGGCAGCTTTGATGAACTTCCAAGAAAGGCAACCAGCTGACTTCATTTGCTGAGATATAACATGTAGCATGGGTAGACTGGGTAAAGAAAGCACTTGCAACGGCACGGGTGTGCTAATGCTTTTGCAGTTGTTTGAAGAACAGTTAGTTCACTATAAAACCAGACAATAAGTCCTGTTCATGAAATAAACGGATGATCTTCCACCAGAATGCAAAAAAATTCACCTCAAATGTACCACCATAAACATATGACGTGAGTCAAAAAGAGGCTAACAACAGCAGTTACCCTTTCTAGGACGTCGCTTAAGCAATCAATATCAGAGAAGTATTAAGAGTTCAAGAAATAACTCCAACTGCCTGCAGACTCTGACAGAGATCATAGCCAAATACAACATCCAATCACAACACATGCTGACAGTATGAAAAATACCCAGCATTGACTTGTGACTCAAACCTCATAAAACAGTCTGGGGATATAAGACAGATCTGTCTGTACATCTGAATTTCCATCAGCTGGAATGAAACCATGTTTGAAAGTGTGATGATTATCCAGCACCATAGATTGAAATCACAGTCTTTACTTGCAAAGTTGGGATTGAAAATTCATAGGGAAAACTAATGCATAAAGATGACCAATACGTGGGTCCTTTAGTCATTATGGTATATTGCTGTCATCTGGCAATTAAAATGAATTGCAAAACTGTAATAGATGATGAAAATTAAAAATTCCTTAGAAGAACACTGATGTGAAGAGAGGCTTTGGCAGCCTGTTCTTTTAGAAGGAGAACATACACCTTTGTTTGACATTTCTACATATATTTAAAATAACTTTTTGGAAAAAGCAAATTATTTCTGTGTTCAGAAATTTAGTTGCTTCCTCCATCACTGAACATTACATTAAATAATTGTTGCTAGATAATGATCCAGTATTGGCTACAGCAGACCCTCCTCATTTTGAGCAAAGATTTTGAGTGTAAGCCCAACACCAGCCATCCAGACTTCTCTTCAAATTACAGCAAAGGTAAAAAAATGGTCAGAAGAGAAAATATAAAAAATACCTCTGAGAAAACCAAAGAGCTGTCTAGGAGGTTCTAGTAGGACTCTATCTACATTACATCCTTTTTAGGTCCTGGGGTGGATGTTCCTGAGTATGCCACACCAATGTACTGCCATCTGCACATGCTATACTAAAAATTTTTTTAACGCCCCCCCCCCCAAAAAAAAACTTCTGGGTAGCTGCTCTAAAGATGTCTCCACAGTTGTTCTAAAGGTGGGGTGGGCAAAATATGGCCCACAGGCCAGATCCGGCCAGCCAAGTGATTGGATATGGCCTGCAGGAGGGTACCCACCAATTAATTGTAGGTGGCCCAGCCAGCAGCTACCTATGCTGTGCTGCGTGAGATGCCGAGGACCACCTGCTCCCACCAGGGGCAGTGCGTGCTGCACTCCCAGCTTCTCTCACCAGAGGACCACAGCCCCAGCCAGCAGGCACAGCTTCTGGGCAGGGCTGCTGCTTCCACTGCTGCAGCTGCCCAGGGAACTGGTGGGCTGCCCCAGCTTCTGATGACTCCTCCTCCTATCCTTGCTGCAGCACTCCAGGCAGCAGGTAGGGAGGGGAAGCTGCAGCACTGAGGGGAGTGGGGAGCAGAGTGCAGAGTGGGGCTGGGGGGCAGGCTCTGCCTGCAGATCACTTTGGTCCTGCTCATGACTGGCTGGGCAGGGCAGCACGTGGATGGGGGAGTGCGGTGGGGGCATGAAGGAGCTTGGCTGTTCACAAAGCCCCATCAGACAGGCACAGAACAAGCAAGTGGGGTGAAAGCAGCAGCAGCAGGAGCCAGAGCAGGCTAGTCTGCAGCCCTGCTGGGCAGGTGTGGGAGACAGACCAATACAGCCGGAGGTGCCAGGACTGGCTCCCCACCCCACCTTCCCTCTCCTAGGGGCTTCTCTTGCTGCCTGCTGGTAGCAAATGTTTTCCTGCCCCTTTGTAATGTGCTGCAAGCCAGGCAGGCAGCACCAATCCCCCTTCCCCTCTCCCTACCTGTGGAAGGGCTGGGCTCAGCCATATCACAAAGAGCAGGCAGGTAGGAAGCTGGGTGGGGAGAAGAAGCCCCCCCCCACACATGAAAATCCAACCCACCCATACCCCACATACTCACTCCCACCCCCCACCATACCCACACACATCCCATGCCCACATATATCCACACATAAACACCTCCCACATACACTGCACCATACCCACACATGCTCTCAGCACTCTCCCACATACTGTACACTTCAACCACACACCCCACCATACTCACACATATCCACATACATGCACCCCCCCACACACACACCCACTGCCCCCAACGTGCCCCACTCCAACATACTCCCCCACGCACATACCCAACATACCCACACCACAGCCCTACACACACATCCCACACCCACGCACATACACACATACACCCACACACCACAGGTCCCTTCCACAGCCCCTCCACACATACCTGCACCCCCACCATACCCACACACACGTTTCCCAACCACATACTCCCCCAACCACTCCCCACACACACCCCTGCCTAGGAACCACAGGGCATCCTTTACCTTAGAAATATCTCACTAGTAAACCGACAGAAAACAACTGCCTAAATGATCACTGTCTCCTACAGACACAATTTCCCTTCCTGTAAATAAACCCTGGAGTATTCAAGTCTGCTATTGCTAATACCACTAGTCCATGCAAATTTTTTAGTAGTTCAAGTAACATTCAAACTCCTGGAAACCAGGAAA
>NW_017729028.1:23935922-23942204 GCF_001723915.1 Gavialis gangeticus | reverse complement strand
GGAGTACTTCCTGGACAAAGGAAAACACTTCTGGTGACAATGGTCAGGGGTTAGGGGGTGCGACTTTCAGTCCCAAGATGGCAACCGGGCAGTGGGCACCTGTCAAGGGGTGGGGCTACCCTTGTGGCCCATGACACCTCACCAAAACTTGTTAGGTAGTTCTCCAGCCAAAATAATTGCTCACCCATGCTCTAAAGTATACCAAATGCCTAGGCTATGGAAGAGACACTCCAAAAGTGGCTTTACCACATTTAGGTTTGGCATAAAACAGGAGTAGGTGAGATGTACCATACTCATAGCATCCCTCCTGGAACATCCTGAGAACATGGTGTTGATGACATCATCCAACTCTGCTAGTATATGCCAGTCTAGACATGGGAACATGATACATGCAGAGCTTGATGCAGGAAGATGACAGTCTGGCTCCAGTACAACTCCACTTTTAGATGGGTAAGTTAGCCACATAAATGGAATTTAGGCTATTTTCTTGGACTTTAGATTCTACTTCTCCTGGGAAGGCATGTAACTCCATGTAAGTCAAGAAAGAATGGTAATCTTCTTCCCACTTCTAGCTCAACACCCTAGTGGTCAAGGTATTTGCCCAGGGAGTTGGAGCCTCTTTATGCTGAGAGGGTTTGAGACTGTACCTAACACTTCCTAGCACAAGGCCTTAACCACAAGGCCATGATATAGGCATTGCCAAAAGCACCCTTGTGCCCTCCAGGTAAAGCTACCCACTGGGCAGTGGGTAAGAGGGGAAGATATGTGAAGTGAGAATGAAAGGAAGCCATATGGAGTCTGTTTCAGTAAACTGCATACTAACCTAGGAGACAGGTCTGAATCCTGCTCCCAATGATGATTCTTCAACTTGTGCAATAGACATTGGATAAAATATATAACAGCAGTAGGATAGCTCCTGGCCATTCATAGTAAAAGCTAAAGCCCAGAGCCTCCACCCTTCCAGGACAATGCCCAGCTCACACAGCAACTCTCAGCAGCTTTCTCTTCTTATGGCCCACACATCTTCCTTTTATGGCTGCCCAGTGGGCAGAGATGTAGATTCAACACCCTACCCCCAAAGGAGGAGTGCTTAGAACTTGTATCTCACACTTTGTTAATTCCATCCCGGGTGTGCATGGGGTAAGGTACTCTAATACTTCATGGACAGGTATCCTAAATAATACTGAATTAAAAAGATAAGATGTCCTGTAGTCAATGCCAGTCCCATGACTAATATTTCCATATTTTGGTAGGGTTGAAGGGATGTTGTATCTGTGATGGTCCAAGAATTATGGAACAAACAAGGATCTTTGTGGGTGATATCTTCTATTGGACCAACTACAAAGCTGGGATAAAATTAGGTTTTTGAAGGCAAGGCATTCTTCATCAGAACTGAGGAAAGAAGCAGTCACAACAATGATTAAAAACAGTGTCTGTGAATTTAGAGAGGGGCAAAATTCCCACAGGTAGCTATCAAGCCATCAGCAGAAGAAAAACATTTCCATGGACATTAATTCTTAAGTAAACAGAGAGCTATTAGTCAAAGAATGGCTGAGTCCAAATCATTGCTCATCCTTATAAAGCTAAAAGATATAAAACTTGGATTTGATTTCTACTACTGGATTTTAGGGGAAAACCCATTTGGTCAAAGATGAACACATATATGAAACCTCATTAACCACTTGGGAGGCAGTATTTCATCAGGATCCCTGAATGCATTTGATGGTGGAGAAATACTGCAATAAACTCTGTACAATAGCATTGATGTGCCAATATGCCAGACTGTAGGAAAGCCTGCAAAGAATATGCTGACTTTCAGGCTCTTACAGTAACCTAGCTTCATCCTGGACAAAAAGGTTAAAAATTAACAAATTATTTTATTTTTGAAAAGACTATAAAAAAATCTATGAATCTATAAATGACTAATAAACATCAGCAGAATGTGTGTACTTATGATATGCAAATACATTTATTTACTTAATAATATATGAAAAATTATACATATTTCAACTGTATATTCTTGCCCCAAGCATACCTGGGATGGAATTAACAAAATGTGAGATTCATTAATCTGAGCGTATTGTTCATACCCCAGTTATTAATTCTTTGTCTGCTTGTCCTTTAGAAGTTATGTTCTTTTAGGGCAGGGACTTCTTTAAGGCTCTTTATAATTCTGGAACAACCACAACACAAATCCCTAGAAGAAATAAGAATGATGGGACTGACCCTACCTTATACAAAATAAATTATAGATTTTGCAGCAAACACACATTTTTCAAGGGTAATAAGAAGACTTCAGGGAATAAACATGATCAATACCCAGTTTTTTTACTAGTTATATCATTCAGAGAGCTACGGAGTCCAATCTTTGTGGAAGAATAAGCTTCCAAGGTGCAAGTGACAGCAATAGCAGATGTCTCATCATATGGCCTCAGGAAAGTTCTCATGCAATTTGAATAAACGGAAAAGGCAACCAGTTGCTTTCATAACTAAATAGAAGCAGAACAACAGTATTTGCTGACTGGAAAAAGTGAAACTGCTGTAAAGTAATGTGAATGTAATGTGCGTGACAGCAGCAGGCAGCCGGTAGATCTGTTCTGACTGTAATTTGGACTACCACCCCCAGAAGCCCCTAAGGGGCTGAGGACAAAGCAAAAACAAAAGAGGAAGGGAGAGCAGAGAGTGACATGTGTGATCGCTGAACACTGAGGAATAGCATCAGCACTGGAGATCTTGCTTGCAAGGGTTGGCCAGGCTGTGGACTCATACTTGGGATCAAGTGCAGGCTGCATTTGAGCACCCTCCGGACTAAAAGCAGGTTTGCGTACACCTCCAGAAGTATGGGGGGAACTTAAGGTTCTGAGTGAATGATACCACAGTGCTAATGTTTATTTACTTGTTACCTGTTTCCTCCCTTTGGCCCATTTGCTTGTGGCTCTAACCCAGGGGTGGGCCATTATTTCATCTGGAGGGTCACTTAATGAGTTTTGGGGACCTGTTGAGGGTCGCATCCATCCATCTGTCTCTATATTTCTCCCCTTCCCTCCCCCTCCCTTCCCTTTTCTCTGTCTCTTTTCTAATCACTATCTTTCTCTTCTCTTCTCTTCTCTTCTCTCCAGAACCCAGCTGAAGCTTCAGTTCACCAGAAGCCCAGACACTCAGCTGTGGACTTAAAAGCAGTTCCCATCTCAGGGTAGCGAGAGGGAGGGAAGAAGGGGGAGAAAGAGACAGAGAGAAAGACAGACAGAGACGCTGCTGCCCCCCCAGCACAGCAGCAACCCGTGCCTGGGTCTATGGTTGATGCTGCTGGCAGGTTCTGGGTTTGGGCTTCTGAACTTGCCCACAGTGTCCATAGCTGATGCCCCCACCTGCCTACTGCAGTGGAAGGCCCAGCTGGGTCCACAGGTGATGCCTGATGCTGCTGGGCAGAAGCAATCCTGCCCACCTGCCCAGCACAACATGGTGGCCAGAGCTGCTGGCCACCGTAGCCCAGATCCAGTGAGTTGGTAGCTGCCCACCCATGGGCCAGATCAAATCTGTTGGTGGGCTGTGGACCATATTTTGCCCACCCCTGCCCTAACACCTAGGATATTCTATATAAAAGTGGGAACTCCCCTTTGCTTCTTGTGCCAGTTTCTTGGGCTGCACGGCTGGCACAAATTGGTGTTAGCCATGGGATCCTGAAGGGGGGCTATCCTTCAAGTGCAGCAAATGGGGATTGATGGTAACAGGCCATAAGACACTGGGAAAACTGCTGCGGTGAGTGTATAGCTTTTGTTTGTTGTGTTGATCTGGGAAAATGAGTGCCCCAGTGGATGGAGTACACCAAGGGAGGGGAAAACACCCCTTCCCCATCTATTGTCTCAAGGCTTATATTCAATACAGCACCCTTGGGCCATGATAGACATTACACTTTTCAATGCAATAATGTGTTACAACCTATAACATGATACACGTGGAAGGGGTTTTATCTTGTTTAGGAGCCCAATCATTGTGTGATAATTAAAGTTCAATGGTCATAGTCTACCTGAACCAAATGTAGTTGAACCAGGCTCAGCGACTGGTTTTGTAATGTCTATCACGTGAGGATCTGTCTTCATTGAGAGTTATATAGTTCATCCACCAGGTGTAGCTCCAGAGCCTGTAATTTCTTATCTCCACACTTCCTTGTTGTGGAGTAAGGTTAAATAGATAAAACAGGTTCTCCTGGTTTTGCTGGAAATCCAAAGTAGTCAGTCATCACCATTTGAGCTAGTTGGTTTCAGCAGTGGGACCACGGACAGTCCTAAAGCTATACACTTGCACTTCTGTGCCTTGGTCTGGAGTGAACTATGCTGTGTTGTGTTTAAATGCTCCCAGGACAGAGAAATGACAGGATTATAAACCATCAAATTCTTGCTCACTTGTCACTCCTGAGATGCCTGTGCCTCAGGAAGTCAAAAGCACACATACAGACTCACTTTCCATTTACATGCTTCCAAATACACAGGCACACTATAAATCTGTATTTGCTCTTCCAAGGTGCACACATTTGCACAGATACCAGTGGGGGATGAAAGAGGAAGAAAGATGAAAAACTGGGAAAAAAAAGTCACAAAAACTTCCAGGGTCAAAAACACATGACGGCAGCATGCCCCACCCAAAACTGAAGCCTGGCAAGCCGGAGCCACACTCCAGCTTCTGTCTGGGCTTCCTGCTGCTGGAGGGCCACAGCTGCAGATCCTGGAGGCCCCCAGAACCCCAGGTACGACTGCTGGGGCCAACACAGTTGTTGGCCCCCGCCTCCCCTACCCCACCTGGAATAATCTGCTTCACACCAGAGCACACGTGGCACAGGCTTTCCCCAAAGACAAGTAGCAGTGGCACAAGGTGTCCTACTGCTGCCTGTCCCCAGGGAAACAAATATTCCTGCTCATCTGCACTGGCACTAAATGTTTACTGACTAATGAACAGACTCCCCCGGAAACAAACCTATTCATAGCTGGCTAGAGGCATAACTGGACAGTATTGCACCTTAGGCAGCCCTGATGACTCCTAAACACACCCTGTACCTTCCTTGCTTCCACTCCAACTTTGGCTCTGACCTATTTGAAAGCATTCATTAAAGCTCTCTCCCATTCTCTGTCCCTTTTATGTCAGTGTCAACCTTGGATATGATCAACATTTATCCTGAAGGAGCATGTAGCATCCCCAGCCATGGGGTGAGATTCCATTGTGCAAGGTGCTGTACACACACAGAACAAAAAGAAAGGCAGTCCCCCAAGGAAAACAGAAGAATAAGAGAAAAAGAGCTGGGTCAGGCTCAGTGATAGGTATGAGGCAGTTTTTACCAAAGAACTGAGTGAGCCTCCTCAACTGCTGCCTGATGTGGTTGGGGGAAATTCCACCATACTCTCTGCACAACTCCCCTGCTGCTGCCCATGTCTCTGGACATGATTAGTGGCAGACAGCCCTTCAGGCAGAGCTGGATCTGCCTGCTCCTCTTGTCTGCAGGGCACTGGGATTACATGATGGTTCCATAGAGAGGCAGTTGCCCAGCGTTTGTGCTGCCAACAACCAGAATAGATGTCTGATGGATTGTAGCACATGTTGTATGGAAGAATGTTGTGCTGCTTCTGCCTGTCATGCCGTCTCCTAGTACCAAAAAGTTGCTGAATTCACCCCTGTTGTTGGCAAGAGCTCCTCACAGCAGTGTAGCCCTAATTACCAGGTCTGCATTTGACTGGTGACCATAGAATTGGTGCTGACTTACAGCCATGTGTGAGAGTGGAGAATGTGTCTCCCTCCATGTAGTAAAACTCAGGATGAATTTGGGCTCATGAACTCACTCAAGACTTGCGGGAAGGCTGGGGATACTGTCTGTAAAGGAGGATCCTTGCAATGCCCCTCTGCACATGTTTGTTCTGATCATCCTTTGAATGAAGGGCACTTTTACTGGGATGATCAATGCATTATTCTAATCAAGGAGGTTTCCCTCTTCTCCTACAAGCAATCACCCTTGGGCAGGGAGGGTGGGGAGAGGGGGTTAGGGGTTGGTATGCTTCAAGGCAAAGCTGAAGATTTCATAGATTTCATAGACATTAGGGCTGGAAGGGACCTCAGAAGATCATCAAGTCCAGCTCCCCGCCCAAAGGGCAGGAAGTCAGCTGGGGTCATAGGATCCCAGCAAGATAAGCATCCAGTTTGCTCTTGAAGGTGTTCAAAGTAGGTGCTTGAACCACCTCCGATGGCAGGCTGTTCCAGACCTTGGGGGCTCGGACAGTAAAGAAATTCTTCCTTATG
>NW_017729028.1:23929390-23935885 GCF_001723915.1 Gavialis gangeticus | reverse complement strand
GGGATTTGCTTGAGAAGCATCTATGGATGCAAGCCAGCATTTTGGTCACTTTAGTAGCTGCAGCATCGCACTGCAGGCTCATGTTCATCTTCTGGTCAATCATGACCCCCAAGTCTCTTTCTTTTGTTGTACTAGCCAGCGTAGCACTGTTGAGCCTATAAGGATGCTGCAGGTTTTTCTTCCTAAGGTGGAGAACCTTGCATTTTTGGGTGTTAAACACCGTCAGGTTCTCATCCACCCATATGCTGAGCCTGTCCAGGTCAGCCCGGATCACCCGCCTGTCTTCTGTTCATCAGTGAACTTGGCCAGTCCGCTCCTGACTCCAGTGTCCTCATCATTAACGAAGATGTTGAACAATATGGGTCCAAGGACAGAGCCTTGGGGGACTCCACTGGTCACAGGACATCATGGTGAGTGACTTTCATCAATTACTACCCTCTGGGTCCGACCATGGAGCCAATTTTCCAGCTAGTGGATCGTGGTGGACCCAAGGCCACAATTGGCCAGTTTTGCCAAGAGGTGATCATGGGATACCAGATTGAAGGCTTTTTTGAAGTCAAGATATATGACATCAATCTCTTCTCCCTTGTCCAGGTGATACGTCACCTGGTCATAGAAGGAAATGAGATTGGTCAAGCAAAACCTACCCGCAAGAAACCCGTGCTGGCTATCCCTTAGGATGCTGGCATTGGCCAGTCCATTAAGCTTGAGTGTGACATGTATTGAAAACTGCTAGTTGTTTGCCAGCAATCATGGCAAGTTCTGCTAACTCTGATCCTCCAAATATAGATGATTCTGTTATGCCCTGTTAAATTTACTCTTATGCTAACCCATGATAATTTTACCCTTATGATAACTAGAAATCCAGGCTTCTATAGCCATAATAAGAATCCCCACACAGCCTTTAAATTTCACAAGCAAATGGATAGAAACTTGAAGGCTAACACATAGGAGCAAGTAGTGAGCAATCAACTTGGTAATTATGAAGTCTAGTAGCCCCTTGACCACAAACAATGTTGGGATGGCCATCTCCCCTCTACCCCCCTGCCCCCAGAAGAAACCAAGCTCAGAATGGCAAGTAAGTAAATGTTATTCTTTACAGAGAGAAAAGCCATAATTTACTGTATACACACACATGCGCGCACACACACACGTGCACACACACACACACACACAATTATTATTAATTACAGTTAAATTAAAGCTAAGCTAGTAAAGCTATTTAAATCTTAAATATTTAAGCTTTTAGTATTCATTTATTTAAGTTTAAATATTTATACTTTTGCAATATTTAAATTAAAGCTATGTCATTCAAACAAAATTTAAAGTCAATTGATATATAGAACAGCACCACCCAGAACACGAGAATTCAAAGTACATGAGTTCACTCTGTAACAAACATCATGACATGTAAGCACCATCCAGCGGCACTACCAGGTGCATAACTTAATATATTTATATTCGATCATGTGTACCACCCCTCTAAATAGCGAGTGCAATTACATTGGATGTACTTGAATCCACATTTAGATAAATCACTTGCATATGCATCAAGGTCCTCGTGGGGAGCAAAAAGAATGTGAGGACTGGCATGAACCATTTGAAATGAAAGCTGAGTTAATTTGATGGAGTGAGGCTACTAAGCTAAAATTCCTGAGCCTGCAGCTCACAGGGGAGGCCAGGGATGCTTGCCATGGGCTCAGCAGTGAAGCCACACAGGATTACAAGTGCCTGACAAGGGTCCCCAGGGATGCTTTGGAACCTGGTGCAGGTCCTGACTGGGACCCTGCCACATTCTTTAATCATAAAAAGATGGCAGCAGAGTCAGCACAAGAGGCTCTAAAGGCCTTTCTAGAAGTCAGCCCAGAGGTACAGGACCTGCGGGGGCATGACGCATTCATCAGGGGAAAAGCAGGCTCAGTTTCAGCTGGAGAGGTCCCATAGCATGGACGGTGCCATAAAGCTAGCCACTGAGAAAGAAGTGGTGAAAAAGCTAAGATCCTAGACACCCAAGGCAGTGAGGCAAATGTGCATGTGCATAGCAGGGAAGAGAAGTCAGAAGCACACACTCCAACCCCAGAGCCATCAGCCTTGCGAATGGTGATGAAAACATTGAGAGAAATCTGAGGTGAATTAGACCAACTCAAGAACGATATGGAAGCCCAGTCCCAAAGCACACATGCCAGTGGATCCAGCCTTCCAGATCCTGGTGGCTCAGGTGTCATCTGGAGAATGCTGATGGATGCTGGCACTGTGGCAGCTGTGATCACTTCCAGAGGGAATTCCCAGAGGGAAGGTAGACAGGGTTCCTTTGGTGAATCTGATATCTTTTATTAGACCAATTTAAATAGTTGGGAAAAAAATTTAGGAAGCTTTTGGGTTTAAAAACCCTTTGTCAGGCTGAGGAAGTCTCTACAGTTGGTGTGTGCTCTTCCTGGATAGAATGAATCATTAAAAAGCCAGAAGCTGGGCTGGTCTGCTTACAAGACAGGCAGTCAGTGAAGATGTAAATTGAGGAGTCAGTGGGTGAGAGACAGGCTGGGTTGGGGGGAAGAGAAAAGGGAGATGAATGTAGCAGTTAAATAGTAGAGAGGTACCTGGGGAGTCAGGTGTCAGGCAGGTTATAATGTGCCATAAATCCAATGTCTATATTTAGTCCATGATTTTTTGTATCCAGGAGGTGATGTAGTGTTCATAGGCTCATCTCTAAGAAGTGTTTTGTAAGTTCCCTTCAAGGATTAGAACTGGAAAATTGGAGAGAGAGTGGGTTTTTTTTGGTGAGAAATGTGTCCCCACAGGTAATTGGGTATTCCTGTCTTTGATAGATTTCCGGTGTGCGTTCATTCTGGTGCGCAGTTGTTGTTTGGTTTCTCTTATGTATTTTCCATCAGGGCATTTGGTACATTGGATGAGGGAAGGTGGCATTCTGGGCAGGGAAACTGATACAGGTGGTGGAGAAGGGTCCATCCACTGCTAGCCAACTCAGAGGCCCTCAGACTGGGATGTTAATTGTTGGTACCGCCAGGCTGGGATACTACCTGGAAGGAAAGCTAGGAGAAGCCCCTTGCCAATTCCTCCTAGATTCAGGTGTCCAGGTATCCATTGTACAGCCAGGTATGGAAGCAAGCTACAACAGAGACAGAAAAAGGTTTTTGGCGCTGTGGACTAGTGGTCAAAAAGAAGCACTTTTAATTCTGGTACAACCATTGGCTTCCAAGGTGTGCAGCGGCCTTGTAAATTCCTCATAGCAAAAGATGTCAGTCAAGATGCCTTGTTAGATACCAATTTCCTAAAAAAATGATCAGGTCACTTTGAGTTTTGCAGGTTGTTCATGTTCCTTTCTGGGTAGGGGTTTCCCCTTGAATACCACAGAAGGCCAACCAAGGGTATATGAAATGTTAGTAGAAAAGAATCTAACACTACCAACGTGTTTGGCCTTAATACCTGGTCTTGAGTTCAGTGTCAATGCCAGATGCAAGCTTTGGTTGGTCCTTCTTGATAAGAAAAGCCTGGATGAACTTACAATTAGAAACAAAATGGGTGATAAAAATGACACTCTCATAATAAAATGTTATAATATAATCTTACAATGAACATTATAATAAATATCAATAACATGTTTATTATAACAAAATAAATATAATAAAATATTATAATAAAAGTTAGACTGCTCTAAGTTTTATCAGAAACTAATTGGCACAACGTGAACTTTTCCAACCAGGAGATCTTACAACACCTCCAGCTCTCCTGTGAAATATAAATTATCATTTCCACTTAAGAGAAATTTTACAATCTTTCCATTCACCTATATCTGAAGAAGGGTGAATGTGCCTGACTGCTTACAAATAAAGATGGTTTGGGGGGGTTTTTTGCAAAAATCTAGTTGGTTTAATAAAAGATATCACCTCTACCACAAGTTCTGATACCATTTCTCACTGTTTAGTGACAGCTTTTTAGCTGCATAAGTGCTAATTACATCAGGTGGTGATTTTACTATTCCAAAAATACAGGCAGCCAGACACCCATAAGTAGCAGGTACTAAATGGGTGTGCCCATTGTTTATCCCCAATAGCTGAGACCCAATTGCCACTTATCCCCTGGGCAGCCAAGAGAAGGAGATATGGGGAAAAAAGGAACAAGCTAGAGGATGTGTAGTGCAATGAGATAGTTACTGATCAAGAAAGGCAAAGGCCCTTGGTTCTAACTTAGACCCTTGATCCCACTGCAGCTCAAACTTCCCCGCTACACTATCTTCCATTCATACTATGAAATGCAAAGGGCAGTGGAACAGCTTCAAAAGGCATATGAGAGTGGTCTGTATAAAATACCTGGCCTGTGGTATGATGGTTGGACTACTGTCCAGGGAAGTCAGAGCCACCGATTTGAATCTCTTCTGGGTCTGGTGAGCCTAGAGCCTCAATGCCAAACTTCCTGGGTGAGAGTGTATGTATGCAAGCTTACACATGCAGAGCATAAAACAAAAGTCAAAATGGTCTTAGAAGGCCAAAAATGGTCTTAGAAACACAAATGGACACTGAATTGCATCAAAGGGAGCTACTGTTGGGGCTCTTAGAATATTTCTCCATCTTTCCCACCCATCCCAAAATCATCCTATGGAAAACAGATCAGAAGAACACACACTCACTGCTTTCAAAACTTGCAAGGACACTCCAGCTAATGTATTCACAAGGGGATGGGGTTAGGTCCTAGGAGTAATACCTACTAAATGGGGAGACCTAAGCAGTGGCTGAGACTTCAGTTTGTCTATAGAAAATGTTAGGCTCAGGGGTTCTTCTAACTTTCTTCTCTTTCTTGCAGCTTAAGCATCTGACTCAAGCCTTCAAGTAAAGTGCTTCCATGATCTCACAATCCAGTGCACCCAGGCGAGAATCCTAACTGACAGTGCTAGTGAGTTCAGTTTAAAGCATGGCATACAGAAGTGAGCCTGCTTCCAGGGTCATTTTGTTTTCTAACCAGTGACTATCTGAAGTAAAATGCATATGCAATCCTGGAAGCAAGGACCAAAACCAAGAGAATCCAAGACTACTCCTTTCTGTGGATGTATCCCTTCTTAAGGGACTATCAAGTGATATTACCTTTTGTTAGTTTTCCTTCTGGCCCTATGGATCATGCATTTTTGGCTGCCCAAGCAGTCTAGCTTCAACAGAAAGACCAGAGAGTACCCATCTTATTCTATCACTTGATGGATAAGGCACTGTCCTGGGAAGGAGGAGATTGTACTTACAATCTTTTGAGGGCCTAGAATTTACATTCTACTTTCAGGGCATGTGTTGCTAATAGACTGTCATCTTGATGGTGTAGACAGACTTGCATGTACCAATGACCCTAAAAACAACACCATCAGGAGTCTTGTACACCTGGTAAGTCACCCATGGTGGTGAGATCAAAGGTAAGGTATCAGATGAAGAACAGTCCAACATAACATAAAGACCTCAATATAGAGAAGGCAAGAAAGGATGAAGAAGGCATACTTCTCAACGATTGAGAAGGCAGATGAAGACTACAGTGGAAGAGTAACCCCAGTCATTTTGGATCTCCTTGCCACTGACACAGGTTTCTCCTCCACCAAGAGCCAAGCGGTTGCTGATGTGCAATGGCCTCCTCACATAAAACAAGTCATGAACAGGCTTCTCCCACTGGATCCAGCCTCTACCACAATAACGAATAACTGAGAAATCTGTAGTCTGACACTACCTTTAACCACCACTTGTGGCATTTGCCAGAGAGCCTGTGGCTCTAGAGTCAGGCATCAACAGATGCATTTACAACCTTTCACTTGACCAGTGAGAGTAATCATCCTCGACTGTGAGGGATTGCTGCCAATGAGGAGGTACCTAAGTATCTTTGCAGTTACTGGAGTGAGGTCAATCTAGATCACTTTCTGTACGTATGTGCCTAAATTCCACCAAAATAGTATTTAGATGTTTATAAGGTTGATTTGCATCTGGCCTTATATTAAAAAAATGGCACAAGCAAGAGCAACCAAATGGAGAAAAAAAGAGAGACTCAGTACCTTTCCTTACAGAGCTCAAAAAAAGGCAGGATGATGGTATATAAATCACAAGGAAAATGTCATTACCTTCGTGCATAAATATAGAGTTCACTATCAAAATGAAACACAAAGCTTATTTGGACGTGGTGTAAGTAAAGAAAAAATCAGTTTAAAACTATAAAAACCAACAAACAAAAAATCCTCCTTGTGGCAGAAAGCTAGTGACACCTGTAACTGTCTTTCCAGAAAAGGATTTTAAGAAATGTATTTTAAGTGCCCATTGACTCCTGAATTTCATAATCTGTCACGATATTGTATAGTTTGTGAAATGTCATGCACGTTTTCTTGAATTTGATGATGATATGACATATAAAGTCTCTACAGTTAAATAGCATTAAGCTATGTTTAGCCTTTCAGAGCAGAGGGCGTCCTGGGGTATGATGGTCTCCATCTCTCCCCCAAAGGTAAGAATTTGTTTTCTT
>NW_017729028.1:23923921-23927318 GCF_001723915.1 Gavialis gangeticus | reverse complement strand
GGGTCGGACTCAATGATCTGTCTAGGTCTCTTCCGACTCATTGATTTTATGATTCTATGATTGTCATTCTTATGCCCGTATGAACTATGGCATTTGTTTATCTTCATATTTCATATTTTGACCCATATCGATTAATAGGACATTGATTAAATGTTTCAACTCTATTCATGCTTCGGAAAAGTAACCACTAAGAATCAGATAAGCCTGCCAGGTGATCCAGTAGCTACATACTCCAGATCCATCTTCACAGGCAGTGATAGCTTCCTTTTCAAAGAAACGCATTAATTAGGGAACAATCTAGCCAAAGACCTTTTGGAGGGACAGTTGCCCACCAGGATAAATGATATGTAAGGATACCAGTTTTATCGGAGCAGGAAATTATATGCATAATATAGGCTCCCAAAGAATTCAGTGGAAGAAACATGTAATTGGCCAGATAGGTTCAAGTGCTTAAGACTAGCCATGAGAGCAAGATTTTGTCTTCAGTTTCTTCCAGGCACAGGAAGGACTTTAAGCCCTCAGCTAGCAGGCTGAGTGAAATAGGCTGACAGGACAATTTGCAGGAAGCCCTGAGAGGAAGGTCAGAGGCAGCAGCTGGTTTCTAACCTGTGGAGTTGAGTGGGATTTGCAGTCTTGCTGTCTTAGAACTTAGGGTTAAGATGGTAGCCCTAAGGTCAAATCATTGTTCCAATATTTTCTTTTGTTTGTTTTGTCTTATTTCCCTGTCTGTATCTCAATCTATGGTGCTGATTTCATACGATTGCTCTTGTTTTTATAATAAATCTCTTTATCTTTTATAACTGATTGTCAGTGATAGGTATGATTTCATAGCATTTAACCAAACAAGCAGACCTCTTCTCTGGTAGGAGGAATCTAATTCCTCAGCACATGATCACACAAGGGTGTGAGCCTTCTAGCTGGCAAAATCTCATCTGGAAAGAGTGAGGCATTAAAAGCTGAGGTACCTTGGGCCAAGAATTTGATCCCTCAGCACATTTCAATCCATCCTCAGTGATCAAATAGCAGACTGCAGAGAGGTGTAAGGCCACCCAGGAGTCCATCTCAAAAGAACATCTGGCTGAATCAGGGTCAGGATGTGTCACATGATCACAACTGATAATGGAAGTTCAAAAGAGAACATAAACTTCCCAAACTGTACAAAACAGGATCATAACATAAGACTATCTGTGGATTTAAACTGGTATTGGAAGGAATATAATTGTACAAGATCTTGTGTTATGCAAAAAGAGAGAGCAATATCACTATTTTAATAGAAAAGATGCTACTGGAAGTCTGCAAGAGACTCTGGTACTTATAAAATGTGATACCTCAGGATTGATGAGACTTATGCAACTTCAACAAGACAGAGAAAGAGGTAGCTTTCATCCCCTGAGTCCTAGCAGTAATATGTGCAAATTGGGAGGCAAATGTATTTATATGCATGCCAATATGTTTAGCCTTACTACCAAGGTATGGAGTTCATAATTCAAGCAGAGTAGAAGCCCTGCTGGGCCTGTCTAAAACAAAAGTGCTTGGATAAAATTCTACCTAAAAAAACCATGATTTTGTCTTTATTCTTTGCAGTTATTTATAAAATACAACATGCTAAAATTCCAATAACACACTTGACCTTTTCAGGGATTTTTAAGGCCTGAGTCAGGTACATGATGAGGCTGTGATGGAGAATATAACCAAATGCACTACCCAAGCACAGCAAATAAGAGCAATGTAAGAGGAAAAAACAACAATTTGAATTTGGTCAGACCTTGAGAAAAAGGCTGATAGTACAAAACAGGGCTGGTTATAGAGGTGACTGTGTCACCAAAGTAAAAGTTCTGCTAGCAATGCAACGTCACCATACAATGCTACAACCTTGTTAAAAAGCTGCCCTTGAAATTTCAGGAAGAATCCAGTGACTAAAGAAATGTAATACATGACATTTTCATCTGATACCGAATAAAATTTTAATTCAAAAAAGAGAAAAATCTGTTATTTCTCAGATCTTTTCAGCATAAATACTGAGCTTAAATTGGATTTACATTTTTTTTTTCTTACGTCCATCACAGATTTTTGAGCAAAGACACTTCAGGGTTGATAAAAAAAGCCAGAGGTTGAGTATATTTCTGAAAAAACCCAAAGATAACCATGTAGATGTAACACAGTTGTTCGCAGAGCTAATGATTCCATCTGCTCTGTTGTTAAAACTTGCAAAGGCTTAAGGCATGACAACAGTGTCTGGCCTGGGCACAGTGCTTTTGTACCTTCAACTGTATGAAGAAACATCACATTGCCTTTATTTCTTGATGCCTAAAAGCAACAAAACCCTTATATTTGTATATCAGGGGAGGGAGGGGATTTCTTGTGAGTATATGTGCAGTATATTTCGCTTTACTACCTTCATACAAAAAGTGTTATTATCACAGCCTTAATTATCACTTCTTTGATACAAACATGGGGATGAACTTCTGCTTAGAATCAAAAAGGATTTTGTCCCTCTCACTTGCACTATACCTACAAAAGTGCTACAGGTGCTAGGATGCAAAGAACAAAGGAAGAAAAGGACTCTGAGAGCTGAAAATCTTTAAAGGCATTGACAGTTATGCAGCCCCTGCCTTAACTCATGGTGCTTTACATAAAGCACATTGGGTTACAGCACCCTCCCCTGACCCAACAGACATGTCAGGGGATGTGGACTGAGCTCTACTTTGGAGCTGATCAAGCCTAAGTAGCCTGCCTGCAGTCTCTCTCCCCTAGTCCTGCCCCTCTCCCTCTGAGCTCCACTACTGTCTGCAGGAAGGGAAGGGGGAAAGGGGACAGGGGAGGGGAAGTGAGTTGTGGGTAGGGGATTACCTGGCCTGATCGGGGGGTGGGGGAAGCTGGGCCTCAAGGCAGGATCCACCTGCAATCCACCTGCCTCCCCTCCTGTCTGCAGTGCTGCACACCACACATGCAGATTCCAGGGTCAAAAAAAAACAAACACCCCATGACAAAAAAAAGCAGGGTGGCACACATGAAAGCAACATGCACCACCCAAAAATGGAGCCTGGCAAGCCAGAGCCACACTCTAGCTTCTGGCCAGGCTTCCTGCTGCAGGTGTGCCATCACTGCAACTCCTGGAGGTCCCCAGAACCCCAGATAAGGCTGCTGGGACCAGCACAGTTGCTGGCCCCAGTCTCCCCTACCCCATCCGGGGTAACCTGCTGCATAGCAGAGTGCATGTGGCATGGGCATTCCCCAGAGACAAGTAGCAGTGGCACAAGGTGTGCCACTGCTACTTGTCCCTGGGAAAACAAACATTCCTGCTTATCTGCATTTGCTCTAAATTTTTACTAACCCAGAAATAAACCCATTCACAGCTGGCCAGAGGCATAACTGGACAGTATTGCACCCTAGGCAG
>NW_017729028.1:23915037-23918921 GCF_001723915.1 Gavialis gangeticus | reverse complement strand
ATCCGGGGTAACCTGCTGCATAGCAGAGTGCATGTGGCATGGGCATTCCCCAGAGACAAGTAGCAGTGGCACAAGGTGTGCCACTGCTACTTGTCCCTGGGAAAACAAACATTCCTGCTTATCTGCATTTGCTCTAAATTTTTACTAACCCAGAAATAAACCCATTCACAGCTGGCCAGAGGCATAACTGGACAGTATTGCACCCTAGGCAGCACTGATGACTCCCAAACACACCCTATACCTTCCCTGCTTGCACTCCATCTTTGGCTCTGACTCTGTCTCCAGCAGCAAGGAGGGCAAAGAAGTAGTGGTGGGACTTTGTAGAGGAGTAGTTGGATGTTTTCTGCTGCAGGTGGGAGATTTCACTCCCTTTTTTTGGCCACTGCCATATATGTCAAGCAGCCAAAAAAACACTAGTGGCAGAAAGGGGGTGACATCCTCCTCGGCCTACCCCCGCCCTTGTAGCAGTAAAACCATAGCTTCTCCTACACAGTACATCATTGCCATTTCTCTGCCTTCCCTACTACCAGAGCTGCAGCAGGGAAGGTTCAGCTGGAAAGAAAGGGGGGAAAAGGAGAAAAGGAGGGGAAGGCATCTGCTCCTGGGTCCATTTCGGTGCCCTTCTTAGGCAGCACCTGGGTCTTTTGTTCTGCTCACCCACCATTTGTTACACTACTGAGGCAGGTAGTATTTGTTCAACAACCGGAAAAAAAATCCATTGGCAATTCACCAGGTCTTTTGAAAGAACCTGGAAAATACAGGAAAAATGCCTCTGGATTTGCTTGTTGGTGAAAATGTCACCTAGATAGGCCTCCTGCTTAAAGTCACAACACCATCTCTGCTAGCAAAGTTGCTCTTAAAAGTTAAGAAGGTGCTCAAGGATGTACTGCTCACATAAAATTCCAAGTCACATGCACAGAATATGTAACCACACAAGAGAAATCACAGCTTAGAAAGACATCCCCAGTATGAGTCATAGGTATTTCAGCAGACAAAGATATTGCAGATGTAATTAAAGACTTTAGGGTATGAGCATATATCAGAGAAAAGTCATACGTTTTACCTTGGACAAGTTACATAGCCACTTAATGAACTAATTATTCCAGGTGTTCCAGCATGATATGGCATGGAAGTCTAGAAGACCTTGAGGTGACCAATGCCTCATTGAAAGGTTTATATATAGCGCTTAATAAGACATTCAGCAAGAAATAAAAGAAAACCAGTCAGCTGCCTTCATCTCTTAGTAGCTAAGAGAAGCTGAGGAATAGTACTAGTATATGGATAATGGTGGGAAGATAGCACCTTTATGTGGCTGGGACCCCCATGAGCTGACAGGGTTCCCACCTGCAGGACTACATTGTCCATCATGAAACCTCTGGTCCCTGGGGATCATGGCTGCTGCAATCCCTAGGGCTCAGGTGTGTGAAACTGAGGAGGCTCCCAACTGCAGGAGCTTCCGTCTTACCAGTTCAGGGGGGAGCCCAGGATAGGCTTCCCCTGCACTGGCAATAAAGTTCAATAGGCTTTAATGTATAATCCCACAATCATGCATCCTGCTATGTGTGTGTGGCATGACAGGAGGTGTGTTTATGTGGATTACAAATTAGATCCCATCACACCCTTGCCTACCTGTGTAGAGGGGGGCTTAGATACATCAGAGCTAAACCACTTTTTGCCATTGTCAGATCAAAATTCTTGGATGACCTCACACCTTTGAATAAAAATCTTCTTTGAGTCTTAATTTTACTTCAAAAATAGTATTTGTGCTGATGTTGTTTGTAGTTCCCACTTTCTAGAGTTCCCTTTAATATGCTCTTTAACAAAGACAGATAGAGGAAGCTGAGAACTATGTTCATGGAAATTTTGATTGCTTCAGAGAATAGGTCACTAACCAAGATTAATTTGAAATAGTGTAACTTTCAAAAGGAAGGAGAGAGAGAGAGAAATGGGGTGCAGGGGGTGAGGGAAAAAAACCCTGAAACCAAATTAAATATTTTGAAGATATCAAAAGATTCACAAATGTCATGAAGTCCCATTGTTGTTCTGTTGTTCTGTTCTTCCTCCACTCCTTCTTGTTATTGAAGTAGTAGTAGTATCTGGAGATCTCAACTGAGATCAAGCACCATGGTAAGAGAAATTGTGCAAATACCTAGTCATAGTCAATTCCTGTTCTAGATACCTATTATTTTTACAAGATGAGACTGGAAAAGCATAGGAGAGTAAATAAAAAGAGAAAGAGGGGAGAAGGGCCAAATCCAAAAAAAAAAAAATAGGTAGTAAGTATGAGAAATGGAAAATATGACATACGAAGGTAAAACATAGGAAATATGAGACAAAGGAAATACAGACTAAATGAAAGTATCATAAGGTGGACACATAACTGGTTGGATTATCTCATTCAATGAGTAGTCATCAATGGCTCAATGTCTAGCTAGGCAGAGGCATCGAGTGGAACTCCCCAGGGGTCTTTCCCAGTTTAAAAATCTTCATTAATAATTTTGATGGTGTGATTGAGTGATCACTTAGCAAATTTGTGGATGACATCAAATTGCAGATATTCTGGAAAGCAGGGCTAGGATCCAGAATGACCTGAATAGACTGGTAAAAAGTCCACAATTCAATGTGGACCTAGATTAGTTTCAACAAGGGTAAGTGCTAAGTCCTGCATTTGGGACAAAATAATTGCATGCATAAATGGGGCATAAATCTTTGTTTGCTGGAGCGTGACTGGCTAAGCTGCATACTGGAATGAAGGACCTGAGGGTTACAGCAGACCATAAGCTGAATATGAGCCAACAGTGTTGTAGAAAAAGCCAACAGCATGTTCAGTTGTGCTAACAGAAGTCTCACTTGCAATCAGAAAAATGATTCTTCCACTTGAAGAATGCCTGATCAGGAGTCCTGTGTCCAGCTTCAGGCCCCATACTTAAAAAAAGATGTAGACAGTTTGGAAGGAGTCCGGTGCAGGGCAAGAAAAATATCAGGAGCCTGGAGGGCAAGACTTATGAGAAAAGACTGAAAGAACTAGGGTTATTTATACTGGAGAAGAGAAGACTGAGTAGGGTTTTGATAACAGTCTTCAAATACCTAGAGAGTGAGTACAGAGAGGATGGAGATGGGCTTTTCTCTGTGAACGCAGGGGACAGTATTAGGAACAACAGCCTCAAAGTAGAGGAAGGGAATGTAGTCTGGAGCTTAGGAGGATGTTCTGACTACAAGGGTGGACAGGCATTGGAACAGGATACCTCGAGAAGTTGTGGAATACACATCTTCAGAAGTTTTTAAGATCAGGTTAGACAGACACTTTCCTGGGGTGATCTGATCCTGCCTTGAGGAGGGAACTGAATTTGATGACCTTGTGAGGTCCCTTTCATCCTCACTTTCCTATGATTCTATAATTGGAAATTGAACCCAGGTCTCCCAACACCTAATTCAATGCTGTTTCTACCAGCTCATGTTAAGTTATACAAATGTTTCCAAATGCAAATGACCAACAACAGTCATTATCATGCAGCATATATTTTGTTGTTTAATGTCTTATTGCCTTTCTTGTTTGATATGCTGAAGTTATTATTACTATTTTAAGGGCTTTGTTTTTTGTCAAAGAGAAGCCAGTGTTATTATGACAAAAACAATAACTCAAGATTCTGTGCTCACTGAACCCATAGATTCATAGATTCATAGATTAAGGGTCGGAAGGGACCTAGTAGATCTTCTAGCCCGACCCCCCGCCAGGGCGGGAGAACAACAAAAAACCCCAAAAAGAGAAACGGGACTCAAACGAGTCCAGCCAGGTAGGCATCCAGCCTCTTCTTAAAGACCCCCAGGGTAGGGGCCAGCACCACTTCCCTTGGAAGTTGGTTCCAGCTCCTAGCCGCCCTAAC
>NW_017729028.1:23891359-23914303 GCF_001723915.1 Gavialis gangeticus | reverse complement strand
TGCAGCACCCTGCACTTGTCCGTGTTAAAACGCATCCTGTTCCTGTTAGCCCACCCCTGTAACCTATCCAGATCCCTCTGCAATCTCTCCCTCCCTGCTAGCGTGCTCACCTCCCCCCAGATTTTGGTGTCATCAGCGAATTAAGCCATCATGTTATTAAGCCAGTTTGTAGGATATGCATGGGTTAAACAGTCCCACTGTGAGTAAAAAGAAAAAAAGGATAATGGCCAATATTATTTAGATTCAGCTTCAATAGCATGTGACTACTCTTTACAATATACAGCTATTTTAGGGAGTAAGCTCTAAGCAGGATGAGGAATGTCTGAGAATGGTAAAAGGGAGTAGAAATAGGAAGCAAGCGGCAGTATCAAGCTAGAGAAAATTTAAGCTGAAGATCAGGAAAATATTTCTCTCATGGAAACTGTTCTTCCCTCTAATAGATCTCATAAGGAGAGCCCTGGCGCTTTAGTCATTAACATTCAGACTAGGCAAAAATTCATTAGAAATGCATTGAAGGCTTTAGTCTGTACCTGGCCACAGGGGGATGCAGTAGGTGACTTAATAAGTCCTTTGAAATGCTACAGCTCTATGAGGAGAAGTTATTTTTACTGTGGATATTTTTTCTTTCCTTTGGGTTCCTGAATTAAACTATCAGGGCTATGTGAGCATTTAATGATAAGATGGGCTGCAATAATAAACTTACATATAGGCAGGATTTTCTTGCCATAGAATCCTTAACATTTTAACAGCTATTTGCAAACTTCACCTCTATGGTGACAAAGTGGAAGCAGAAATACAGAATCCACAGTGCATGCTTCATAACACTGTGTGCGAAGAGATTTGGGCCAATGACACTGGGGCAAATGCCTACAGATAATGTGGCTGTGGGAGAAGAGAGAAGCTGGACAGTCTTCGTGAGATAGGAGTCCATAAGAGGATGTCAAAGGTAGCAATTCTCAACCATGGATCTGCAGCACCTTAAGGTGCCTTAAAATCCCTTCAAGGGTGCTGCAGGGTGTCACACAATGTTAACATTTTTGGGTGTGGGAATGTGATCCACCCAGAGATTTCAAATAGTAATCCATAGTGTCAAAGCCAATCTGACTTGTGGTTTTTCTGAGATCTTTGTAACAGTAGAATTCCTCTATTATTTTTCCATAGTCAAAACACTGCAGGGTCTTTTGTTTTTCAAATGCTGGTCTTGTCTCTCTTCCTGGGTGAGGTCCGTGTTTCCTGGATGAATCAATGCAAGGTGATGGCCCAGTCATTACAGGCCATTCAGTAGAGGCCTGCTACCATTGTACTTTAATCATGCCCAATAATTCTCATTCATCCGGGAACCAATTTACATGGGAGGGGTACAATGAATCATATTGTTGTAACATGGGATGCCCATAGGCAGAGGACAGAAGATGGAGGCTTGATATATAAAATAGAAACTTGACATGACTTTGATTCACTGACAAACACAGACCTAAACCATACACTATCCATGTGAAACAATAAAAATCAATACAAAAAATGATAATAATACAATATACAACAGTAAACATTAATACAAACCTAATAATTATAAAATAATGGAAATCCAAAACCAAAAATTCATTACCAAAATAAAAATGTTTAAAGCTTATCCTAAGTTTGAGCTCACTTATACTTACCTATAGGGAATAGAGATTGAGAGAAAAGTAAAAAATGGTTGGGGAAGGGGAGGGAATGGATTTTAAGATAAAGAAAAAGAAAAAAGAAAAACTGGGGTTTTTTTCTACTTCTCCATAGGAGCTCAAATCTTCAGATTTGTGATCCAAGGGGTGTGGAAACAGTATGGACAAAAAGGTTCCTGCAATAAGTGAGTTCACAGATACTAGGTGTGTGCAAAGCTGTGGTCTGAAATTTGATTCAGAGAAGATTTGGCCTGATTTGGAGGCTTAATCACTGAATCCAAACTGAATTGGGACAAGAGAAAAAAAACTCTGAATTGATTTGGAGGCTCCAAATAGATTTGGAAAAGATTTGGAAAAAATATTAGAGATTCGGAGATTTGGAAGGCAGTCTTTCAGGGGAAAAGAAACTGAGAAAAGAGAGTGGGAGAGGTTGGGGAAAGACTGATATCTCTAGCCAGCCAGTGACTGTAATCTGTCCTTGAGCCCCTTCCCAATCACTGTGCTCTGGGGGTGGGATGTAGAAACAGCATATAAGCCTCTGTCTGCAGGCCTTCTGTGCCTTTTGTGAGCTATTTCTGCCTAAGCAACAATGTCTGAAAGGTAATGGACTGGTTTGGCTTCCTACCTAGTCAGTCTCCTGCTACTTTCTGTTCTTGGAAAGGATTGGGTATAGCTTACTAACTAGAATAGTAACTACTTATCCCTATCCATTCCGTTTCTTTCAATTTATATTTGTTCTTTCCCCCCGCCCCCAACACTTTTTAAAAAGAAAGCTGGATTTTCCATGGCAGTGTGATCCATCACTGTGCAGGAGAGCACATACATTACACACATACACACACATACATACATCATAGAAGAAGAAACCAGATACTATTACAACACAGAAGCCAGACATTCATAGAAGACGAGATGATATATATTTATTAATATAATTACTTAGTTACATACAGACTAAAGACAACACAGAAAAAGTCAGATAGAGACTCAGATTAACACAACACAGAAGTCAGACAGTCATAGAAGAAGAAGAAGAAATTATTTTAGTTACACACACAACAGTAAGCACAACATAGAAGAAGTCAGACATTCAGATTAACACAACACAGAAGTCAGAGAGTCATAGAAGAAGAAGAAGAGATATTATTTTATGTACACACATAACAGTAAACACAACACAGAACAAGTCAAACACAGTCATACATCAGAGAAGAAGACATATTATTAGTTACACACACAGACACATTTTCCAGCACAGGAAACATTAATATGAAGCATGCCGGAAAGGCAGGTGTCAGGTCTTTTGTCAGGGGAGGGGGAGAGGCTAGAAGGAGTAGGGGGAGAGCTAGAGCTGAAAATCCTCCCCCCACCCCCAAACATAGAAGTAGTGTAGTATGGGATCATTCTGAAGTGGCAGACGATACCAGGTTTTCTATCTGCCAACACTGCCAAAGGCAGATTAGCCGGGGCAAGTAGGTGAAACATTTCACCATCATGGCGATGCTGATGAATCTGAGGAGGCAGAACACCCTTGCCCTTCTTCCTCCTCCACCTGGCACCAATGGGAGCATGCCCAAAGGAAGCCCCCCACTCATGCAAAAGCTCCTGTTTCCCCAAAGCAGGGGCAAGCCATTCTGGAACAATGGGGGAAAGCTGCAGACAAAGGTGGGGCCCATTGCAAGGATGAGCGAGGTCACCCAGAGCACTGGGGAGATGCTTGCCCTGGATGGCCAGCCCTTCTATTTAGTTGAGCAGCCAGGGTTCAGGCACCTCATGGCACTCATGGCCTCATCTTACCAAGTGCCCGCGCTCATCACCTTTAGCAGGACGGTGTTGTCCTCCCTGTATGAGGTATGCAGGGAGTACTTGACGGAGGAGCTGCACAAGGCAGGGTGACAGGTAACCTTGAACTTCACCTTTGACATCTGGAGCAGCTGGGGTGTAGATCACACCTACCTTTCCCTCACAGGATACTGGTGTGATCAGTCAGGCCATCAGTAGGCTCTCCTTCAAGGTGAGGTGAGGGATGAGTCCCACGTGACAAGGGAGATCATGGTGGCCATGAAATGCATGGTACAGGGGTGGCTCATTGGTCAGGGTGAGATCACTCGTGGGTTCATGGTCACCGATAACGGGACCAATATTGTCAAGGCCATCCATGATACCAACTTTGTTGGCATCCTCTGTGTGGTACACAAGCTGCACCTCATAGTCAGAGGAGTGGGACAGGGTTGCCATTGATGACACCATCACTACCACCCAGCTGATTGCAAAATGAAGGAAGGTGGCAGGCTTGTTCCACTGCAACATCAAGGGGAACAAAATACTGCAGGAGAAACAGGCAAAGTTCAGCATCCGACCACACAAAATCATTCAGGGTGTGAAGACTCTGTGGAACTGCACACCAGAATCAAGCTGCACACCAGAATCTATCAAAGACAAGAGTACCCAGCTACTAGGGCTATGTGAAACAGCATTGTTCTGCTTCAACTTCTGTTTTGAAGTTTTGACCAAACTGTGTTTCATTTCAAGTTTTGTTCCACTGTTTCATTTTGTCAAAACTGTTTTGCTGTTTTGATGCTGTTTCAATGTTTCGCTCACCCAGTGCTAGGAGGATCAGTGCTACCGCTGGCCCCAGCCAGCTGCACCAGCCTTCTGTCATCTGGCAGGCAGACTGGTGGCTGTGCTGGACTGCTTCTGGGGGTGCAGGCCCCCAATCTGCCTTCTGGAGGCTTGTGCTGCCAGCTGGGACCAGTGGCCGCACCAATCTTCCCAGTGATAGGTGCAGGCTGCACCCAGCGCTGGTCCCAGCTGGCAGCAGCAGCCTCCTGTCATCTGGCAGGAAGATTGAGTGCCCCCACCCCCAAAGGAGTCTGGCACAGCCCCCACAGCCCTTTCAGGGGTACAGGCAGGCCCCAATCTGCCTGCCATATAACAGGAGGCTGCTGCTGCTGGCTGGGACTGCTGCTGAAGCCAGTAAGTCTGGCTTCAAAACTCAAAGTGTTTTGAAACTTTCTGAGTGCCCTTGTTTTGTATTGAAGCTGTTTCAAAGGTTTTTGTTTCATTTCAATTTCACTGTTTTGAGCTTGAAACTCCTTGAAACAGCTTCGAAACAAAATATCAGGTGAAATTTTACACAGCCCTACCAACTAGTTTACAAACTAGTCAGAAGGGACCAGCAGGCATTGGGGGAGTCCCTGTTCCCCTGAACACTCCCAGGAGTGCCTAGAAATAACGGTCACAAGCTGGAAGAGGGTAGGTTCAAACTAGACATCAGGAGGCGCTACTTCACAGTCAGGGCGGCTAGGATCTGGAACCAACTTCCAAATGAAGTGGCACTGGCTCCTACCCTGGGGGTCTTTAAGAGGAGGTTAGATGAACACCTTGCTGGGGTCGTTTGACCCCAGTAATCTTTCCTGCCATGGCAGGGGGTCGGACTTGATGATTTGCTCAGGTCCCTTCCAACCCTACCAACTATGAAACTATGAAACTACCTGTAGGGGTACATTTCTCACAAAAAGACCACTCTGTCTCCAGTCTCTCAGGCCTGATCCTGAAATGGAATTTACAAACCACTTTTCACAGCTGGGCTGTGAAACTTCACTTCATCAGCCTCCTAGGTACAGAAACTCATGAACTCAGTATAGATGTTGGATTTATGACACACTACAACCTGCTGGACATCTGGCTTCCCAGGTACCTCTCCACTTTTACCTGCACTGCTACATCCCCCTTCCCTCCCGACCCCAGCCTGCCCCTCACGCCCTGATGCCTCCATTTCCATTTTCACTGACTGGCTTTCTTGCCTGTATTGCATACCAGCCTCTAACTTCTTTACTATTTTTTCCATCCAGAAACAGCACACACACACATTAACTGCAGGTGCTTCCTTTGCCTGACAAAGGGTTTTTCAACCTGAAAGCTTGATAAGATATATTTCTCTAACTATTCAGTTGGTTTACTAAAAGATACTAGATTGACCCAAAGGACCTTCTCTGCCAGTGTCATGTCCTTAAACCAACACCTCTAGCACCTGTCCCCAGTCAGCTGACCGGAAAGAGGCAGGGGACCTGGGCACATCTAATCCCCAGGGCTGGAGCTGGCAGCTGCTGGAAAAGAAGATCCTGCATGAAAGGAAAGAAAGGCTCTGGTCTGTGACAGTTTGACTGCCTGAGATGCTAGTGCTACTGTGCTGCAGTGCACTGCTTACCTGTTGTCATTTGAAGTCGTGGAGCAGACTAAGGCTGTAGGGGAGGAGGAGACCTCACTGGGGCACACTACTGTGTCATGTAGAGGCCCCAGCACCAGTGAGGGTGTGCCTTAACCCACACACAGTGATACCCATGTCACAAGTTTTGCTTGTCAGCAGCCTAAGATGAAGTTTCCCAGAAATCCCTACACATATCTCCTTGAGACCTGGCAGGCTTCATGGCCTCAGCAGGGGCTACCATGCCTGTAATTTTCACCCCACTGTGTCTTAACACACACACGTGACCTGAGTTTTGCTTTCAAGACTTTGAGGTGCAGTTTCCCAGAAAACCCTGCATTTATCTCTTTGAAACTTGGCAGGCATCATGCCCTCAGAGTGGACTACCATCCCTGCATTTTTATCTAAACCAGCCAAAAAACGACAACGTTATAGGTATTTCAGGGATTCAGCGGCCATCAGGGTTTCTGGGTGCTCATGGCAGAGTCCCCCATGAAGCACAGGGCAGTGAGGGGCAGTGGTGATCACCCCCCCATCTGGTAGCAACTGGAGAGTAGGGGGATTTTTTTTGTTTAAAGAGCTGGGGCCATGCAGGGCAGCCATTGGGGGCTGACAGAGCAGACAGGGGTCAGGGAGCTTGTGGCAGAGACCCCCATGAAGCAGAGGCAGTGGGGATCGCTCTCTGGTGAACAGCAGCTGGTGAGTGGGGGTTTTATTTTATTTTTTTAAAGAGCTGGGAGCTGGGGCCAGGCCAGATAACCATTGATGGGTCTGAGAGAGTGAGCGGGGGATGGAGCTTGTCCGATTTGGAGATTTCACTGATTCAGCAGCATATGAATCTCCAAATCAGATTTGGCCGAATGGATTCAGAACAGTGATTCAAATCACCAAATTGAATCATTTCCCCCCAAATCAGCCAAATTTGAAGCCAATACTAGCCACTTTGCACAGACCTATCACATAGGCCTAATATATACAGACTGAGCAAAGAAAGCAAATCCAGGTGGTAGTAAACAAATGCACACTGGTTGCTCTTAATGGTAAGCAGAGTTGTTAAATAGGAGCTGGTTGAAAGGTAAAGGATTTAAAACATGCAGAGAAGATGAGCTATGACAGGGTCAAGGGGTAAAGTGGGGAGAGAGAAGTCAGACAGGCAAGAACAAGTGACTGCAAAGAGAACTTTAAATGTGGATAGAATCATGGGATTAGGTGAATTCCACTTGTGTAAACCTCCAGAAGTCTGGATTTTCAATCTGAAATGTAGCCAGCAGTGTCCACCTGCTCCCTACACTTCACTGCACACTGTGTGCATCTACACGAGATGCTTCTACGGAATAACAATGAGCTACTGTGCAGCAGCTCATTGCTATTTCATAGCAGTGTCAGGAAAAGAAAAGCGTGTGAGGACAGTTAGTACTTGGTTATGCAACCATGTGAGGACATTTAGTACAACCGCACAAGTCTGTTGCTTATCTAGACGTGGCCATTGTTCAGCCTTCTGATGCTTTTCTCATTTTCCTCTCCCGGACTCAGACTTTTCCTGTCATCCATATCCCCATCCCCTCCTTCAGTTTTCTCCAGTTTCTTGTATAACCCTGGTTATTTTTTCCCCTTTGCACCCTATATTTCCATACTAGTCTTCTATTATGTCCTATGAGATTCTCCCTCCAGCAATTTACAATCCATTCTTTCCTCTGTTTTCAATGTCCTAATTTTAGAATTCAAGGGTCCATCATCTTCTTGTGGGACATTTTGGCTTTCAGCTTTAATGGGAACAATGGGAGATGGTGTCCATCTTTACTAGAGTCACCTGCAATTAATCTGATTATATAAGAGTTGTCAGAAATATTCCTATATTTTTTCAAGTTACTGTGAACTGTTGCTAGTCTGCACAGAACACACAGTGTTGGAAAGTGTTATACAAAATATGAATAATTAAAGCTTGTTGGCAATTATTGATTAAAATGGCTGCAAGCATTGTTTTAGTAAGATACCTATTTGAGAAGATGATAATATAAACCAACTGGTGCTTGCAAAACACACGGTGGAAAAACATGGGAACCACATCTTAAAGGCATATTGGGTATGTATACATGGGATGCTTTACTATGTAGTAGACTAATCTACCGCACAGTAAAGTATCAGCATCTACATGTTCACATCATGTACTGAGAAGTAAGTTAGTCTACTGTGCAGTTAGCTATTACTTTTGAAGACAGGTAGTAAACTAACAGGTATAAACGCAGACTGGAAGTAAATTTGCTCCTGGTCAACCCCAACAATAGGGGGGCACAAGGGATGGGCAACTCCCCCAGTTCTGATGTTACTCAGCTCCCAGCTCCCCTACCAGAACCTGGGAGCTGAGCAGCACCTTGATGGGGTAGCTCTCTGCTCCCCACTATCCCAGCACTGCAGCTGGGAGCCAAGCAGTGCTGGGATTGGGAGCTCTCTGCTTACCCAGGCAGCGTAGGGCTATCCAGGACCTGTCCCTTCTGGGGCAACTCCCAGCCAGCTCTGGGCTGGGCAGGGATTCCCGTAAACAGTCCAGGGGTGGCCAGGAATGGTCACTTCTAGGGCAGCTGCCAGCCAGCTCCAGGTTGTATGGGGGTTTCCCCACACAGCCCGGACCTGGCTGGGAGCTGTCCCAGAAGGGACCCTTCCTGGCCACCCCTGGACTTCTCAGAGAAATCGATAACCAGCTTGGAGCTGGCTGGAAGCTGCCCCAGAAGTGGGACAACTCCCAGCCAGCAAAAAGCTGCATGAGGAAGCCCCACTGGGCATGGGGCTTAGCCCCATGTACATGCGTCTGGGAATGCTCTGCAGCAACCCAATTCACAGTTGTATCCCAGCCCTGTGCACATAAGGATCCCTCCTGATGTATATAGGGCAAGCAGTTTTGCTCCCAACAGGGAGCATGTGTAGATGTACTCCCAGGGAAGGCTCCATGCACAGTATTTTACTATAAAATGCTGTGTAGTAAGACTTTATAGCATTAATACAACATGTAGACATGCCTATTGACAAGGAAACTTTATGGATGCTGTTGGTCAAACATCAGGGAAAATTCCGTAAACATGTTTTAGACCTATCCTTCACAGCAACTTTTAGGCATTTGGAGTGATTTATTATACCCGGTCCCTGTGGATCTGATTATGTATCTGTATGAGAGTCAAGAGTAGAAAGTGTTCCTCTAAGGTTCCTCCTTCCCTAAATACTTCCCAGTCTAAGTCATATTGCTTTATTAAAGTGAAAAATAAACTTTAGTCCATAGCATCCCCAGGTGAATTAGAAATGGAATTGGTTACACGCAATCTTTAATGCAAAATTTTTCTGCTTCAGGGAAGAATTGTAACATTTAAATGAATGATAATCTATTCTCAATAACATGAAAATGACACTGAAAACTTGGAAAGACCTTGAGCAACTAGAATAGTTAAACGCTTACTGATTAGAAGAGGTAGGAACATATGTGTTAGTTAGTTAGAGTTTGCATTGGGTGCTGCAAGTTCTTTTCTACTTACTTAGATCTCTTGAACATTTTATAACAACCTTTGCAGAAGTAGAACACTGCTTTACCTATAGCAGGCTATGGTACAATGCCTTGTTGTTGTGTGACAGGGTTGCTTGTATTGTATATTTTTAGTAATAAGTTAGACAAGTATTTGTATGGGATGATTTGTATAGGAATAATCCTTCCTCGGATAGGGGGCTGGAATAGATGATCTCCAAAGGTCCCCTCCAGGGCTGCTCCAACCTGGCTCAGTGTGCCCTTCCTGGATGCATGTTCAAACATGGTGCCCAGGAGCAATAAACTCCAGCACAATATGCACTAGGGTTGATTGCTGAACATTAAGTGCATGTGTAGATGTGCCCTGTGTGAAGGCATGATGGCTCATAGTTCCCTATTTTAAATGTATTGTACATTACTTATTGCAATCTAGTATCTTGAATGTGTGTTTCTTTATTTTTAACCCTTTGTATCTCATATTTTAGGTCATCATGGTAAAAACATATTGTTACATTTGTATAATATACACTGTCATGCTTTGACCTATATTGTCATGTTTGTTGGTGATATTTATGTATTTTTACTGACCTTGCTCTTTCCTTGAATTTCGAACCTAATTTTGTTTGAAGACTGAGTCTTGCTGCATCCACATTAAACCTAAAAAGAATTTATTTGCAATACCCTACTTAAAGTATAATTATAATGAAGAATTACATTTCTGTTTCCATTTCACATATAGCTTGTAGATTTCATATACATTGCAGTATTTTCTTACTTTGTTTATCAACTGACTCCCTTAAAACTGAAGACTGTCATGTGTCTCTCTATAGTTTTCGTGGGATATGAAGACCTTCTATTGAGTTGTCACTTGGCGCAGAGACAGAAGTGATAAATTTCACCTAATATGGCCACAGAAAGTAGTTTATAGCCATGACCAAACACAAGTCCATGGCTGTGAACAGCTTTAAAAATGGTTGATTGGGTGAAAATTGCGTGAGGAATCAGTGGTTCCTTTGGAGAATAGATATGGAACCCTAGCAACACAGGGTCAGAATCATGTTCCATTGGTGAAGGAGGAGAGGTCAGGCCTCCCCAAGGTGGGATGGATTGAGACAACTGCCACCAAGAAGAAGCAATGTGTGGTGGTGGTTGGACACTCCCTTCTGTGGCAGACAGAGAGAGCCATCTGCCAACCTGACCCATTGTCTCAGGAAGTCTGTTGCTTGCCTTGATTCCAGATGCCACAGAGGAATTTTAATGAGGACAACAGTAGTGAGAACATAACATGTATAAACCAGGGGTATAGGGGACACTACAACAGGCCGAGGGGATGGGATTCAATAAAGGTTAGGCATTTACATTTGTAGACATAGTCATCCAGTTGACAAAAGACTGGTTTAACAAAGTATAAAACACAAACAGCACAACAAACAATACTGGTTGGTGAAATATGTAATGCACAAAATGTCAAACAACAAGAGACATAGGGTATAGGTACCTGGAGTGGGGGAAACACAATTACCCCTTTTTCCAAAGCAACAAGGATATCTCACTATCACTTCACTCATACCGACTGGGCCTAGCTTAAACTTGAACTCAGGTCTCTCATGTGGCAGGCACAAACACTGCCACAGAGCCACCAGTACTGCTGGTATTCCAAGCTGCTAGGGGTTTCAACCTTCCAGGAGCCTCTGCCTCATGTCCAGCTGCCCTGCCTCTTGCTGGAGGAGCTGTGAACCTCTTGGGTCGCTACTCAGCTTCTTGCTGGAGCTGGGGAACCTCTCCTGCTGGCTGCAGCTTCTCATAAGGAGATCCTGGAGCCCAGTGGGGAGCCTCTCCTGCCGGCCACATGCTGCACTGCTGAGGGTCCAACTGATGCCTGCAGCGCCTACAACTTCAGGCTCTTTTGGGGCAACTGCTCCCACCTTGCTGGCACAGCACTTGCCAGCTCTTTGAGACTCCTTCCTTGTGATCCCTCGCTGGTCTCCTCTGAATCAGCCATGCTGTCCCTATTATCCCCCTCTGGGTGACCTGAGGAGCCAATCAGGGGATATGAAGGGTGAGTTTCTGGGGCCTGATTGGTGAGGAAAGGGAATCCCAAGCCCTTCAGTCATCTTTTACCCTTTCAAAACCCCTGGGCCAAATCATCATCTAGCCCATCACAACATGAATGCAGGGAGCCTGGGAAACAAGCAGGAAGAATTGGAAGCATTCGTACATTCACAGAACTATGACGTGATTGCAATAACAGAAACTTGGTGGAAGCTCACCTGACTGGAGCACTGTCATGGATGGGTACAAACTGTTCAGGAAGGACAGGCAGGGGAGAAGAGGAGCAGGAGTTACACTTTATTTAAAAGAGCCATATGATTGCTTAGAGCTCCAATACAAAACTGGAGACAAACCTATCAAAAGTCTCTAGGTTAAGGTTAGAAGAGAGAGCAACAAGGGTGATGTTGTAGTACGTGTCTCCTGTAGACCACCAGACCAGGAGAAAGTGGTGAATGAGGCTTTCTTCAAACAGCTAGCAGAAGTTTCCCAGTCACAAATCCTTGTTCTCATGGGAGACTTCAATCACCGTGACATTTGCCAGGAAGGCAATACAGCAGTGTGCAGGCATTCCGGGATGTTTTTGGAAAGTGTTGGGGATAATGTCCTGGTGCAAGTGCTGGAGAGGCCAACTAGGGGTCATGCTCTTCTTGACTTCTTTAAAAGTAGAGAAGCACTGGTGGGGAATGTAGAAGTGGATGGCAACTTGGGCAGCAGTGACCATGAGATGATTGAGTTCAAGATCCTGAGGAAAGGAAGGATGAAGTGCAGCAGAATAAGGACCCTAGACTTCAGAAAAGCAGACATCAACCCGCTCACAGAACTCATGGGTGGGATCCCTTGGGAAGCCAGTCAGAGGGGGAAAGCAGTCCAGGAGAGCTGTCTGTACTTTAAAGAAGCCTTACTGAGAGTGCAGGAACAAACCATTCCAATGTGCGAGAAGACTAGCAAGTATGCCAGAAGACGAGCTTGGCCTAGCAGCAAATTCTTCAGTAAACTAAGTCACAAAAAGGGAACTTATAAGAAGTAAAAACTTGGAAAAATAAATAGGGAGAAGTATAAGAACACTTCTTGAGCATGCATGGTTGAAGTCAGGAAATCAAAAGCACAATTGGAGTTGCAGCTAGCAAGGGACATGACAGAAAAGGCTGAAGTATTCATTGCCTTCTTTTACTCAGTCTTCACAGGCAAGGCCAGACTACTGAACCAGGCAGCAGTTTGGGGAGGAAGTGAACAGCTAGCATTGGTGAAAGAACAGGTTAGGGACTATTTAGAAAAGCTGGACGTATGTAAGTCCATAGGAACAGATGGGACACACCTGATTGTGCTGAGGGAGTTGGCTGGTGAGATTGCACTAGCTATCATTTTTGAGAGGTCCCAGAAGATTGGGAAAGGGCAAACATAGTGCCTGTACTTAAGACAGCAAAAAGGAGGATCCAGGGAACTACAGACCAGTCGGGAACTACAGACCAGTCAGCCTCACCTCAGTCCCTGGAAAAAGCATGGAGCCAATCCTCAAAGAATGAATTTCTAAGCACTTGGAGGAGAAGAAGGTGATTAGGAAGTCAGCATGGATTCACCAAGGGCAAGTCATGCCTGACCAACCTGATTGCCTTCTATGATGAGATGACTGACTCTGTGGATGTAGGGAGACCACTGGATATGGTATATCTTGATTTTAGCAAGGTTTTGATACAGTCTCCCACAACATTCTCATAGGCAAGCTAAGGAAGTGCATGCTGGATGAATGCAGTGTAAGGTGGATAGAAAACTGGCTGGAGCATTGAGCTCAGAGGATAGTAACCAATGACTTGAGATATGGTCAGCAGCCAGTATCAAGTGCAGTGCCTCAGGGGTCAGTCCTGGAGCTGGTTTTGTTCAATGTCTTCATCAATGACCTGGAAGGTGGCGTAGAGTGCACCGTCAGCAAATTTGAAGATGACACCAAGCTGCAGGGAGCAGTAGATACATCAGAGGGTAGGGCTAGGATTCAGAGTAACTTAGACAAATTGGAGGATTGGGGCAATAGAAATCTCATGAGGTTCAATGAGGACAAGTGCAAGGTTCTGCACTTAGGATGGAACAATCCTATGCATTGGTACAGGCTGGAGACTGACTGGCTGGGCAGCAGCTCTGCAGAAAAGGACCTGGGGGTTACAGTGGACAATAAGCTGAATATGAGCCAGCAATATGCCCTTGCTGCAAAGAAGGCTAATGTCATACGGGGCTGCATCAGTAGCAGTGTTGCCAGTAGGTCAAAGGAAGTGATGATTCCCTTCTATTCAGCACTGGTGAGGCCACATCAGGATGACTGTGTTCAGTTTTGGGCATCCCACTACAGAAAGGGTGCAGTCAAATTGGAGAGAGCCCAGTGGATGGCAACAAAAATGGTGAAGGGGCTGGGGGACATGATTTATGAGGAAAGACTGAGGGAACTGGGCTTATTTGGTCTAGAGAAGAGGATACTGAGAGGGGACTTAATAGCAGCCTTCAACTACCTGATGTGGGGTTTAAAAGAGGATGGAGCTGGACTGTTCTTAGTGGTGGGAGATGACAAACATGGAGCAATGGTCTCAAGTTGCAGCAAGGGAAGTTTAGGTTAGATACTAGGAAGAATCTTCTGATTAGGAGAGTAGTAAAACACTGGACCAGGTTACTCAGAGAGGTGGTGGAATCTCCATCCTTGGAGGTTTTTATGACCTGGCTAGACAAAGTTTTGTTTGGGATGATCTAGTTGGAGATGGCCATGCCTTGAGCAGGTGGCTGGAATAGAAGACCTCCTGAGGTCCCTTCCAAACCTAATTTTCTATGAATCTATGTTTCTATTGTAGTCCTCCTTCCCCGTCAAGGTTGGGGAGGGAGCTCCAATTCACCCACCCACCCTCCAGCACTGGCTGGGGAAACCCAGGTGCAGCAGACACAGGGCACTTGCAGGGAATCAAGTACAAGTGACCAATTCCCACCTTAGCCTCAGCCCTGGTGCATGTTAAACTGGCTTGGAGGCAATGACCCACAAGGAACATTCCTCCAGCTGAGGATGGCTAAAGTGTGGCTCATTCCCTGCCCCCCCTTTTTTTAAAATTAATTCAAGCTATAGCAGCTCATTCTTTTAGCTGCAGAATCTGGAGGCCCCTGATTCAGTTTCCAAAAAGATCTATTAGCAGTGAGAACAGGAAGGTAACCCTCTGGCTGGTGCTTTGACACACCCACTGCATGATTTACATGTTAAAGGGGACTTCACACCCACTGATCAATGTATTAAATGCAGATTCTGAGAGAGGGAGCCAGAAGTCAAATGAAACCCTTTGAGTGTGTCTACACATTGCTGTACGGTGGCATTGCTATGGCGCTTTGCTTTAGTACTTCCTTTTGGAAGTATTAAAGCATAGTACAGTAATTGCCTCTACTGCACTATGCACACAGCGCACAGTTAGATTTCGCCACTATAGCTATGTAGCTGCCAATCATGTGTAGACTCATGTGATTACTATAGGGTGATGTGTAGACATGCCCTTTGTGCCCCTCATGCAGCATGAGAGTGACAAAGTGGAGTGCAAAATGTGCCACGTAGTTTCTAAGTGAAGAAAAAAGTAATATATTTTTAATAAATCATGTTCAATTCTTGCAATAGAGAAAAACTATTTGTACAAGAACAACAACACCTTAAAACAGTGCCTCAAAAGTCTTTTTCATGTCTAGTTCTTCTTTTATTAGAGTCAAATTGATTTAACTTTGCTGACTATAACTTTACTAAAAATACAAATTTATGTTACAGTTACCTTGGTTACCGTATATCTTTGTTATGATCTTTAAAGTTAAATATGCATGTTTTTGCTCACTAATTTTAATCTTTTTACTCTTACCATAGTGTACTGTACACCTTGACAAAATAAGAGTGCCAAGCTACTTTTCATCTTATCCTTGGTATTGTTAATATATTTTGAAAAATAGTGTGCATGTAATTACCTTTTTACCTCCTTTTTTAAAGTATTTGCTTAATACTAAAAACCTAATAAAAATGTTGTGAATTGCAAAAGAGAAAAAAAGACCAGTTTAAATTAAATTTATAAATTAGATCTCTAATCCTGATAGATTCACTCTTCTTCAACAGGAAACCTGGCAAAGGAAGTAGTAAGACAGTAAGACATCCAAATATTATTTTTGTCTAAGCTATATTTCATGGCATAATAGTTCTTTCCCTTCTGCTCACCCCAGGTATTTTGGGGAGGGTGGGGGGGGAGAGGGTTAAGTACAATTCAGTTAATTTATTCTGTACAAAACAGTATTCAATTCATTTGACTATTTAATCCTTTAATGTTGAAATGATTTCTCTCATTGATTTTCAAGAGAATATAACATTTACTATATATATCAATGCTTTGCACTTCTATCAAGCCGCCCATTTCAGGATCTCAAAGCACTAAGACAGCAGTTTATTAAACCTTAGACAATCCTTCCAAAGTAGACTAGCATTGTTCTTTCCATTTGATATATGGGGAAGCTCAGAACCTAAACATTAAAGTCAAAATACAAGTACTGGGTACACAGAGATTAAACACATGGCTGCACCAGTGGCGTACTGATGGGATCGGGATGGTGGGAGGCCATGCCCCCAGGTGCCGGCCTGCAGGAAGGGGGGAAGTCACCAGCTGGGCCCTCCAGGGGGTGCTTGGTCCTCCAGCAGCACTTCCAGTTTTGCTGCCAGCACTTCTGGTTCTGCTGTCAGCATTTCCAGTCTCGGCAATCAGCCACCAGGGACCCCCACTCCCCACCTGCTCAGCAATCGGCCGTGGATGGTGGGTGCGCAAATGCAAGCATTGGTCCCTGGGTGCTGGAGACTCATGGTATGCTACTGGGCTGAACCCAAAACACAGTCCATAATGCATGCCTGCATCCCAGTGAATAGTCAGCACTTCAAGCATATGACTGTTTACAAGATACAAGTGCTAATTACAAAATAAAAATTCCACCAATGAGCCTGATGATATCATAAACTACCAAAGCATCAGATGAGGCAACCAAAAACCCTGCAAAGCAGATGACTGATTTCAGTTTGCTTCCAGGTCCCATTCCCCCCATCCTCCCCCCACAACATTCATGTCCCTCTTAAATAATCACTTCTGCCATCCTGTTACAAGGGTATGGAGTTCTTCACTCTCAGACTGCCTAATTACTGCTTACTTTCTTGTCTACCTACACAGTGACCTTGCCGAACCTTCTTGAGTGTTCACGAAGTACTGAACACATATTGGGTGGGACCATATATGAAACAAATCAGTAGTGGAAGTAGTGGTTGTTACTGCAGTCCCTTGAATATGTGAGATGCAAAGATGAGGTGATAATTACTCCTAGTTCTCCAGGGTGCTCTCACATCCATGAAGTTTCCTGATTTTCCTGAAGTATGAAACCTCTATCACATCCAGGAATTAGGATTTGTATTTCATGGGCAGTTGGGATGGATATGAATCAAATGGCTGATCAAATTGCCTCAGTATTTTGCAGGAGTTTGATATGGGCCTGGATCTGAATGCAGTTACTCCACCCCCAGTCTTGCCTACAAGTATAGCCTTTGTAGCATGTTTAACCATGCATTCAGCAAAGCATTCTTTTCATTCTCCAGTGTAAAAGTTTCAGTTATTTAAGCAGGAAGTAGAACAAATATCATGAAGTTTAGATGACCTAACCAGAGGAGTAACAGCCAGGGGCTGTGCCTGAGAAGCAGTGGCAGCAGGGGCCAGGCTGGCAGTGGCTGTTTTGGCTACACCACATCTGCCATTCATGTGCCCCTCTAAATGGGCTCCCAGGACCTGGGCCTGGTTGCCCACCACTAGTTACACTAGTGGACCTAACTATGCACCTTGAAACATGAGTGGATGAAGCAAACAAGTTACAAATAGTCCAGGGTCTAAAAATTATTTGTCCAACTGTTTTACAGATACTTAGGTGCAAGGAAGTGAAAATCAGTGAATATGTCACATACCTGAAAAGGGCGCACAGTTTACTGAATAAGATCAGGAAGAAAAAGCTCAGCATCTCCTCACCTATGATTTTCCATCTAATTTATTTTTTCAAAGGAGTAATGTTTATTTAGCACATTAACATTTTACTATATGCAGTGCTAATGGAGGTTAAGTAAAAGACACAAGGGCAGCAAAATCCCTCACTTATTCCTAACACAAGGACAGAACTGTTATGTGAGCAAAATACAGACTAATTTCTCAATCCTCAAAGCACTTTGTGACACCATCGGCTATGGATTGCCTCTTAAGTATTTGAAGATTTTAGTAGGGCTGACTGATTTGGATTTGGATAGGTTTAAATCATACTTGTCAGTGTGCGATTAATTTTTAACCACAGTCATTTTTTTCCTAGACCTGTTAATATGCTAGGCAGTCCCAGGAAGCATCACACTTTGACCCATGCTCTTCAGCATTTGCATACGGCACTTTCTCTAGGTGCTTTATTCAGGAATCAGAATTCTAACTATCTTCTCAACAGCATAACGGTATAGCTTTCCACAAACCCAGATAAAAGGGCAGCAACCTGGTCATATGATTATCAGACATGCACTCTTTGATGTTTGCTGTCCTTTTCATATTCAATTCAGAGAAAAAAAGTAATTAACTTTGGTTGACCATTTAACACAGAGAGCATTGTTCCTCCTCTGGTGGCACAGTTTGGTGGAATACAAGTTTGTCTTGCAATCTGCCAATTACTTCAGTGTCTTTCCTTGACCTTGAGATTGCCTTTGAAAGCTACATCAGTCAGAGACATACAGGAAGGCTGAGACTACTGCTGTCTCAGCAGGATGCAGAACTTTTGATTTACGCTTTTATGACATGGAGTTTGGGGACTGGTTCAAATTCCATCATTTTAGCCCCCCAAGATAGATTGCTGCGTAACTCCGGATTGTCTGGAATTCTCAAGCAGGCAGAACTTTGTGGAAACAAAATTGACCTAGCACCAGAAGTATTTCATTAGTTTTTGGTCTAATGTTGAATTGATTTTAAAATGCTTGCTCCAATACACTTGCAGACTTTAAATTGGCAAAGATCTTTAAAAAAAAAAAAACCCTCTTTTTTTTCTTTCCACCTCCTCCATGTGCCTGCAGAAGCAAATGCATCCTAGAGATCAACATGTGGATGCCCAGATGTTGTCACCAGCAGGGCTTTGGCTGCTTTGACTCTGGGGTGGTGTTTCCAAAAGGACTGATGTACAAAGATGGGGTCCACCTGACAACTCAGGGGGAAAGCATCTTCACACACAGGCTGGCTAACCTAGTGAGGAGGTCTTCAAACTAGGGGAGAAAAATCTCATAGAGAAGTAAAAAGCAAGATGACCCAGCTAAAGGCCAATAAAGAGGAGGCAATAAGGGAAATACCTGAGGGGTGGTTATGAAGAGGATGGTGATAGACTATTCTCTGTAGCTGCAGGGGAGAGGACAAGAAATATCAGTCTAAAATTGCCAAAAAATGAAATTTAGATTGGATTTTAGGACTAAATTTGTCAACACGAGAGTAGTAAGCACTGGAACAGATGACTGTAAGAGGTTGTTGAATCAGCATCCTTGGTAATTTTCAAGAGCAGGCTAGACAAGCAGATGACTGGAATGTCTTAGGTGGGATATTCCTGCCTTGAGTATGGGCTTGGACTATATGACCTCCTGATGTCCCTTCCAGGTGCATTTTTCTATGATTCTATGAAATTTAAAACGTGTCAGGCTAAAATCTATTAAACAAATAGCAGCTAAATCAATACATAAACAGTTACTATTACTTTGCTTAGTCTTCCTAAGCAACAACAGAGACAAAACAAAGAACCTTCCCATGTTGAGGTATTGTTAAAGTATGAACATCACAGTAACGATCAATCTAAGAACCTCCTGGGAGTGAACTTCTGAACCATTGACCCACTTAGAAGTGGTGAGCATGCACCAATGCGTTCATAAAATTGGCAGGAAAACAGAGAGAAAGTCCTAAGGTAAAAGTGAGAGACAGCTTTGAGTGACAGGAGGGTATCCAAGTGATAATAATAGTGATTGGTAATGTGTGTGATGGACAGGCAGTGATTCAGGATGATAGGTTAAGTAAAGGGAGTATGATGATGAGAGAGACCGAAGGTATAAAAGCACACTGCAGAGGTGTGTCTGCACATGCCTGGATGTTATGTAAGAGTGGCTAGACCACTCCAGAACTGAGTTTGTGTCTGAAGAAGAAAGTTTTGGGTCCATGTGGGATCTGTATGCAGAGACCTTCTTGTGTGTGACTGTGATTTCACCTCTGGAGAGTGGTGATCTGCTGCTTGGTGTGTATGATTGTGTTCACCTCTGGAGAGTGCTGGAGTCCTAGTTGGTATGTGAGGTCTCAGCTTACCTCTGAAGAGTAGTGATTTCCTGGTTGGTGTGTGGCTTCAACTTTCGCCTTGAATCCTGAGCTAGTGGAGAGAAGAGCTTCTATCTCCTTTATCCTGCTTAAACCTGCTGGACCCTTGGGGGATGGGGGAGCTCCATATTATTTTGGAGAAGTCTGATCTAGCACAAAAGCTGGAGTATGGGAATGTGTTGGTGCAGGTGAGAGTCATGTGAGCATCCACCTGAGATTGACCAGCCCATCAGTTGCATGATAATGTATTGATTATATTGTCCCATCATTGTCCTTGTTCATCTCTGATTGTGTTCGAACTTGTTATTGTTATTGGCTTTTCCTTTCCTTTCTTTTATTGTTAATAAATTCCCATTTGTTTTAACATCTTTAATCTCATTATTGTTTTACCTGATACATTGGGGAAAACAAGTTGGGCATCCTAATTAGAAATACTGGTTGACTTGGCTAACCTCACCCTTCAGGCCATCCCTTTCCACTGCCCAAATAAATGGGGATCTCTCCTTGAATTTGGCCCTCAACAGACCTATAGCATTTCAGCCAAAGAAGGATGTCTAGAATATGTGGTAATGAAAGATATTTGTTGGTCTGACTCTATAGGACAAAAGGATACTCACACAAATAACCAAGTCATTGAGAAGATGACTATGCTAAACATACAAAACACCTAATACCCTACAGATTTGGGGACAAATATTTAAACAGGATCTTGAACTTCAGACTATTAAACAAGGTCTTTGCTCTTACATTTATAAATTACTGGGGAAAAATAAAGTCAATCTCCCACCCTGAAAACTTTTGTTTTCACTAAGATTGTTGAAGTACTTTGTCAGCTTCTAGCCCCGTTTTAAGTTTTTAGATTTTCTTTAAAATGATGACATGTTCTTTCTTCTTCTCCAGCCAACTCAAAGAATCTCTTCTCCCCTTCTCGCCCCACCTCCAGACACTTGCTGTCAATGCAGACAGCTTCTCTCCTGATTTCAGGGCTCCCTTTTCCACTAGATAAATGCAATCATAAAATCATAGAATAATAGAAATGCAGGACTAGAAGGCATCATAACCTGCAGGTTGCAGCAGGCTGGAACACAGATTGTAGTAGGGGTGATTTGGAGGGTGACACCTGGAAGTTCAATGTGGCTGGAAAATTTTGCAATAGCTCTGAACACACACTGCACTTCATGGCTGCACACAGCAACACTGAGCACACAACACTTCAAATAAAGATCTGAGTTCCTGTAGTCCAAATGGAGTTCCTTTATTATTGCACAGAGCTCCATGCATGAAACAAAAAGTAACCTCAAAAGATGATCTAGTCCAGTTCTCTATATACTGAAACAGAATTAAGTCTGTGTAGGGCATTCCTGACCAATGCTCGTCTAACCTGTTTTTAAGACTTGCCGATGAAGGAGATTCCACAGCATCCCGGGTAGCCTGGGATGGACCATTGTCTAGTCAACCTAGCAGTTAGGAAATCTCCCTGTCCCTTTTAATCCCAAACATCCAACCTGAAGTATTTGGCTGTGAATCAAGACTTTTCCACTTTGACCTCCCTCTAACAGGCTTGGACAACAACAGATCAGCATTCTCTTCATAATGCCATGTTGCATTCTGTAATTATGTCCGTTTCCGCTCTTCTAAACTAACCAAACCCAAGTCCTTCATTTTTCCCCCCCTTATAGATCCTGTTTTCTAAATCTCTAAACCATTTTTTCTTTCCCTTCTTTGTCTGTAACTTATATTTTTTCATACTCCCCTCAATATACATTTCCATCCGCCTCTATCCATTCTGTCATGCTTCCTGCTAAAGAAAACCAGCCCTCAGCTCTAGCTGCCTACCATGCTCGTAGTCCCAGTGCTTGCTCACAGCCTTTGATTTGCTTCTGGAAACTTGCCCTCTCCTCTCTCCCTCTCTATAACCAATCCCATTGACCTTCTCAAAGAGACCAGTTTGTTTCTATGTGTTCTTTGAAGGGCCACACATATCACAGCAATTATTTAATACATCATAAGAATAATTAATAGTAAAATGTGAGTTTTGGAATCAGTTATGAATACTTTAAATATTCATCCCTGAATGTTTGTTCCCAGGAATATATGAACTATCTTGCAATATGAATAAACATATATGAAATATATTGGTGTGCTCCTAACCAAGATTTAGGATTGCTTCTTATATGTGTAAACATTAATACCATCACTAGTGTTAATGCTATTTGACAGGGAAGGGTTCTAATTTTTTAGTTACCCACTCGTACATGAGGACCAAATGGCTTATTTTCTACCTTCCTTCATCTGTCTTAGGTTTTTAGGCTATAAACACTCTGAAATGGACTGACTCCTTCTATATGTTGGTGGAATACCTACGAGGAACCCATCTCACTCTCTTATTATTATTATGTAATCATGGCAATATGTGTCATGTTGCTCTAATATTTCAGATGATGTCAAAATACTATTATTACTTCTGTTAACAATATAGTATTAAATAAAAAATGAAAACTTTCTATCTAACATGTTATCTTAGTGGTCAAAATTCTGGTATAATCTGGTAGAAGACAAATGATTTAAGGAGTCTGGGGAGAGTGTAAAAGCTTGAGAAAAATAGCACAAAATCTGTTCTGTGAAAGACCAGCGAGGACATGAAGTTCTGTAAGTGGGGAAGGAGGTGCTTTCTGTGCCATTAGCGTTGATTAGACAGCATAACAGATTATATAAGAGAAAATTAGAATGTGACAAGAGGCAATTAAAGCATGGGTTTTGACAGTCATTTTGTTGGGCACCTTACCACTTTTATCCTTTAAACCCCCTAGATGACACATAAGGACTTTCTTCTGGTGGATAATTACTATAAGTGCATAATGAAATGTTAATTTTTGCAGAGATGTTTTGGTTAACTCAGGAGTGCACAATGTAATGCAGGATCTGTCTTCAGCCCCAATTCTGAAAGCTGTTCTGTTCAGTACCTATTATTTGCAATGGGACTCTACATAAGTACAAGGTTTTGACATCCATGATGCAACAGGCAAAACAGATTGCAGAAGCCTTTGACTTTTATATGGGCTTAGGCTTTCTAGTTTGGTTTGCACAGTATAGAGAAACTCATAGATTCATAGATTCATAGATTCATAGATTAAG
>NW_017729028.1:23888613-23891348 GCF_001723915.1 Gavialis gangeticus | reverse complement strand
GTGTGGTGGAAAGAATGAATGATGTATAAAAATATATATATAAACTAAATTCCTATATATAGAATAGATCCTAGGCTACTAATAACCCTATCCAATATAAGCGTAAACTAATATGAAAAGTAATTATAAAATAAAAGCACCAAGTTCTCAGAAATCCCTGTTGCCAGCATTGCAAGCAGGGAATCTGTTGAAGATCAGGGCGTCCAGCCGTCATGGTCTGACATAGAGGTGCTGGAGAACACCAGCAACTCAGAAACTGACCCCACGGCAGAAACCAGGGAGCTGAAAAACTGCTGACTTTTATGCATTTTCTCTGGCCCTCCCCCAGAGCACTGGGATTGGAAGGGACCTCAGAGAATGGTGACAGGTCACTGGCCAGCCACACATGTCAGTCATGAAAGTACTCCTTCCCCCTCTCTCCCTCCCTCCCCTTGCTTTCCTTCCCCTCCGCCCCCACAAGGAATCCAGTATAGGCAAGTCGAATATTTGACCCTTGTCAAATATTTGACCCGGGCTGTTAATATTCGACCTGCGCTGTTAATATTCGACTTCCGATATTCGATTCGACAGCTATTCGACCAGCTGCTATTCGACTCGACTTTCACTTTTCAAGGTCGAATATGTCGAATATTTGTCGAATCAAATATTAAGTCGAAGCTTTGCACAGCCCTAATAAATACCATTTACTTCCAGCTCTGCCGGTTATAATTTTAACTCACTTCAATAGGATGTGCAAATACAGAAATAAATTATATTCACTGTTACGCCCGTGCAGCAGGAAGAGAAAGGATTACAAGTTCTGTATTTGTCTCATTTTATATTCAAACATGAATATATATGTCACATAACTAGTAATCTATTTTTTTTGCCCTCCAGTTCTGCCCTCCTTACATTAGTATAGCTGCAGAAAAGTACCAGAACTTGAAATAACAAATTGGGGTGAATTTAGGTTATCATGACAAGTGGCCATACCTTTGCATTTTCTGACTGAAGTATTCAAAAATGCCAGTTCAGATGCACAGTCTACATTCCCAATTTCTGTTCTTATTGGCCAAGTGCAAACATTACACTTTTTCCAGTTTAAGTGGTTGGAAACCAGTCTCTACCTGTAACAAAACAGAAGTTTGGGGAACGTGGACTCATTTCAAAGTGGTGGATTCTGATCTAACTAAGGTAGACCTGTAATGATGTCCTATCAGACTTACTCTATCTAGGTTGGACCAGTCTATCAAATGTCAGTACAAGGTCCACTCTCAAATCAAGGTAAGTCACTATCTGCTGGTATCCCAGGGGACTTTGTGGGGCCTCCCAACCCTTCCTCTCAGCCAGTCATGGCTTTGCTGCCACCCTCCCCCCCGCCTTGAGCTTTTGGTTTGTCAGCAGCAGGCAGGACAGAGGTGAGGGGGAGCAGGGTTCACCAGCTGCTGGGGTAAACAGTGCCAGTGGCACACCTAGCATTTCTGGCCAGGTTAGCCCAAAATGTCCCTCCCCTGTCCCAAGCCCTGGCACCCTGCACTGGACCAGCTCCAGAAAGGGCTCACAGGATTTCTCCTCCACCACTGGGCCAGTGTTGAATTCCTGGATGAAGCCACTTCCCTGCGGGCATGCAATTTTGTGTGCAAGTGAGAGGCTGTGTGTGTGACCATGTGTGCATTTGTGATTGCTTTTGTGTGATAGTTTGTGCATGTGTATATGGCATGTGTGTGTTTGGGACAGTGGATGTACAGGGCAGGTGATGCGTATGTGATAGTGTGCATTTGTGTATATATATCAAGGCATACACATGTCATGGTGTGCACGTGCATGCCAATGTGCATCTGACAGGCTGTGAGGATGGTGCATTGCCAAGAGGGCAGGATCAGGCCCTGCTCTTGCTGTCCCCCTCTGATACAGCTGGCAGCAGCTGGCCAAGAATGAACTGGGTTGGTGGGGCTTTGCAGGGTTCCCTTCCCTGGGCAGGGGCTGTCTGCATAGGGACGGTCTCTGTAGTCACAGTCCCACTAATTCAATTATCCCCAGCCTGCTGCACATGATGGTTGCATTGTTTATCCAGTGCAGGAGCTGTTGCAGTGTCCAGATGCAGTTAATGCAGCAGAGCCTGACCCAGCCAGCACTCTGTGCATGTGAGGGGGGAGATGGAATAAGGCAAGCGGGGAGGAGGCAGAGACAGCACTGACATGGCTTCCACTGAGGCTGAGCAGCCCCTTTTCCCCCCATCTCCAAGCCTGATGAGTGGGCTCCAGGCCACCCTGACCCAAGCTGCCATCCTCCACCCTCCCACAGAAGCACAGCAACCTCATTTACTGCCACTTAGCCCAGGTTACAGTAGCATCATGTGGATACATGGTACAGTTCTGCTCCCCCACCCTCAACCCTGCACTCGTGGCCTAGGCTGGTCCCAAGCGGGCTGCCCAGTAGCAGGATCAGGCCTTTGGGCAGAAGTGATGGCTGCAGCCTGGGCTGCTCTTGTTGCTACTAGCCTGTGCACCTGTTGGCCCTGAGGGAGGCAGCAGCACTCAGAGGCACGCTCGGACCACTCAGCCTCATGCTTTCTTCTTTCTGCAAAGGAAAAATAAGAGCAAAAAAGCATGAATGCAGCAGCGATTGAGGGCCCAACAGTGCAGATGTGTGCCTGTGTGTGTATGCATGTGTTTGTGCATGTGCAAGTGTGTGTGCATGTACATGTGTGTACATATGTGAGTATAGCCCAATATGTTTTATTTAGATCTCTTCCT
>NW_017729028.1:23887377-23888373 GCF_001723915.1 Gavialis gangeticus | reverse complement strand
CACTCCCCACCCAGCCCCCTCTCCCCCCAGTCCTCCAATGTTCCCCCTCCCCATACTGCCTAATGCTCCAGATCCCCCGATAATCTTGTGCTCTCCTCCCCTCAGTGGCCACGGCTTTGCACTAACTCTGGATAATCATTAACATGGAAATTCCTGCTGAAATTCACTATCCAGAGCAGGTTGTCAAGGGTTTATAGCAAGACTAAAGCCCTTGACTTCAGAAGGGCCGACTTCAGTGAGCTTCAGAGATTAGTGGGGGAGGCCCTGAGGGCCCAGAAGGTAGAGGAGATGGGAGTCCATGAGGGATGGTCGTACCTTAAAGGGACAATCCTCCAGGCCCAAAGAGTAACAGTCCCTGAGAGAAGCAAGGGGGGGTAAGAGTGCTCAGAAACCCCCTTGGCTCAGCAAGGACATTCAGGAATGCCTGAGGACTAAAAAGGTGGCATACAACCAGTGGAAGGGAGGGGGCTGTCATCAAGGAGCAGTACTGCTCCTCGGCCCGTGAGTGTAGGAGGGCTATTAGGAAGGCCAAGGCAGAGATGGAACTCAGGCTAGCATCCAGGATTAAGGACAACAAAAAGTCCTTTTTCAAGTACATTGGGAGCAAGAAGAGGGCACCAGGCAATGTAGGGCTCCTGCAAGACTCAAATGGTAACCTTGTGGCTACGCCAGATGAGACAGCTGATATTTTTAACAGTTTCTTTGCCTTTGTTTTCTTGAACAGGGACCGAGACATCCCTTCTGCCAGAGGCAGGGACAATCTCAGGGATAGCTCTGTCAGGACTTGGGTCAGCACAGATGTAGTTAAGGATCTTCTGGAAGGGCTGGACATTTTTAAATCTGCAGGTCCAGATGCCCTCCACCCAAGGGTGCTGAGGGAGCTGGCAGGGGACATCGCGGAGCCCTTGGCCCGGCTGCATGAGCATTCATGGTCATCTGGCCAGGTGCTGGGGCATTGGAAACTAGGTAATGTGGTCTCCATTTTTAAGAAAGGGA
>NW_017729028.1:23876404-23886126 GCF_001723915.1 Gavialis gangeticus | reverse complement strand
GTGAACCCAGCATTCATTCCTGCCTGTGGCAGGGGGTCAGGCTAGATGATCTGTTCAGGTCCCTCCTGACCCTAGCTACTGGGAAACTATGAACACTCTGATCATAGGGCTGTGCAGGGCAAAGGGAGATGGGGCCAGGCTGTTGCAGAGGATGGAAGGGAAATACACAAGGTTCCACGTGGAAAAGAAATGAGCTGCTGACTGGGCATGAGGGAGAGATGCCCAGCTGGCTGCATGCCCTGGGGCTGTGGACTGCTTGCTCCGTCTAATCATTAGGGCATACTGACCAAGCTCCTTGATAAGGTGGCTTTGGGGGTGACGGCAGCCCCTGGGCTGGGTTTGTTCATTTGGTTACCCACCAGTCCAGCAAGAAGCTGTGCCTCTCTGCTTGGGACCCACAGGGGAGGATGTGAATCTCCCTGTGCCCTGCCGACTTGACTGGGAATGTGGGGTCTGCCACATGCACCACCTCCCTGTAGCAGTTTGAAAGCTCTGCCCCCCCCTGCCTCTGTCCTGCCTGGGGCAGACCCTAGCACTTCCTACCCCAGACAAAGCCCAGGGACTATCATGCCCCCAAGCAGGGGTGAGCATGCCTCCCTCTGCTGGTTGCCTGCAGATGAGAGCTGACAGATGACAAGATAGCAGGAGGAGGCATGTGTCTGACAGACAATGAGGGATGGCTCAGCCACTCAGCTACATTCAGCTGCCCTTGGCAATGTCCAGCATGCTGGGAGGAGTGTGGGAGCACCCCCAGCTGACATCTGCCTGCCTTCCCTGATCGAAGAGCAAACATGACTCCATTTGGTAACAGCTCAATCTATGCCGCTTAGAGAAACCTGTGTAGATTGGATTGCTTGCACCTCTGGCTTTTTGACCATCTGTACTTGATTGATGCCATTGATGTCGATAAAAATATATATTTTACTTATACCAGTATAATATGTAGACAAATCTCCCCGCATGAAAAAAAAATGTAGGTTTTTTTTCAGGGATGAATCTAGTCAAGTTTCGGGGTGGTGGTGGGAGGGGATTGTTTTTAGAACAACTTGTTAATTCATGACCCTCCAACATGCTCATTTGGACAAGCTATCTGTGCACAAGTTGCAAGCCTGTGGTCTTAATTACTTGACTGCGTCCACAACAACACAGTCAAAAGCATGCAGAACTTACCTAACCATTCAGTTTTAATGACTGAACTCCACAGTAAAATATGGCTCCATACCTCACTATTTATTTACTTTATACAGAAGCCTGTAATTACTATTATCTATTATTTGTACTATTCTAGTACCTCGGATTTCTAGTCATAGACAGGGACTGGATTGTGCTAGACATAATACAAAAAGAAAACAAAAAAACAGTTTAAGTAAACAGTTGGAAATGCAGAGCAGAGCACATAACTGACAAATGCAAATTAACATGTTCCGTTACAGTGGCACCACACTGATTTACACTGCCTGGGAATCTGACCCACAACATCTACTTGATGTTCTGAATTTTCAAGTTAACATTACAGCTAATCATCTACTATAAGCTAATATTTTAGACCGACATATTGGAGAGATGCATTATTTGTCCTGTTATCTCTGTTGTCTTGTACAATTCTCTAGATCATTTTGTCTTAAGCATTAAAAAAATTCAGCATCTGAATCCAAACATTTTGTGTTCTGTTAGTTTTAGAGTGCAGAAAAGTTTTATTATTTAGTTTCCCCACTCACCAGCACATGATTACAATAAGTTAAATGAATTTGGCTCAACATTTTATGGGTGAAAGTAAGAATGGCATATGAAAATATTTTTTTCACAGCATGATGAGTGTGTGAAAACCTCACTTTATAATGGAAGTCTCAAGTTAACCTTAACTATAGCTTTTGCTATAAATGAAAGCTACAATTATCTATATCACATTCGTGACAATCATTTTAAACATTTCAGTGACATAGCTGGAGTCACTTTATCTAGATGAATGTTGGGTATTCAGACCCAACATTTTTAAGTGAAGGGATCTAAGGAAGAGGTGAGCCATGACCAGAATCCCATGTCTGATTCAGACTTATGTGGCTGGGACCAGAACTTAGGGTTACCTCTTCCCAGATGAGTGTCGTTCTTATTGAGCTGCAGGATGAGGTTTTCATTTGCCCTCCTTCTGGCATAAATATTGTACTCTTGGCTGCGCAACAGCTCAAGTTCAAGAGAAAGCATTGAAGGGGAACCCTCATCCAGAAAAGCTTATAGTACAATAGTTAGGACACTGTTTTGGGAAGTGGGAAATGTGGATGCCCAGGCTCAGGAGACTGTGGAAGTTGGGCCCCTACACTTCTGGGTGAGTGGTCTCATTATTATACTTCTGGGCAAATGACCAGTAGGACCATCACCAATATGGCAGAAGTCAGTGTAGAGGTGTACCTTATTGACTAAATGAACACTCTGTCTCATGTCTCACTTTAGCCTAACACAGCTAACTCTCACTCTACATGATGGGTGGTGGTCCACTGGCTGGCACAGCATCTAAATGAGACCTGGGGTTATAGTCAACCGGAAGATGAACATGAGCCAAAAGTGTGATGAGGTTGCCAGAAAGGCGAACAGAACTCTGGCATGCATCAGCCAATGTGTGGCCAACAGATCCAGGGAGGTGCTCCTCCCTCTCTATTCGGCACTGGTAAGACCTCAGCTGGTGTACTGTGTCCAGTTCTGGGTACTGTATGTTAAGAAGGACATGGATAAGTTTGAGAGGGTACAAAGAAGGGCTACCTGTATGGTCAAGGGCATGGAGGATAGGCCCTACCAGGAGAGACTCCGGGAAGGGGGCCTGTTCAATCTGGGTAAGAGAAGGCTGAGCAGTGACTTGATAGCTGCCTACAAGTACATCGGGGTGAACACCAAGATCTAGGGGAGCAACTCCTCAGGAAGACGACTCAAGGGAGGATGAGGACCAATGGCCATAAGCTTATAAAGGCTACATCATGCTAGATATAAGAAAGAACATTTTCTCTGTTAGGGTTACTAGAATCTGGAACACACTCCCAGCAGAAGTGGTGCAGTCACCCTCCTTGGAGGTATTCAAGATGAGGCTGGACATGCACTGAGCCCAATAACTTCTTACCTGTGGCAGGGGACCAGCCTTGGTGATCCAACAGGTCCGTTCCAGTTCTACGATTCTATGATTCTATAATCAACCTCCCTCTATATACCTCTCACTCTACATAACCAACAGGTTATGTAATCAGGGCAGATCCTGAGTGGATGCAGTGGTGCAGATGCATGCCCTTTTCACTTGATGATGCTGTGGGGGAAGCAACAAAGGACTTTTTTTTAAAAAAAAGTGCCCGAATTAAATAAAAATGTCCCCTGTCCCTTCCTTTCTGTGCTAAGTGGAATCTCCCCCTATGCCCCCTACCCACCACTTCCATTGTCTCTGGCTGACCTGGGGGCAAGGGAGAGGGGAAGTCCTAGAGCTGCTCCTGGCTACTCCAACTAGGCCCTGGGGGGAGCTGGGCTCATTGGCAGGAGCAGGTAAGTTTCCTTGCCCAGTGCCCCCAGGGAGCAGCCAAGGGTTAAACCCTGCCCACTGCTGCCACTGCTACTGTCTCTGGGGTCAACAAAAGAAACTGAAGTACCTTTCAACACCAGTCTAGATTGCAATGGGATTTAGACTAGAATTAGGTACATACATGCCTTATCTAGGTTATTTCTAAGCATGCCCAATAGGTCTCCTGAAAATCTTGTCAAGCTAAAAATGGAGTGACCTTTTGATTCCAGGAGCCTAAGGAGATTTGCAGCTACTGTAGTTAAGCTGACCTACATCCCTTTTTTGGTTGTTTAGAAACTTCTTAGAATGTTTTGGAACTGGCCCGAAATGCAGTCCTAGCTCTAAACCATTGCAAAATGTCACCCCTTGATAATGAGCCAAAGGTTACATTTAATCTTGATCTAGTTGCAGATGCTGCCTGTTTGAACCATCTCTAGAAAAATATGCCTGTATATTAATACATTAAAATAAGAAATAGAGACTGCTTCTAAATTTCATTTATTCCAAAAGATAAATGACTAACACACTAATATATTTAGTGGATAATGGGTAAATAAACTCTGACTACTATGAAGTCTATCCAATAAAGGTGTCTTTAAATAAAATGAGTGCTGCCATTGCTCCTAAATGATCAGAGAGGCTTTCGCTCCAGCAATGGGTTGCTGCTTTGCTGGGAGAGAAATGAGTTTACACATATACATGGACATTTAATCTAGTCCAACAGTTCTGCAGTAATTAAATTATTGCAGTGCATTTTTTTAATGGAGATATGGGCTTGCAACCTATCAGTTGTGCTAGGTTCTTAAGATGAAGAAAACCAAACTCAAAAGAGATGTGTGTGCTCTTAGATTGCACTGAAAACCCATTACATAATTCTAGTTGCTACCCATTTCATGTATGGACAAATTGAAAGACACTGAACTAGATCATGAAAGCTGTGGTGGTCACCACAGCAACCTCCATGAAGTGCAGAAATAGTATAGAAATCCTTGCCTTTGCATTACTTTACGTGATCGATATACATATTGTTCAATATTATGTATACAGAGCAATAAGTCTATTGGTGAAGTAATAGGTGAAGCTGCGAAACAAAATAAATAAATAGCCCGGTAATTTTACAAGGTCAGAGTAACCTGATAACTATTAGAGGTGAATTCATTATTATTCATTTCACTTCAAAGCTAAATGTCAGTTCTCATGACCCAATAAATGGAGTGTAATTACTGGAAGTACATAAATGATATAACTGGAAAAAAATCCTACTCCACTCAATGTTCTTGAAGAAGTTTTTCATACATGTGGGTGATTTAAAAATTGAACTCCTGGACAATGAGATCAGTCAAATTACTTTCCCGTCTCCTGACAGAAAAAATATACATTGAGGAAGTCTTATTAAGCAATCTATCTCTATTGAGCTCATTAGGTTCTAGACAGCTAATAAGAATATAATGGAATCTTGGATGTCCTCTATAACATAATCTGACAAGTTGAAGCTCAAATCCAGCTTCATTTCAACAGGCAAACAATGAACCATATGCTAGTTTCAAATATAATTGTGCAGCTCTCATCTTGAGTTAGTGGCCCCATGTGTCCATAAAGAAAGGCAAAATATGGACCTGTCTTGCAAACTTGGGGTCATTCATATCCTCTTGCTACTGCTCATGCACCAAGGCTGTCACATCATCTTCTTGTCTTCTGGCATATCACTATGCTGCTTCCACACTGCTTTTGAGAGTGCCATGGAGGGCACACCCTGCCGTGACCCACTCCGGCTCTGTATGTGCCAAAAGTCAAGTCCTGCTGCCTTTCTAACCTCTCTGTCTACTGTGTACCTTACAGGAGTAGCAGTGAAAAAGCTCTGAGAGGTTTCACTAACCCATTTCTAGGTCTTGGGAGGTGACCCTTCCGACCCTAGAAACTATGAAACTATCACACTTCTCAGAAGTGCTCTAAAGGAAATGAAACATCTAACTAACCATTCACCAAAGAGGGTTCTGTAAATGGCTGTATGTGAAAAGCCCTTTGCATTGCCCAGCAAGTTTTCTTGGTCCTAGAAAACCCAGGAACTATACTATCTATTCTTGAGCACCATTTCTTGGCACCTGATCTATTAGCCAACCTAGTGGGTAATGCTCTTACTAATGTAGCCCAAGATGCTGAAAACTGTGCTGCTGCTAGTGCTGTGCTAAGCTAGTGCTAGTGCTATGCTGCTGCTAGTCTATAAGTGACCTTATATAGAGCTAATGTCTCAGCAGACACAACTACAAATGTAATTAATGTGAAGCAATAAACTCCAGAGCATATTGCTCCAGAGTTTATCACTCCCAGGCATGTTGTTTGAGCATGCGCCCGGAACCACAGCATGTTGAGCTGGGTCAGAGCAACCCTGGCTAGCAGAGGGCCCTGAGGCTTAGCCTGCCAGCCCAGGGCTGCTCTGACCCAGCTCAACATAGTGTGGAGGGGATGACTAGGGCATGAGGGTGCTCCAGTGGGGGCTAGCTGGAAGGCAGCCCCTGCACTGAAGCACCCTCATGCCCCAGGCAGCTGGTGCAGCATCTACATGAGTAAAAATCTCAACAGAAGGATAGTAATTGTATTTAAAAGTAATTAACTTGCTGCAGAGTTAATAAGTTCACTCCAGCCTAATAGGGGTACATGTGTAGACGTGCAACATTTACTGCAGAGCTAATTAGTCTACTCCACAGTAAATGTCTCATGTAGACACACCCAATAGGTGCTGTTTTGTACGAGGCAGGCATTCTCAGGCCTTCCTTCACTGAAATCTTGATTTGCACTGTAACTGGAATTTGGTCCAATGCCTGACTCTCTTCCACAGTCAGAAATCTCTAAATTAACCGGTGCTTTCAGTTCAAGCAAATCGGTCCATCCTTGGCCATGTGTTAAAGCTTGAATGCTGCTGATGCAGCAGCCTGTGTTACAACTACTCATCAGCTGCTAGTTCAATTACTTTACTGATCCAGTCACTTTATGCTGCCAATCAAATCATTCAAATGAATGGAAAGAACAGCCCTTGTTCCACAATAAACTGGGCTGCTCTAGAACTTTCCCTCCAAATACACACACACATCTTCCTATTCCTGTAATAGAGGCCCTCAAGTGCCCACCATTACAGTTTGGTCATTCACTAGGTAACAGAGAATCCTGCCCTTACCCTTTAGGTACGTTAGGCAGAAGATCCTGCTAGTAAAAAGGTCTATGCAACTAAAAGAAAAGAGTACATAAAATGTTAAAATGAAAGTCTCACGTTTGTTATTAGTTCCAAATGTTTTACTTCATCCTCCTTTTTTCTGCCTTTAATCATATTAAAATTTATTTTAATGGTGGTTATTACAATTGAAGTAAACCAGGGATAATTGGGCATGAAAACCAAGGTCACAGTAAACTATAATGCTGTAAGAGTTGAACAAAGGTTTCGTTAGCATCTTACCCCTTGCAAGTTTGAGACATTGCCTTTCATCGCAGCAACAATCCTTTTCACTTCTGCAAGCGGCTCTTAAAATGCTACCAAATCTAGAGTATAATGTATAGCATCCCATTTCAACACATCTTAAGTACATATACCATATACAATTCAAGGCAGCAGAACAGTAGGCTCAGGACATTTTATTTGTGGTTTATGTTATCTTGCATGCTCTTGTCAGTTAACAAAAAAGCTCTTGTCTTACTTAACAGTAAAGAAAAAAATATGGAAAATGCCTGGAGCACTCTACTTCCTTGGTTTTTTTGTGGGTTTTTTTTTCTTTTTGGGTAGACGGGAGAGTTGTTTGTTTTTAGGTACTTAGATTATGTCTCATTTCGTCAATGTTGCTGTAACAAAATTGCAATATGATGCTTCACATGTGAGTGTTCATTCTCATCAGTGACTTTTACTAGCCTATGATTTTTCTACCAAGCTAATTTATATCCATCCCATGTGCTCCTTGTGGAAAAACAAGGATGCAATGGACTCCTACCACTTGATTCTCATCCAGCTCAAGAATAGTAAGAATGGGCTTCTGTTTTTGGTTGGTTTTTTTTTTTCTATACATGCTCAGTTTGCTGTCATTAGAAAGGAAAAAAAAATGCTTTTCTCAACAGCTATTCTTTCAATAAAAAAGCATCAGCCTACTCCTGAAACACTGTCTTTTCATGTATACATATAGAGACATAGATATATGATTTGTCATGCAATATCTTTTACTCCTAGCACAGTATGCTGTGCCCAGTGATGTGTGTCTGGACATTGTGAGCAGCCTTATATGATGCTACATGATGTCCTATACCAACCATGCCACTGTCTGCCGTAACAAACCATACATGAATTAGATAGCACAAAAAAACTAAAAATAAACACAGAACCTGAAGGCTACAAACCAGAGTGTTTCTGTTACCTTGTCACTATCAGAACGTAAATGTATAATTCTTCAGGAACATCAAAGTACACATTTTCTCTGCTTAAAATGATGATTAAATTGAGGACTGTGTAGCTCAGTTAGTTGCCTTATAGAAAACAGCCCCATTGGGCATATCTCCAGTAGATGAAAACATGCCATAATTGTTCACATAGATTTTTCAGTGGTTTGTTCCTTCATAGGGTTATTTCCTTATGAAGCAGCACCACCCTATATACCTTATTTTATCACATACAACACACAACTTTCCCCTCCAAAAAACAGCCCCTCACATCCCAGACTGGGTGGGGGATGTTAAGAAGGGAACCTGATTTTTCTACGTAGGGTTAGAAGCACCCTTTTTGATTCCTGCTCTACAGCGCAGCAGCCATGGTATTACTTTACAGGCAACAGAGGGAGTCTTAATGAGACTTAATGGCTTTGTCCTTTACTCTACAGATGTTAATGACTGTCTCTCTCTTTTAATTGTTTTGATGTTCCACTACCCAAGCTACCCTTTGTTAGGGCAATTTAGCTGTCTTCTAGCTTCTCCTGGTTTCTCTGTTTCACACCTTCTTATCTTTATCTCTTTAGCTCAGACTCTTTAACGCTTTTCAGAATCATAGATTCACCCATGAATGCCAGTCTTCAGCACCAGTTATGGATTCAGCTTTAGTTATGCAGGAAGCAAGGGTGAGTCAGCTGAAGATAGGGCATTTCCCCTGCCCTGTGCATCTATAACTCCAAGGGGAAAAAATGTCCCTTTTTCATTCTCCTCTTTATAAAGAAGACAAGTATTATATTTGGGGGTGGGCTGTATGTGAGAAAATATGGTATGCATGTACATACACACACATATACTATATTTACCCATATACAACACACACACATACATAAATGCATATGTATACATGGCTAATTCATCCTCTGTATTGTTGAGTGTTCTGAGTTGTCAGTGCCATTATTCCAACTTGCAACTTTGAGGCAAAAGGCAGGCAGCAGGTAAATAACACTGTCTTCCCCACCCTCAGTAGTTCCACAAGGTAATTCCTCCCCAAAATGCCAGTGCAGTAAAGGAAAAATAAATGCCTACCCTTGACACAACAGTTGTTATATTAAGTGGCAACAGCAGAGGTCCTCTATGAGGTATGTAGCCAGGCTTTCAAATTTACTCGGGACCCATATGGAGCAAGGGTTTTAAGACTGTAAACAATAGGAAGGCCAAGGATTTCCAGAGTTCACAACACAACTTCAGTATTATTTGTATTACCCAATACCTATGATGACAGAACCCAGAATCACTTGGTCTCTTAAACTCCACTGGAATAATGGGATAAGTATAATAATAATAATGGGAAATATGGCAACTTGGATGGCAACTTGGGCAGCAGTGACCATGAAATGATTGAGTTCAAGATTCTGACATAGGAAAAAAACAGAATATGGAACTTGGACTTCAGAAAAATAGATTTTGACTCCCTCAGAGAACTGATGGGCAGGAGCCCCTGGGAGGCCTGTCTAAGGGGGAAAGGAGCCCAGGAGAGCTGTTTGTCTTTTAAAGTAACCTTACTGACAGTGTAGGAACAAACCATCCCGACATGCAGGAGGATTAGCAAATATGGCAGGTGACCAGGTTGGTTTAGCACAGAACTCTTTGATGAATTTAAACACAAAAAAGAAGCTTACAGAAAGTGAAAACTTGGACAGATGACTAGGGAAGAGTATAAGAATATTGCTCTGACATGCAGGAATGAAGGCCAAAGTGCAATTGGAGTTGCAGCTAGCAAGGGATGTGAAGG
>NW_017729028.1:23865505-23871404 GCF_001723915.1 Gavialis gangeticus | reverse complement strand
GCCCCTGCTGCAGCCATGACACCTGCCAGCTTTCGAGGAGATAGGTGCAGGTGGGTTCTGGGGCCCTGCACCCCTAGCTGCTGACAGGCAAAATTTGTGACAGATGATGAGCAAAAGTCTGAATTACTCAATGCTTTTTTTACCTTGGTGCACAGGCAAGGTCATCTCCCAGACTACTGCACCAAGAAGCACAGTCTGGGGAGAAGGTGAGAAGCTTTCAGTGGTGAAAGAATAGGTTATAGAATATTTAGAAAAACTAGCCATGTACAAGCCCATGAGAGCAGATGCAGTGCATCCTAGGGTGCTGAGGGAGTTGGTTGATGTGATTGCAGAGCTGCTGTCTTCAAAAACTTGTGGTCCTGGGTGAGTGGAAAAGGGCAAACCTAGTGCCCATCTTTAAGAAAGGATGATCCTAGAAACTACAGACCAATCAGCCTCATCTCATTCCCTGGAAAAATCACAGAGCAGGTCTGCAAGGAATCCATTTCTAAGCACTTGGTGGAGAAGAAAGTGATCAGAAACAGTCATCGTGGATTCACAAAGAGCAAGTCATGCCTGACCAACCTGATTGCCTTCTCTGATGAGATATCTGTCTCTGTGGATGGAGGGGAAGTACTGGACATGATATATCTTTACCTTAGCAAGGCTTTTGATACAGTCTCCAACAGCTTTCTTGCAAGCAAGCTAAGGAAGTATGGGATGGATGAATTGACCATAAGGTGGATAGAAATATGGTTGGTTCATCAGGTTCAATAGGTTTAGTAGTTAATGGCTTGATGTCTAGATGGTAGCCAGTATCAAGTAGAGTGCCCCAGGGGTCAGACTTTTTTTTTTTTTTAAATACTTCATTAACAAACTGGAAGATGGGATGTATTGCACCCTCAGCAAGTTCATGGATGACAGCAAGCTGGGGCGTATAGTAAATATGCTGGAGGGTAAGGCTAAGATTCAGAGACAACTGAACAAATTGGAAGACTGGACCAAAAGAAATCCCATGAGGTTCAACAAAGACAAATGCAAAGTCTGGCACTTAGGATGGGAGAATCTCATGCACTGCTACAGGCTTTGGGCTATCTGGCTAAGCAGCAGCTCTGCAGAAAAGGACCTTGGGGTTACAGGGGACAATAAGATGAATATGAGTGAACAGCATGCCCTTGTTGCCAAGCATACTGCTAACAGCATGCTGGGCTGCATTAGAAGCATTTTCAGCAACTTAAAGGAAGTGATTATTCCCCTAAATTTGGTATTGGTGAGGTCACAGCTGTAGTACTGTGCCTAGTTTTGGGCCCCCTACTACAGAAAGGTTGTGGACAAGTTAGAGAGAGTCCAGGGGAGGGCAATGCAAATGGTTCAGGGGCTAGGGCACGAGTTTTGAGGAGAGGCTGAAGGAACTGGGCGTATTTAGTTTGCAGAAGAGAAGATCAATGAGGGGATTTCATAACAGCTTTTAACTACTTGAAGGTTGGTTACAAAGAGGATGGAGCTGAACTGTTCTCAGTGGTGGCAGATAACAGAACAAAAAGCAATGGTCTCTAGTTGCAGTAAGGGAAGTTTAGGTTACATATTAGGAAACTCTTTCTCACTAGGAGGCGGTGAAGCACTGGAATGGGTTACATAGAGAAGTAGTGGAATATCCATCCCTGTAGGTTTTTATGGCCTGGCTCAACAAAGCTTTGGCTGGAATGATCTAGTTGGGACTGGTCCTGCTTTGAGCAAGGGGTTGGACTAGATTTGACCTCCTGAGGTCCCTTCCAATCCTCATTTTCTATGATTCTTTATAAATGGAACTCCTGGAGAAAAAGAAAAGTCATTTTCTTCTCCAAGTTAGGTGTGTATCAGTAATATTCTACTTATTGTTAATATCATTTATTTATTTTTTATTCAAAATTTAAAAGTGTTTTCAGAAGTTATCATGAAGCAAAATTTAAAACCCCTGCCTATTATAAACTAAGCCTGCAATTGTTAAAGGAGATGACAGGTGTTAGACACTGAATACCTATTAAAATGAAATAGGATTTAAGTACCTAATTCTCTTACAAGCCTTTGAAAAGTCCAGACTACAGTAGGTATCAAAACAGCTTCTGGTTCTTTCTCCTTTCCAATCAGGGAAGATTATATCTTTGGGAGGAGTTAGAAGTACAAAATTGATGGGTGGTCATCTGTAGTTTGGTTAAACACATTTCACATTTCAAAATATTTCATTCTGATTATTTTCCTATAAGTATGTTGATAAAATTTGTGTATTTTTGCAAATCATTTAGAATTAACATTTTTCCAAAGGAAAATCCTTTCTTTTTTTTTTAACCAACTCTACATAATGGATAGTTTATTACTGTATTTTTGCCCCAGTAGATCTTTATTTTCACCTGGTTTGTTTCTAGCTTACCTTGAGTGGTGGAACAATCTCTAGTGGTGTTACCTGAACTGAATTGCCATTTGGAATTCAAGTACCTCATTACTTTTGGTATTATTCAACCTCTCTCTCAGGAATCAAGGAGCAAAAATGTTGGGGTGATTAGAAAAAAAATGTATATTCTACTTGACCTTTAAAGGTAAATTTAGTGGTGCCAGAGTAACAGCATCTGGAGCTATAGATCTCTAATTATACCCAGCACACCTACAGCACTGACCTTGAGAGCATCCTCAGAAGGCCGGACAGTCTGTTTCCACCCTCTCCTGGAGGCCCCATCTGTAAAGACAAAAGGTTAGCCCAGGGAACAAATATCTCAGTGCAGAGGACAGTAATATCAGATCTGTGGTTCCAGACAATGGCTAATACATTCCTAAATGATGCACCTAGGCTGGGTCTTGGTTACTTGGTAATAGTGAGTATGGTACCTTGGTTATATTCCAAGACATTTCTAACTCCTTCACTCTGCTTCCTGCTCTAATTGCAATGATATCTACCTCTTCAAAGCTTTTAAATAGGAAAGTTGAAAACTTGTGCTTCTCGAAGGATGTGGATTTCTGATATGCAGAAGTTATGGAGGCAGAGAAGGTGGTGATGGACCAAAGAAGCACATTAAAAGTCTACAGTAACCTGTGCAATGATCTGTGTAATATGGAAAACTCAGGAGGTATATTTTGAGTAATCTATTTGATTTTATTAAGTGCTAAAGCTGAAGCTTTCCAATCATATATTAAATTAAATCTGCCTGTCCCTTTGCAGTAAAAGTCATACTAACATCAAATACAGAATAGAAATAATTATTGTTCCAGTAAAATATAGAATAATTTCTAAAATAAAAATTCCTTGTTTGGCTCGAATAAGACAAGTGTGTGTATATGCTTCTGCTTTGGGATGGAAGATGGGGGTGGAGCAATCTCAATCAATTTTATTCATAAACACACATTAGAGACAAACTATGCATAATTTGGATTCTCTCCTGGCTTGTTGAGTCTGCAGGCAACCATGCTTTATGTTGCATTACCATTTTGATTGAATGAGCAGGGTCAATACCATCACTTTTTCTCATCTAGGGAAAGAAAATTATTCTGAAGCCAATCATCAATCAATGTATGTAATCAGCCTCTTTAAAGTACCTTCGGTTTTTCACATAACTGTCTCTTTGTTGCAGCAAAATCTAAATATCAACATTTTTTAGTTCACTTGGTAGTCCTACTGCATACACTATAACATGGTAAAAGGCCAACCAGGACTTGAAATGTGTTTCACTATTAAAAAGATTATTGCAATGGATTTTTTTCTAGAGGTTACACCATTTCAACTCCATGACCTTTGATATCAGCGTTCATTTGCATACAATTGTTTATACATTATTTTAACATTTTACATAACCTTACAACTTTATTTAATTTCTTGAGGTTAATGGTTTTGTAAATGGATTCAATAAAGTCAACAAAAATGTCACTAAACTCAAGCGATATTCCTTTTAATGTAGCGTGATAACAGAGGACAACGTACAAGTCATAAAAATATACAGTGGATATGGTTCCCAAGTTACTGCTTTTCAACAGCACACTCAAACCTATCAGAATCATTTTATGACAAGAATCATATCTATAAAGATATTTATTCATTACATAGGGCTCTCATCTGTACATCTCAAAGTGTCAGTGCCTCAGAAGGAATATCCCATTTGACAGAGAAGGAAGCTGAGGTATCAGAAATTAGATGTCTTGCCCAAGCTGTGATAGTGAGCCAATGGCTGAGCAAGCTTGAACACCACTGACCTTGACTTAAATGCATTAATGTAATGTCCTTCTTCCAATACACTCCAGGCTATGCTATTTATTTTGCCCACCTGTTATATCTGCCTGATATGTAAACTACTACTTGTATGTCTAGTATTTAAAACAATGAGGCCCTAGTCCTTGATTAAGTGGGTAGGATTTTATGTAGCAAATAAACAACAACCCAGGTCTCAGCTTAGTTTGATTTTGTGTTCCTTGGATTACTTCACTGCTTATCAAACTATTTGACTACCTCCAATAGAACACGCCATTGCATCCCCCATGCAGTTAAATGGTATCTGACATTTCCAAGGTATAAGACTCCATGGAAAACAATCTGATGAGCAAGAGAGTTGAGGTTAAAAGCTAAGATGACATACACAGTCATACAGGTCTGGATTTCCCCCACTGATAAGTATAATCGGCTGGTAACTTTGAGGTCTTTGAGTCTTATAGGACACACTATTTTCTTCTTGAATACTCTGCATAAAACAGTACTAAAAAAACCTCAGAGAACAAGCTGTTCTCTGCCACAAATAACCCAAATGCTGAATGGCATGATACTGGATGTCTCTCCGGCTGTAATTGCAAAACTGAAAATTTGCTTTTCACTTAATGCCTGAATCTCTTGAACCGTCTCTAGGTCCAAGGCCAGGCAGTTGGTTCCTGAATTCTGCCATACAGATATTGAACAAAGGTTGAGACCTTCACCCATTCATAGTTCAGAGATGTGCCTTGCAGATTTTAATTAAAAATGCTTTAAACATTTAATAATCAAAGGTAAATGCAAGAGCCGATCCTATTACCCTTGTCAGTTGAATATCTATATCCTTGGAAAGTTGACAGAGCCATTACTTGGCTATTCAGGCAGTAATCAGATTTTCTGAGCATCAATCAGCAATCATGAAGTCAGGAACATTTTATCATGAAGTCAGGAATACAGAGGGTTTTCATAAGCTAATCAGCAGGCATCAAATAGACAATCAATCTAATTAGTAGCTCACATTTGCATGGCAATCACAGCTGCCAAATCTAGATGACAGATTTCATTAGTAATGAAATCTGAGAACTATGATTTGTGAAAACTCTCATCAGATAAGAATTGTGTTTTTTTATAAAGAAGAATTGTTATGATAGCCAGGGGCATTTGAGGAATTGAATCTGCACAAGGGTTTTATTTGTTGGCATTTGTTTTGTCTTCAAGTTATATTTACATTTAGGGCCACAAATTTCAGACTCTCACTCTCTCATTTTGGGCCAAATTTTCAAGTCAACTGAACTTCTAGAAACTCATTTTGCTGACTAAATACAACCTGAGATTTTATGTAACTCTTGCCTATGAATTTGACTCCAGAGCTCAACGACAAGTCTGGGTCAGAACTAATGTTCCATCAGCACTTTATCACACGGTAACATTTCTAAACTGGAAATTTCCATAATATATATGGAAACTTCCACTATATATATCTGAGTGTCCACACAAATACACATTGAGTAGCCATGAAGGCTATAAGCGTAAAATAACTTTGAAAGGAAAAAAAAAAAAACCCATGTTCTTGAGATTATGGCACAGTGCCCAATATCAAGGAAGAAATATGATAAAAACAAGTAAAGAACTCTTTCTTGAGGAGAGGGCCAATTCTTGACTGTCCTTTCCCACCATCACTAAATATTCACTTTATTATGTCCCTTGATTTCTGTGTTA
>NW_017729028.1:23845208-23860505 GCF_001723915.1 Gavialis gangeticus | reverse complement strand
AGAAAGGGAAGCAAGAATTGTTGCTGTGTTTGGGTGCATGGGTTCACACCCTTTAGAAGTTGTGAATAAAGGTAAGTATTCACCTGTTGTTTGTTTCTTGTATTTTACTTTTGTTTTCTCCTTATTCCCATTCTTTCTCCAAAGAAATATTGGGATTGTGATGCCCATGGGGCAAAGGTGAATGACAGGAGGACAGGCTTTTCAGATGTCACTATTTAGGTGAGCAAAAGCAAGGAAAGCAGCACAGTTTGATACATAATCACTTTGCAGTTAAACATATTTATACTTATATCTACGTATCATAGAATCATAGAAAATTAGGGTTGGAGGGACCTCATGAGGTCATGTAGTCAAACCTCCTGATCAAAGCAGGATCATCCCCAATTAGATCATCCCAGCCAAGGCTTTGTCTAGATAGGTTTTAAAAACCTCCAAGGGTGGAGAGTCCACAAGCTCTCTGGGTAGCCTGTTCCAGTGTTTTACTAACCTCCCAGTGAGAAAGTTTTTTCTTAATATCTAACCTAAACTTCCCTTTGTGCGACTTAAGATCATTGTTTCTTGTTCTGTTATCTGCCAGCACTGAGAAAAGTCTAGCTCCGTCCTCTTTGGAACCACCCATCAGGTACTTGAAAGCTGCTTAAATCCCTGCTCAGTTCCCTCTTCTCCAGATTAAATGAGCTCGGTTCCCTTGGTCTCTCCTCAGAAGTTATATGCCCCAGCCCAGTTACAATTGTCATTGCCCTCCATTGGACACTCTCCAGCTTGTCCACATCCTTACTACAGTGGGAGGCCCAAAACTAGACACAGTACTCCAGATGTGGCCTCACGAGAGTCAAATAGAGGGAAGAATCACTTCCCTTGATCTGCTGGCAACATTTCTACTAATGCAGCCCACAATGCCATTAGCCTTCTTTGCAACAAGGGCACATTGGTAACTCATATTGTTTCTTTTCCACTGTAATACCAAGGTCCTTTTTTGCAGACCTGCTGCTTAGCTAGTAGGTCCTTAGTTTGCTCTAGTGAATGGGGCAGTTCCATCCTAAGTGCAGGACTTTGCACTGGTCCTTACTGAACTTCATGAAATTCCTTTTGGTCCAATTTGTCAAGGTCTCTCTGAATCCTAACCATATGATCCAGTATATCTACTATGCTCCCCAGCTTGGTGTCATCTGCAGACTTGCTGAGCATGCACTCCATCCCATTTTCTGGGTCACTGATGAAGACAGTGAACAAAACTGGCCCCAGGACCAAACCCTGGGGCACTCCACATGATACTGGTTGCCAGCTAGTCATTGAGCCATTGCTTTCTAGCCTTTGAGCCCTATGATCCAGCCAGCTATCTATACGTATATCTATATCTATGAACAGAGATGTAGAGAGCTCATTGAGCGTCCAGGGCAGGGGTGGTGTGGTATGCTGCAGGATGTATGGTGATCACTGTAGATGAAGTGTGGGGGGACGTGGATAAGTAGAAGGGAAGGCTTACTTTCCTGGGCTACTGCTTCTGTTATTGCTCTTGCTGCTGCTGCTGTAGCAGCATCAGGTCCACTCAAGTGGCAATGATACCATGGCCAGGCTTCCTGGGAACCAACCCTGGTGTCCTGTTTGTTCTTCCCTCAACCTGTATACATACATATTGGGTGCCAGGCTATGCCTGCTCTGGGAAAGGCTCCTGGGGGCTTCTGGGGGCAGTGTACTGAAGATACACTGCTTGATATGGCATGGTAAAGATTTCCAGGGGGTAATTCTGGCACCCTCCCTTGTTGACCTGGGACTAGTGCTCTGCTTGCCTCACCCAAATATGGTACTCTATATAAATATATAAAACTTTATGTTTTATTGTCTCATAGGTACAAATTCTTATGCCTTTACTCATGGTTGCTGAGTTACTCAAGATGCACCTATATCCAGATAGGGGCATCAGACTCTATCCCACAGCACACTGAGAAAAAAAATATCACAGTTGGGCCACTCGATTAAATGCAGTAGACATCATTACTAAAATGAATCAGTCTTGAACACTATTTTGCTATGTTGCTTGAAGCCTTGACTTATATTGACTTCAGCAGCCTTAGAATATTAAAATACCACTGATGGTCCTGCTTGAGCAAGCACAATGCCATCATTCTGCACAAACCATAAAGAGGAAGAGAAAACTTTATATGCTGTAATTTGATCAGATATCTGCTATTAACACCATAATTCTAATGCAGCAAGTCAGATCTTTTTGTAAGCAATATCTAAGCATTAAAATAAGACCCATCTTTAAATCAGATTTAGATGGATGGGGACTGCTTAGAGGCTCCCAGGATTTGTGATTATCCAAGCTTTCCTGCGAAAATTCAAGATAAACCTTAAATCATTAACTTTCATTTTTTACTCATCTTGTAGTTTAATATTTTGTGACATCAGGTTGCAGTTCCCTAACAAATGCTCCGTGCTAGCAAAATGGCAGAAATACAAGATATTGTGTAAAAATTGTCATGGGGGGGAGAACAAAAGCTTCCTTTTCTAAAAATCAAACTAAGAATCATGGTGTGAATTGGACTAAATGCTAACAATAAAGTTAAGAGCTTAAAATGAACAGTTGAAATTAACAGGTGTTATAGCATATGTTGGATTTAGCTGCCAAGTATTTCACACCTTCATTAAAACCTTTTATGTCAAATTTAAGTCAATGTTAAAATAAAAAGGAACAGTGACGCTTTTAAAATAAATAACTAATCGGTTAAATTAAAAAAGAAAATACGTGATAACTGAAAAAGTATAGAAATATATTTTGAATGGAAGTAGTCATTATGTGGCTAGAGTACTGAACTAAAAATAATTATACCTGGGTTCAAGTAAGTAATGATGAACCTCCAGTGTGACCTTGAGCTAATCCCCCTGCATATTCTGTGTCTCAGTTTCCCATCTGTAAAATGGAAGTGATATTTTTATTCTGTACCAGCATGTTATAGGGATGAAAATCCTTTAAAGATTGTGCTATGTACAGAGATTATGGTGATGAGTGCCATAAAAATGCTTAAATTGAATCGAGTAATTAAGAAGTCATTCTATTTTCACACCCATGCCAAGACCTATTTACAGATTCCATCTGTGCCTTTGCCTACTGATGACATCACACAGCCTGCCGAAAGAACATTTTCTTTCTCAGAAAGAATTCCTTCTTTCCCCTAGTTTGTTTTAAAGGGTGGGGTTTTTTGGTAATGTCTAAATCAATGGGCAATTCAGCCTTTCATTGTTCATTTTTTATACCTGCATTTGATAATCATAATTAGAAACATCTGCAAGCTGCTTTCCCCTATCACTAAACCTGTAAATTATTTTTATTCTGAGCTTGTGAAAGAAATGTAAATATTATATACTTCAAAAGAGTATTATTATATTATAATAATATTATCAAATTTTATAATAATATAATCAAATATTATATACTTCAATATTCCTAGTATTTCATATTGTGGTGATCAGGGCCATTATTTTGTGTACTGCGATACAGTTCCAGGCACTGTATAAGCATATGATAAAAGATGAGATGAAGACTATATTATCTAAAGTTAAGACAAGAGACTATAATCAGGAATGACAGAGAAGGGAAGCAGAAAGGAAAGACAAGACACTTGTACATAACGGAAGAAGTAGTCTCCTCAGAACTTCAATTAACATATCAATAGCAAATGTTTCATAAGCATCATTGTGCTGCTGGATCACCATTGCATTTGCTGTTGAATACTTGAAGATGGCTCTAATGTCTTAAATAGCATCATGGAACGTATGAACATAGGAGCATAGAAAGTATGACTAGAAGATATGGCACGCCAATATGCTGGCATAAGCAACCAGGTCATTAAATCCCTTCATAAATTTATCAGGCTCCATCTACAACTGAATCCATTTTTATTTTAAATCTCCACACTCCTATTGATAAGCTGCTTTAAAACTCTGTTCTTCTGACAGTATCATGAATGCCTTATGGTAGTTCCATTTTAAAATATTTATTGTAGTTAATGCTTATTTCCTGATTCCAGGAAATAGATATTCCGATACTATTGTGATGAGTATAACATAAAACCTATGAATGAATCAAAAAGCGAAGTATTTAAAACAAATTGCACGCACTTTCCAAAAGCCATGTCTACACCAGACACTGATTATGCAGTAGACCAATACTACTGTGCAGCAGCATCACGTGGCAACAATCATGTTGTGATGGTACTGGACAGTAGTATTAGGCCACTTCACCGTAGTGTCATGATAAAGACATTCCTTGGCTCTTCTGCACAGTAACTTTGGTTACTGGGCAATCATTTACTACTTGTTTATATAAGTAACAATTGCACAGTCACCATCTTGTGTAGACGTGGCGAAAGTGTGACAAAGTGTTTTGCCAACTTGTACTGCTCTTCTAGAATCTCAAACCTTGGAGGTTCAGACAAACCCTTGCTGAGGATGGCTTAGACAAGGATGATTCTGCCTTGATCAAGGGGTTGGACTAAATGACCTTTTGAAATCTCTTCCAGCCATATTTTTCTATGATTCTGTGATCTAAGAAAGGGATAGAAACCTCAAATGTAGGTGTTTATCTCAGATATCCATTAAAGGTTAGGTGTGCATTTGGACTAAAAGGAAAGCAGAACATCATTCCCCAAATGTTGATAAAGTTCCAAAATCTAAAAAAATCACAATTTTTTGCAAAATTTTCATAAATTTCCCCTTTTTCCTTTAACAAACTTTATAGGTGATCAATTGCTTTTGTTTGTTTTGTTTTGTTTAAATGAAGAGATATGTAAATTTCTCCTCTTCTTAGCAAAGTGTTTTGTAAACCTTAGATTCCAATACTGGATTGTATATTTTGCATGTGTGTAATAGGACTACTAAGTGTACACAGTAACAATACATTGGACAAGTAGATCTTTTACTTCTGGAGTTATCAGGAAAAAATAATTATATAAATATTTGAGAAATGGATTTTCTTTAATATTGATATTTGACTTAAAGCAATTTTTTTTTACTTTTTTTTTTCAGCACAAGTGTTAAATAAAAAAAACCCTGAGTTATTTTTGGTTTTCCAGGTTGCTTCCACATTTCTTTTCCCCTCCATTCTTAATGTTCAGGTGGGAAAAAGAAAAGTAAGAGGTTTCAAGAAAAACAGAAAAATATGGAAGAGAAAAGAGAAAAAGACTGGGAAAGAAGGTGAACTGATGCAAATGCAAAATATAAAAAAATGCAAACCAAACGTTTAATGGAAGAATGTTGATTAAATGAAACACTGTCTTTCTTCCAAACCTGGGGAAAGATAATGATACATTTCTTTGATTTTACAATCCAGCTCTATTTGTTTCTCAGTCTCTTCCCTCTAGTGAGGAAGACCTAGGCATTATTTATTTATGTATAGATACAATTTTTGCCCCATATTTAATCATTGTAAACCTTGGCATTTCCATTTTTGCCCAAAAGTGCTTTTGGGAAAACAGGTGATTCACCTCCATAAGATACATATTTAAGTGAATGAAATAAACACGTTAGGCCTCATTTAAGATTATGTGTAATGTTAGAAACCTGTGCACAAACCAGAGCTCTGAGTTTCTTCCTACTGTCTCACTGCTTGTCCCAATGGGGTAATTCTTTATTCCTGCAAGCCTCAGCAATACTGCCCTTTACTGGATCTCACAGCTGCAGAAGAGGAATCTCTGCTAGTTCCAAGTAGTTCCTCCAGGGCTGTGAAAGAAATGTTAGGTCTTCCTTTCCATAGAATGGGTTAGCTTGGAAGGTCACTCACCCAAAGATCACTCCTCATCACAGGAAATCAACAAGGAGACAAGCAATAAGAGGATTTATTATGAAACTATGAAACTATGAAACTATGAATTATATAGGAAAAAAGGACTTTACAAGAGATACTTAGCAGTCTCCCCTACTACCTCTTCTTTAAGTATGTGTCCTTCAGGGGTGTCAGACATATGGCCTATGAGCTGTATCTAATCTGCAGAACCATTTCATCGGGCCCACCAGTATCCTGATGGACTACCAGAAATTGGAGGATATGGCCTACCACAGAATTTGGGGTCCCTGGACCCCTTTGGGCATGGCCATCAGCACCAGTCCCAAAAATCTTTGCTGCTGCCCAAATGCAGCCCATCACCGCTAAACACCTCCAGGCCTGCAATGCTGCCCAGACATAGCCCTGAGCTACGACACACCACCTGCTCTGCACTGCCAACCCAAGCCCTTTCCTGCCTGCTGCCCAACCAGAGCCCCATGCTGTTGCACAAATGCAGCCCTGTATTGCCACTTGCACCCAGACCTACACTGTTGCACAGCCCCAAGACCATGCTATTGCCCAAATACATCCCTACTATGGTCGCTGTTTGCCCCATGCATCCAGCCTGAGAAGACCCCCTACAACATGGATCCAACTCAGGGCCCAGCATGAGTTTGACACCCCTAACTTAGTTCCTTTGACTAAACCATGTCCAAATTCCTAAAAATAGATACAGACAGCATAACTTAATCTTTATAGTGATAAAAGTGACACAAGCAGATACAGCATAACAGTGGCTTTTCAATAAGACCACTTGAATTATATCACTACAACAAAAACAAAAAATCTGCATGACACCCCACAAGCCCCCACAAGATTTTGGGGGGTTTATTATAGGTAGGGTGATCATATGTCCTGGTTTGGCTGGGATAGTCCCAGAATCTGTAAGCTGTCCCAGCATCCCAGCCTGACACTAAAGAATAGTCTTTCAACATCCCCTTTATAACTATCCTTCAGGTATTTGGAGACTATTAACAGATTCTGCCACTGCCACCACCACACAGACATACATCCCCCCACACACACAGTCTTCTTTTCTCCAGACTTAATATTCCCAGTTCTTTCAGCCTTTCTTTATGTCACGTTTCCCAGAATTCCAGTAATGTTTGTTGCTCTCCAGTACACTCTTTCTACTTTGTTCCCATCTTTTTTGAAATATGGTGCCCAGAACTGAGCACAGTACCTGAGGTGAGATGTCACCACTGCTGAACAGATCATTTCCCTTGACTTGCAAGTGATGCTCCTGTTACTAGTCCAGTATGTTTTCGGCCTTTTCTTTTTGGCTTATATTCAGCTTATAGCACATGTAAAGGGGAAAGAGACATAAAATGGGGGCTTTCACTGATTTCCCCTCACCCAACAGACAAAACAATGTGGTCAGGATGGGCACCAGCATGGCACTTCCGCAGCTGCCTGAGCCTGTGGATCGGGAGAAGAAGGGATCAGAACCTGAGAGAAGAATGGGCCAGGAGAGAAATGATGCAATGTGCATCGAGGAGAGAAGAGCTGGGAAGTGGAGAGAAAATGCCACAGGAGAAGACGAGCTGAGGAGCGGAGGCTCAGAGGGGGTTGCCAGATGGGCAGGGCTGGAGATTGGGGTGAGAGCCAGGAGTAGGCATGCAGCCAGAGCAGGCTGCAAATGGCAGAGAACAGACCCACCGGTGCAGGGCAGGGCCAGGAAGTCACGTGCAGCTCGCTCCTAGAGTTGAGCCAGCTGTGCACACCGGAAAAGAGTGACCAGAGCCAGGAAACAGAGAAGCCTAACTGGGAGCTGCAGAGAAGCCCAGAACACAACCAACGCTGGCAACACTGGGACTCCGAGGTACTCCTTGGGGAAGAGTGGGGACAGGAGTCGGGAGGCGAAGTGAGACCTGACAGGGAGACCTCTCACAGTCAACTAGCAGGGAATAATCCCTGCAAAGGGTCACGGACTAGAATCAAGACGGGACACAAAGTCCCAGACAACATCGAGGCCGGGGTCAGCAGCAACAAAGGGAAGGGACCCAAGTGAGTACCCTATTAGGATCAAAGGGCACAGCAATATGCAGGCTGGCCCTTTGGGATAAGAACTCATTATCCATTTAATGTATCCAAGTGGAGGCTGGACATTAGAATATTACCTTAACTCTCCTAAGTTAGTGTTTAAAGAACTTTTTTGATGCTATGGCATGACAAGATTAGTTACGAGGATATTGGGCCAAAATAGCTAAAGGCTGAGGAGTAGCCAATGGCTGGAAAGCATCTCTGTCCCTGACAGTGGGAAGCACGGGTGAGAAAAGATCACCTGCAAAGAGAAAGCTCCAGGACAACGGTGTGTGGTCAGGCCCCAGATGTGGTAAGGGTGGAGTAAAGGGGAGGCTGGAGCCCCACGAAGAAGCCAAAAGAGTGAGGTCTCACAAGGTTCCTGCAGGTGCTGTCTCCACATCAAGAACATCAAGATGTGGCAGATTAGCAAAAACAACTCACAGGGCATGTAGGTAATACCATTCTTAAGACCTCACCCTGATGTCGCAAGGGGGTAGAGTGTCAAGCAAGAAAGAACTCAAGCCATATAACACCTATCAGTGACAGTACACTATAAACCCAAAACCTTTTCTGCAGTACTGCAGCCTAGGCAGTCATTTTGCAATCTGTATCTGTGCATATAATTGTTCAGTCCCAACAGCAGGACTTCAAACTTATTCTTAGTGGACTTCTCTCGATTAATTTTGGACAATTTCTCCAGTTAATCAAAGTTATTCTGAATCCTAATCGCAATCTCCACAGTGTTTGTAACTCCAACCACCTTGGCATCATTGGCAAATTTCCTAACTGTGCACTCAATCCCATACTCCAATTATTAATACATACATTAATACCACATCCAGGAGAGAACCCTAGGGAACCCCACTTGACACCTTCTGCGAACTAGATATCAACCCTTCATGCATGATGATCCACCCACATATGTAACCACCTTAATGTACACCAAACTGTATTATTTTAGCTTGCCAATGAAAATTTCATGGGAGACCATGTCAAAAGCCTTGCCATAGTCAAAGTAGATCAAATCCACTGCTCTGTCCCTATCCGCTGAGCCTGTCACTTTTTCATAGAAAGGAATCAGGATGATCAGGCATTAGTTTTTCCTTGATGAATCCATGCTGGGTGTTCCTCATCACCTTGTTCTTCTACAGGTGCTCAGAAATAGATTCCTTGACAAGTTGCTCCATGATCTTTTCAGGACCCTGAAAAGAAGTCCTCCATCTCCAAATTGGGACAAAGGGAGCTTACTTTACAGACAGGCCCCTAAAATAAAGTACCATGGTCAGCTTGCTCTGTGATCCCCTGGATCCTCCTGCCCTTTCTTAAAGGTGGGCACTTGCCTTGTTCTGTTCATATAGGACCTCACCTGATCTCCATGAGCTCTCAAAGAGAAAAAGACAATCTCTCTGCAATTACCTGAGCCAATTCCTTAAGTATTCTAGGATGCCTCCCCTCCAGCCCTTCTGGGAAGTTTCTCTAAGTAATCCCTAACCTGTTCTTCCATTAATCTAAGATGCTTATCTTCTCCCCTATCCATGCTGCCAACTGCCTTGTTAACTGATAGCTGACTTTATTTGTAAAGACAAAATAAAAAGGGTATTTAATACATCAGCATTTCCCATATCATCCATTATTAAATTTCCCTATTCTCTCAGTAAAGGACCTATACTTTCCTTGGCTTACACTTATTTCTGACAATGATGACAAATGTCCATATCACAACAACCAGAGTCATATGAAAACAACTGGCACAAATAAGGATTAAATTATCCTAGTGCATGATCTATTCTGTTACTCATACATATAGATCTTTCTGGTCCCATTTGGGACACTTGGCATGTTTGGAAGCTTCAACTACAGCTAACTTTCCTCCAAATAATCTTTGGTTAACCAATGAACCTTAGTTTAAAGTTATACCAATCTACAACTCATCATCAGAACCTAATATAAATACTTAAAATGGATGCTCAGGTTTCTTCTCTTTGAGGCATGTGTAAAATCACTTTTTTTAGCATTAATCCTCCAATGAAGCCAGACAGGTAGACAACTATGCAGTACTTCATTGGCCCCAGTATGAGTCTGCATTGCATATAGCGATTTCCTTGTGTAGATCAGAACACAGGATTCAAGGCCTTTGGTAATACCTGGGTAGATCTGAATTGTTTCTCATCCCTCCTGCAAATAGATGTTAAAAAAAAAAAGCTTAATACAATAAAACATAACTCCTGAAAACAGCTATCGATTTAAACTCATCTTCTGGAACCTATTGTTTAATTCATATTTTTTTAAAGACAATTAAACTAGAGCATAGGGGAGCAGTGTTCTGTAAAAGATTGACCTAAAATAATTCAGTATTTTAATTATACTGCTTTTCAAAAATGATTTGTATGTGGCGTCTTCTGACAAGAAAGATGTATATGGAAAAATAATTGAAAAAAAATCACCTTCATCTTTCACCACTATGCTTTAACCTGTGATGACCCAGGACAATCATAAAATATATTGCCTAGCGAATAGAAGGCATACCAGACAAGCATCCTCCGTGTTACAGAAATGAGTCACAAGCTAGTCACAGCTGGGTAGCTGCATGCTGCCAATTTTTTAAAAAGTGTAATTAGATTCTACTTAGATACTGGAAACATCACAACCTTCCCCCCTCTCCCCCCCAGCTTTTGTGTATAAATTATATATTTTCTAAAATATCAGCATTTTCTATTTCAGGTTTGAATGGATAACCTGTGTTTTGCACAGTGGGCAGACTGCATGCTGTCAAGCACTGAAACATGTTTGCTTCACACTTCACATGCCTTTCAAGGAAGGAGCCTTTACCGTAATGCCCTCAAGGAACATTGGTATCTCTGAAGGGAAAAACACATCTATCTCCCTGACAATGTAGGATTGTTCCCTATGCAATCCTTGAAAAGGTTTCACTTTTTAAAGATGATTCCTAAATTGGCTCCATGAACTTTATGGATGGTCCCTAAGCCATTGCATTAGGGGAATGGGAGAAGTCTGTACACAAAGCAGCCATTTTGTTTAATTGAATGTCATGGAAAGACTATGTGAGCAGAAAAGAAAATAACTTCCCACTAAAGAGGTTAGGATGGTGGTGGGAACTCAGACAAAACTACACTGTATTACAGTTGGTTGTTTCTCACTGTTTATCTCTAGATATGCAGGTAGGTGGCTATATAAAATAGCAAAAGCGAGGAAAAGGGAACAATAGTCGCAAAGAATGGATCCCCTTCTACTTATACCCTTGAAGAACTTACCTGATGAGCAGCAGGTTCACCCCAGGCATATAAGATCAATGTAGTACAGAGGCATTCTGTGTACAAATCACTACACCTTCCTTGATCCTGTTAGTTTGTTAATTTCAAATGGAAAATGACAATCAAGCCAAGTGCCATAGTTGTTCATGTAATTTCGTAACATTTCTCTCGACATTCACAGGATTGTGGCAAGGGAAGGAAAGGGAAGGGAAGGGAAGGGGATTCCCCAAGTCATCTAGTCCAGCTCCTTCATCAACAGAGGATCATTCCTGACTAAATCATCCTAGGCACGTGTTTGCCTAACCTATTCTTGAAAGCTTCCAAGGATGGAGATTCTATAACTGCTCTAGGTATCCTGTCCCAATGCTCAATCACACTCCTAGTCTGAAAATTCCTCCTCATCTCCAACCTACATTTCCACTGCTGCAGCTTGAGCCCATTGCTCTGGGTCCTTGCTCTTAGTCCTGTGCATGATCTCTGTGGTCACAGAGAAAAGCCCATCTCCATCCTTCCTGTAATCACCCTTCAGGTATTTGAAGGCTGTTATCAATGCCTTCCCACCCAACCCCAGTCTTCTCTTCTCCAGATTAAATAACCTTACTTCTTGCAGCCTGTCCTCATAAGTCTTGTCTCCCAGACCCCTAATAATTTTTGCAGCTCTGCTCTAGACATCTTGTAATCTGCCCACGTCCTTCTCAAAGTGAGGGGCTGAAAACTGGACACGCGTTACTTTAAATGAGGTTTCAGCAGTGCCATATAGAGTGGAAGAATCACTCACCTTGATTTACAAGTGACACTCCTGTTAATAGAACTCAGTATATTGTTGGCATTTTTTGCAACAAGTCATGGCCATTGTTCATGCATTTTGAATTTTTTATACTGCCTGTCTATAAAACTGCAGCTTGATTTTAAACTAGCCTTGCAGGCATATAAAATCCTTTGTAGAAGCAGACAATCCCATATTTGAATTGCACTCTTTATGCCTCATCCTGGTCGATATAAAAATAGCATTTCAGATTGTCAGGAACCTCTGGCATTCCTTCAGAATTTGGAAATGCCGAAGAGGAAAAACAGACATTACCTAACATAGCATTTGTGCTCCCATAAACATTTTCTATGACAGCAGAAATGGCAAGCAAGTCAATGTTTCTACCCTTTGCCACACCACATCAGTGGACACAACAAAAGGTAATGAAAAATAGTGACGCTTTTTATGGTGAATGTGTATTTTCTCACTGGCTGGGGAGTGTGAGCAGCCCATAGCTGCCTGCACTTTCCAGATACCCCAGGGAAGGTACTCTGGGGGCTCTAGAGGCCTGATCCAATACACCTTGGGAATTCCTGGGAGCATCTCCACATAAAGTACAGATCAGTACTGGACCCAGTGTGGGTCCTGTGGGGGGCTGAGAATTTCCTTGTTCCCATGCCATTCTGTACCTGCTTGCCAGAACCTGTGCTGACCCATACTTCACATGGAGGCACAAGCCAGTCCAAGTCTCAGCAATGAGGTGCACGGTAATAAGGGATGGGGGAATCTCTGGACAAGGAGAACATGTTACTCTCTGTTCCACATTTGGTCCCTGCCTGATGCAGGACAATGGGTAATGTATGCTTTGACAAATAAAGCAGATCGACTGCGGTGGGACACGTCCCACACAGATGATCTGCTTCATTTGGCAACATCTGTTTTTTAATTTAAGATCAACTTGCTGCAACTGCTGTATTCCAGGGATACATTTTTTAGTCCTACTGCTGCAAGTTCACCAGTGAGTAAAAAGAATCCAAATAGAAATAAGATAGCTTTTATTTACAGTCAGTTGGTCAATCCCACTGACAGGGGAACTATACCAGGGTACGCAAAAAATCCAAAACTGTTAAGAAAACATAAAACTTTGTACATACAACCATCCAATTGTAAGCTAACCCATGGATGCACAGACCTGGTCTTTCTCTTACCATCTCAGTCCATCTTCCATATTCCCTATCTATCTGACTTCCAAATCATTCAGCATGCTGCACCTACAAACCACTTAACACATTGACACCTCCCAGTCCTTCCACCTTTTTTATTACATTCCCAGGACGGGTCTGACTATCAAACAGTGGGCATGTCTACATGTGTGCCTGACTGCACAGTTCTTATTGTGCAGTCATTTAGTACTTGCTTTAGTCTCCATCCCACACACAAATCCAGGGGGCACATGCCCCCCATGCCTTCCCTGGGGGTGCACACAGTGGTGGGAGCACCTCCCCCCCACACACACGATGCCGATAGATGAGCAGCTCTATCCCACAACCACCTCGGTCCCAGGACCCCACTCACCCCAGCCCCTGCCCCTGCCCCTGCCCCACTTTGTCCTTAACTATGGGGGCCTCAATCTGTCCACCCACCCTTTCCTCCAGCATGCCCCTTCCCCCCACCCCAACATACTTACATGGCATACAATCACCATTAACAAATGTTTAAACTAGTGTTGTCAAATGATTAAAAAAATGTTGATAACAATAAATTAGTTGCTTAGCAAGTTCTACATAGTCCCAGTGGTGCACGGTTCATTTTTGACCCTACTGCGCAGTAGCAACACACTAGTACACAGTAGCTCATTGCTAGTGGGCACTACTGTTGGCATCACAGTTCATGCCTGCTGATGCTGTGTCACTGTAGCAACAAGCTACATCACTGTAGCTTGTCACTACATTGACATAGCATCTCTTGTAGACACACCCAGTCTTAAGACAATCAACAGAGCAGACACAAGGGAGAAAATAACAGAAGCATGTTGTGTCCCCTCTAGCAAATACTATCAACCACTGATTGAAGTCATCTCCAATTTTTCTATTGACTACACCAAAAGTTGGATAAAGAACAGAGTCATGAGGTTCTGCCTTGTACCATCATGTCTTTTCATACCGATGGTGAATATTATATAAAAACATTTCTTACTAAGAAATTCACTTTTGAGACAAGTGGGCAGAGCTTCTAAATTTCTCCAACAAACTCATCTCTTCTTCTATTTTCAATCCAGGTTATATCATTCAGATCCAATGACTGATAGTTCTATAAAAAGCTTCATACCACTGAACACTAATTTACATTTCTTTTTGGACCTGTGAATTTATAAATGCTGTCTTTACGCTTATGAAAGGGACCAAGTAATATCTCACACTGCATGGCCACCCAGGCAGAGGAGGTTGTTCAGTGTGCAGAAGCTAACCACAAGCAAGGCACAGCTATGTAGCTTGGTGTTGCCCCTACAAAAAAGAGTGATTAGGTTCTGCTACTGAGACACCGAAACAGAACAGATTTTTTTTCCTTTTTCTTCCTTTTCCCACTAGCCTTTGTGTATAAATTATACATGTTCTTAAATATCTACATTTTGTAGTTCAGGTTTGAACTGATAACCTATGTTTTTGCACAGTAGGCAAACCTCACGCTGTCACGAACTGCAGTGAGATAGATTCAGATTTCACTTTGCCTCATTCTAAGGAGCTCTCTGCTATTATGCCATTTGAGAGATAATATGAAGCTTTGAATTGAAACATTTATATAACAGTGATGCACATCAGCTTTTCCAGCCACAGAAATGCTGTTGCATGATGTCGCTCACCCACTCATACTGGCCCTGTTTTACATGAGTCATAATTTCCATTGAGATCAATGGCAAGTTTTACTGAGGGAATTATCCAGTTCTCTTCTGTGAAATCTTTGAAAATGTGTATTAACATGAGTCAGTATAGCATAAATTCCTTATATGCATTACACTACATTAAAATACTTCCTGCACTAATGCAATTAACACAATTTTGTGTGTTTGTGTACATGTGTGTGAAGTGTGTTAAAGTTGATGGGGCAAAAAATGTGTTTATGTGATTTGGTTGCTGGAGAACACTTAACAGTTGAACAAGATTCCTGGTCTGGAGTGAAAAGATGTTAACTCATTTCGTCTGGTGGCATGCAATCACCATTAACAAAGCTTTAGACTAGGGCTGTGAAACGATTAAAAAATTTGATCGTGATTACTTGTGCAACTAAAAATATTAGTTACAATTCATCATGATTTTAATCACACAAATAAAAACTCAAAACTATGCATGGAAAAACTCAAAGTTACTCAAAATTATGTAGATACTGTGTATGGTTGGGGTGGGTGTGGAGTGTGTGTGTGGGGGGGGAAT
>NW_017729028.1:23834077-23840208 GCF_001723915.1 Gavialis gangeticus | reverse complement strand
CTGATAACGCTCCTCCCAAGCTGTGTAAAAAGGAAGTGGGGGGAGTTGTGCAACATTGCTAAGGGAAGGGAACATTAATTAATTAAGGCTGTTGTGAATGAGCTGCTAATAAGGAATAATGAGGGGGGAGCAGGTAAAGAGGAAATTACTGTGTTTTTGTTTTTCTGCTGAAAAACGACCTCTATACCCTTTACTGGAGTGAGGGGCAGCAACAGGGCTGGGGGGGGCTGTGGCTTGGGAATGAAAGATAGATAGACACACATACATACACACATGCAGACACACACACTGTCCAGCAGGTAAGTGTGTGGTGGGCGAAGGTGCTTGGGGGAGGAAAGGGGCAGATCAAAACCCCTGTGGTGAGGGAGGGGGAGGGCAGGGGCAGGGACTGGGGTGAATGGGGCCCTGGGGCCAGGGCGGGTCATGGGGTGGAGCTGCAGGAGACTTCTCCAGGGCTGCAGGGGGGGAAGGGTGCTCCTGCCACAGTGTGTACCCCCAGGAGATGCTGGGGGGAATATGCCCCCTGGATTTGTGCATGGGGCAGAGGAAGGCTGCCACTGCATATTGGACTCTGTGCCCCACTGCCATTGCCCCACTGCCATCTCTGTGTTTTTCCTGACACACAGCCCTTTAGCATGCCTTGTGATGCTTTTTTTTTCCAGGGGGGGAGGGGGGGGCAGAGGGGGTTGCTATGGTTCATGTTTAATGTGTAACATGTGAGGTTTGTGGTACCACAGACCACATGTGCCTGCACATCTGGATCCAGCCTCAGTGTCATCATTACAATTTTGACAAATAGCATGTCTCGTTATTTTGTTCAAAATTGGGCTTAATTTTCAACACATACATTTCAGTCCATTGATTTCCAGTGTCTTGCTCCCGTTCTTTACCAGGTAGATCTCAACCCAGTCTCTATCTGGTATCGGGAGACTCCTTTCTTTAGACAAATTCAGGGGTTTATGCCTTTAACTTTGGCTTATTTTTTTAAACAATTTTTATGCAATAGGGTGAGCTGAACTACTCTGGCTACCTGTGTTCTGTCTCACACTCTAAATGCTGTTTATGTATTTGAGCCAATGACTATTTAATGCAAAATGGAAAAAACAGCATTTGAAGCAGAGTCCAGGGCTCCTTTCCAGGGGAATTTCCATGTCTATTGTTTACAAGTCTTACTTGCTTTCCTTCTGACACCATGTCTTTTGTATGCCTTTTTGTCCAGTAGCCAAATTACAAGAATAGTCTTAGTGGAGGCCTTCACCCCAGCCTAGGTCATAGGTTAGTGGTTAAGATACTTTCTCAAGAAGTATGTCATAGTTTCAAGCACTCTCAGGCTAATAGTGGGGGCTAGAGAACAGGAGTCTTCATCCTGTATGAATGCTCCTGGGTAGAAGGTGGATGTGTCCTTCCTTTACCTTTTTTTTTTCCAACTGAGATGTTTATGGCTAAGATGTAGGTGCATAACACAAGTAGCTAAGTTAACAGTTTCCAGGAGCTCAGCTCCCAAGGCCACATCCCCTTGAGTGAGAACATGTGTTTCCCTAGCAACAAATAGCAGTAGCATAAATTTGTGCCTCTGCTAGTTGTCCCCAGACGCAACCTGCATGCACACTCTGGCATGCAGAAGTTGCCCTGGGTGGGCTAGGGGAGGATGGGACCAGCACCTGGGTTGGCCCCAACATCCTTACCTGGGATCTAGTGGTTGTCCTGGGGCTGCTGCAGTGGTAATCTGGGTGCACGGAGCCTGGCTGGCAGCCAGAGCATGATTAGTTTGCCAAGTGCCAGTTTTGGGCAGCACACACTGCAACCATGAGTGCTGCACTGCTTTTTTTATGCAGTTTTTTCATATTGGTATCTCCTGGTATAAAAGAAAAACCACCACGCTGCAAATTAACAGTACAGAGAATGCCTTTATGTGTGGCACTTTAATGTTTTAGAGGCAGAAGGGAATCTGACAGTGGATATGTCTACACAAATGCTCTACTGTGCATTAGACTAATGCACAGTAAAGCATTGCCATTTACATGTGTGCAGCATTTACTGCACAGTAAATTAGTCTACTGCATGGTTTGCTAGCACCTATAGATACAGGTAGCAGATTAACTGCACAGTAGCTACCGTGCAATCGTGCACATGTAGATGCTGACTGGGAACAAATTTGCTTCCAGTCAGCCCAGGCACCAGGGGGACACTGCAGCCTGGCTAAGCTCTTATGCAGGGAGAGATGTGCAGCTGCAGGGTCAGCTGTCTCTTGGCCCTGGTACAGCTCTGAGCCCCGTGTACATTGCAACCAACCTCCATGTCCCCTGCCAATGCCTGGACTGGCACCCAGGGGAGTCTGGAGCTCCTCCTAGCTGGTGCAGGGTGGAAGGGCAAGGCAGCAGCAGCCCTGGACTGGTCTGCTCCTGTTGGATGCAAAACTGCACCAGATAGGATGCATGTGTAGGCACATTCCCAGGCACAGTTCACCGCACATTATTTTATTGCACAGTAACCTTACTGAGCATTCACTGAACATGTAGACACATCCACTGTGTACTAAAGTAGAACTGCAGAGCTCTCTCTCAGGTGAAGCAAACTCTATCATTCTGCTGTACGCCATTTCAACAACCAGTATATTTTTGGATGATGTTCCACCTCTAGTGAAGTCAATGGCAAAATTCCTATTGACTTCAGCAGGGACAGGATTTCACCCGTACTACATAGCCTCATCATAAACATAGCTGACATGAATGAGTATTGACTCTACTCCCTCATCAAGTGCTTTATGTGCTGGGACATTAGTACAGCCTTTTAAGATTTTGGATTTAAAGTGATGGTCTTTAATTTCAGCTCTTTTCAATGAGCCTTTTCTCAGAAATATATTTTTGATAAGTTATTGGTTTAATATCTTTACCACTTTTGCTAGTCCCTGTTCAAAAGAAGGTGAAATAATCGTAATGCAAATGAGATGGGAACTGTAGAAACATATTGGGCACTTTCTAAAACCTTTATGAACTGTTTTCTCCATGGCACAAAGGTACAAGATAATGTAACAGAGTATCAAATTTAGGGAATAGTTTAGGATTTAAGGGGTGTGACTGGGCAACCATCAGTTACTGCACTTCCATGACCTTCAGCTGCAGGACTGGCCTTTTTGTGACTATGCACAGCTGGTGCAAAATACAGTCAATGTGTAGTTGCTCTCTTTATACCCCCATCTAACCTGGTAGCTACATGGACTCTGTAAAAAACTAAGCAATCAAACATTTTCTTTAATATAGACTTTTTATATTTTGGAGGAGAAAAATAAAGCAATGGAAAAGCTAATTATCTAATAATGGCTTCATAATTCTCATTTCTAGCTTGCTTCATTTTTAAGACTAAAACCTAGTTTTAATTGTGGTTCTTAATTTGTTTGCATTGCAATATTATAACAATGATAGTTTTCAATTAATGGGTGATATTTTTAAGGAAGTGCTAGCCTATTGTTCAGGCTGTTTTTTTCATTGCCAAAAATATGGGTATATATATTTATTAATATTATTATTATGCATTATTTATCATGCTTATTATTGTAGTGCATTAGGGCTAACTAAAGATGTGGTCCTATTGCCAAAGGCACTGAAAAACCCACAGTAGTAAACAGTTCCTGTCCAGAGAACTTTATGGTCCGGATAGATGTAGGGGCAGCAACAGCACAAGTCGTGTGAGCAGTCTGATGCTGAAAAATGTCATGTTAAGTTTTGTCTGAGGGCATGAAAATGGAAATAGGTTAGCTGGAAAGAAAAGGAAGTAAGATTATGAGAAGAGGGCAAGGAAGGAGATAGTAAGAAGTCAGGGCAGTTGCTTAACGAAATTGAGGTGGAAAAAAAGGGGAAGATTGGTGCAGATAGCCACTTAGCACAAGTCAGAAAAAGTCCAGGTAAAACCATAGAAATGTCTCTCAGCCCCTGAAATTCCTGGTTCTGTTGCATCAGAAATTGTTCCTGCTCTCTGGTGTCTCTGGATGGTTCCTCTCTACAGCTTTTTCCCCAATGCCAGAGGCAGAGAAAAGAGAGGCACTATGTTTTGCTTTTTTTGTTTCTACGGTTGTATACTCCTACGTACCAAAAATCCTGCTAGTAATATAAACCACCTCTCCCATTGTTTAGACAATATTTTTCTATCCTTATGCATTCAAAGTTTTTATCTGACCTAAGAGGAATTTTGTAAGAGACAGGAGAATTACTTTGAAGTCTAGTACTTATTTAAAATGTAAAGGTTCAGTTAAAACTATAGAAGTGTCTCTCAGCCCCTGAAATCTTCTTCCTTGCCCTTACTAATGACACTTATATTCACAAAAAACTTTCAGCATGCTTAAAGTCAACTGCCTCAGCTTTTGGTTGCCTACAAAAAAGACTGTGGACAAGATAGATGGTTAAAATGTCTACAAAATGTTGTGTTTATAGTGCTGTTGTGCTCCCTTATCTTCTGTACTCATTAGAGATCTGTCCTCCTTATCATCAGCATATCAAAAAACTTAACTGCCTGCAATAAAGCCACCTATGCAGCATCATGGGACTCAAATGGTCTGACAAAATCACTAACAATGAAGTACTATGACCAGCAGCCATGCCAGGTGTGGAAGCCATGCTAGCACAGAGGTAAATGACTTAAGTCAGCTACATCATGGACAACAATGTGTCTAAGAGAGTTCTGTACAGTGAACTTGAAAAAGGCAGTAGGAAGGTTGGCCATCACAAACTCTGCTACAAGGACTGTATTATGTGACTCACACAGTCTGCTGGATTTATTGTCTTGGGGGGGTATGGCCCATGACAGGTGAACTTGGCACTCCGCTAAGAAGGAAGCAGAACGAGCAACAGAACATCATTGTGCCACCTTGGCCAAAAGTAGGAGGGAACATAGACATCAGTTTGCTCTGGGACATTTCCTAAACCCTACATGTGGAAACTGATTCCCAGTATGAGTAGTAGTCATTATTATTATTACTTATTTAAAATTATCTAAGACACCTTGTTAACCAATATTCTGCTATCAGCACTTTATACAAAACCTCTCTTATAACCACGCAGGTTTGCTGAACTGAAATTCCTGATACAAGGTCCTGATCCAGCTCCCAGGGAAGTCACTGGAAAAAACTGCAAAGATTTCATCAGGAGCTGGATTTGCTCCATAATTCATTGACCATAGAAAATTGTTTTGCAAATGTTGAATTTCTCCTTATATAAAAAACACAGGCACTAATGAGAAACAGGCTATAATGGGGGAGAGAGAGTATATACTATACATATACAGCACTTAATTAAACCCATCAGTCTGTATTGTCATAAAGCATTTCCCACTGTAAGTGTTGTTCAAATTGCTCATAAGGGATTTAGATTTTTTACATCCCACACAAAACTATCCCAGCTGTTCTATATACTGTATCTTACTGTAGTTGTTACTATGTGTAGGCAGGGGTAATTAACCTGAAGAGCATTATATTTCACTGCCAAATGTTAAATGTCACTATTATAAATTCCTTAATATAAACAACATGTTTAGAAACAGTGGGAGGGATAGAGATGGAGTATGATTTGAAAAGATATTACACTGAGGGACTGAATAGCCTAGGCAATTGTTACTAGGTACCTTAAAGTCATCTTTTCAAATTCTGTAGTGTCTGACAAATCAGTAGTATCCAACTGTGCTGGAAGGTACCTTAAGGTTTAATGCTGTAGATTGCGGTACACAGCAAAGCAGTATTGACTTTTCTTAGACACATCCAGAGGTGATTCAGAAAGGGCCATATTCAAAAACCCTTGTTCAGTGTTTGTTTCAAAGATTATTTAAAACCCAGAATATCTGTTAAGTGAGAAACTCCAGTATTTCACATTCATTGGTGAACAATGATGATGCTTGCTATGATTTTAATGACAACTTCAGTAAGAATCAGTATTCAGAATTGCTGGGGTGGTTTTGTGTGGGACTTTGTACTTACAAATATTTATCAAACCAAGTAACAATGAAAGAGAGACATGTATAATTGCCCAAAGAAAGAAAATGTCAGACAAAATTTTTACCAGGAGATAAAAAGGACCTACTTCAGCTTCATTTTTCATAACTGAAGCAGAGGAATTTTTTTCCTGACACCCACGATAGTGTAACTA
>NW_017729028.1:23820087-23829077 GCF_001723915.1 Gavialis gangeticus | reverse complement strand
ATGAGCAAATGAAACCTCAGGACCAACGCATCCTGCCAAAGGGCTGATGAGTGCACTGGCTTCCAGCATTGCCTGTTCCCCAGAGATTTCAGGTGGGACTTCACATGTCATGGGTAACAACTCAAGATGAAAATCTCCCTTTTCTAACAGTGTTCACCAAGAGAGATGTCATGTCTTTGGGAAGGGGGCTGGGCTTCCTTCTAGGGGAGAAGGAGGGGAGATGACATCAGAAATGACATCATAAATAATATTAGAGTGCATGGGCAGCTGGGGGGTGTTGAGGGAGGCACCCAGGGAAGCAGCCCAGATCTTGCCTCTGTTGGAGGGTGAGGGGGTAGAAAAAATAGCCATGACCTCAGCGGCAGCTGATCATGCCATTGCAATTGGCATCATGGTAACTAGTGTTATGCTGGTCACTGTGCAACTGAACTAGGCATGGGACTGCCCAGCTACACCGCCACTGGGGAGCTTCCAGTGCAACTCTCGGAAAATTCAATGGGAGTTTCCTAACCAGTGAAGGACAGTGTGACAAGCTCCCAAATTTGAAGGACAATATGGAAAGCTCACCATAGCTCAGGGAATCCAGGAACAATGAGAGTCCTGAATCAAGACAAGGTTCTCCAAGTTTCCAGGCTCCTTGATGTTGAGTCAGGAGCCTTGATCCTCACAACGTCTACAAGAATTGGAACTCCTGTGACTTCCAGGTTCCTGATTCTGCACAGAGATCCAGGAAGCCCTGTGGTTCCTGACTGCAAGGTAGTCAGTTTGATGGTGCCACCTCAGAGCAGTGGACCTAGAAGGTCCAGTCTCTTCCAAAAACACATAATGTAAGGTGCACAAAATGCGTCAAAACTGAGATATCTTGCTTGTAACAATTTGTCATGGATCCTCAACTTTCAAGGGACAGCTCTGCCTAGAAACTCCCCAAAAAGCCTTTTCCGGTCTCCTAACTGCAGGACCCCCTGAAGCCAGCCCTGGCATGGCTTTTATAGTGGTAAGCCTCTGGCTTTGAGAACCTAGCTCTTCTCTGATGTATGCTTAGTGTTTTCAGTGCCAAGGTAGCTAATGATACAGATATTTAATAGTCTTTCTGAAGACTTTTCACTCTTGTCAAAAACAAAAAAAGCAAAACTTCAGAGGGCATCTGACCAGAAGGCATGGAATATAGGGAAAAGAAAGAGGATTGAGAGAAAGAGAAGGGGGGAAGGAAAACAAAGATAAAAGAAGAAAAAGATGCTTCTGAGACTAAAGCACTCTACTCAGAGTGCTTTCTGAGAGGCTCTGGGCTGCTAGTCCACATGAAATAAAGCTCTGGACTAACAGCTAGAATACTTGATATTTCACATTCCACTTGTATCTTTGTCCTGATGGAAGATTAGGACTTCTTTATCAGCTCCATCATGTTGGAGTTTTATGTGGCCCTATTTAATTTTTTTCAACTGGAAACCATGAGGCTTGGGTTTGACCATGCCCTATGACTATGCCAGGCATTATAATGGAAACCGAATTGAGCTTATGATCTCTTCCCTCCCATATGCTCATGTTGAAGCTTATGGATGGCTTTCAAGAACAGATTTCTGCCCTCAAGCCAAGAGTTACCATCATTTCCCTTTTCACAGCTTTTTGAGCACAAAAAGGCCAATACTAATCACAGATACTTTTAAAAGGAGCCCACAATTCAATGTCTTTCCTTGGGGTTTTTTAGCTTTTTTCCTATTTCATTTATTAACATTCCTATTGCAGTCAGGATTTTGAAAATGAGGATCCTGGATTGTGACAACACATGTAATTATAACTGTGAATCTTTCACTGAAAAAATGCAAATGCATTGCTTTGTATTTATTCATCTGGAGAAGAAGCTTTACCCAGCTTCAAGACAATTATTTAACAGACACAAAACTGTCTAACTACTTCATCTCATTTCTCCAACTGTCAAATATCTTCACTGTCGTTTTTCGTTTTTAGAGCACATCCTTATTTGCTGAAAGTGTCTAATATGGGTAGAATTTATGTCCTTTATATCACAGATGGTAAAAGTGAACACATTTTCTGGGCCGAGTTTGGAAAAATGTGAAACTATTGACTGTAATTTAGCTATAATGTCTCTGGTAAACTTAGCATATTGATTTTATATAAAAGATGCCCTAAAATGCATTTCATAGTCTATCACTATAGACAAATTATTATTGGAAATACTAATGCTTTTACAAAGGTCATAAACTAATATTTATGGGATGTAATTAAGGGGATAATGCAGTAAGGTGCAGCATTTAATAAAATGTTAGAGATTCCCAGTTACATTAGCTGCATGAAAAATATTGGCATCTAAGGCTATTCCTTTATAGTGAATTTTAACCTTCTTATATTTAAAGTTTAGTTAATAGTTTTCAGTGTTCTTTTAATCTTTAACTTGTTGCCCTAAACCCACACTGAGTTTCTGGGAGGAGCCCATCAGCAAGTGGAAAGAAATGGTTCAGGAGATTTAAATTATCTTTCCTGTGGTGGACAGCAAGGTGATCCCTCTGCAAGTTCCACAGTTGGACTTGTCTCCTTTCTTGAAGTCACACTCGTGGCATATCTGAAGTCATTTAAGATTTCCAAATCTTCAAGATGAGGGCATGGAGCTGTGATATGAGCTCCTCTCCCCCCTGGTTTGAAGATTTAGGTGGGGATTCCATCAGGTCCAGATGCCTTGCCATTCTTCATCTGCTTGATGGCTTTCCTCGCTGTATCAAGGGTTGGAGGGATTCCAAGATCATCTGTAACTTGTTGTTGTGGGATGGAGTTGAGAGCACTATCAGAAACAACTGAATCTTAATTGAGAAGATCTTCAAAATGCTCCTTCCAACACATATTTATGGCTCCCCTTTCTTTGATCAGGTCTCTTGGAATCATAGAAAATGAGAGTTGGAAGGGACCTCAGGAGGTCATCTAGTCCAAACCTCTGCTCAAAGCAGGACCATCCCTAACTATATTATCCCAGAAAAGGCTTTGTCTAGCCAGGCCTTAAAAACCTCCAAGGATGGAGACTCCACTGCCTCTCTGGGTAACCTGTTCCAGTGTTTTACTCAGATCTTCCATCCTTAGGTCCCAAGGAGGTTGAGTCCTGAGTACTCAGACCATAGATTACTTTGGTAGCATTGAAAAAAACTATGCACATCATGGATGTCAGCAAGATATTGTATCTCCTTTACCTTCCCTTCCCAACATCTGTTCTTCATAGTGCAGGTCCTCCTCTGGACCTCCGCCTTGGCTTGTTGGAGATTTAATTTCTTTTGCTTGGAGCTGATTTTGCTCTGATGAGCACAACAGACCTTGTTCTTGTGTTTGATCAACACTTGGATTTCCTGGTCATTCTCATCAAACCAGTCTTGATGTTTCCTGGTAGAGAATCCAAGTGTCTCTTTGCAGGCGATGATGATGGTGAACTCGAAGGCACCAGAAGCGCTGCTGACATTCTTATATTATTGTTGATTGGAATTCACTAGTTTCATTAAGGCAAAGGTGGAAGAGGTCTCACTGGATTGAGGCACAATTGACATGATCTTCACAGCTCACCAGCTGCAGGAAAAATGCTGGAAACAACATAAACAAAACAAAAATAAATCTCTCAACATGGCTTTCTTTGACTTCATGAAAGACTTCACCTCTGTGAACTGAAAAGCACTGTGAAGGATCCTTCTGAAGTATGGATGCCTATTGAAACTTGTCACCACCCTTTGCCTGCCCCATAAAGGTATGCGAGCAGTATTTCTCAGTAGCAGATCTGTCACAGACTCCTTTGAGGTTAAGACAGGAATTAAGCAAGGCTGCAACATCGCTTCAATGCTCTTCTCAATATTCTTTGCTGCAATGCTAAATCTGACCATGAACAAGCTTCCAAACGGAGAGGAGCTAAACCACTGAATGGATGGTATGCTGTTTAATCTCAACCAACTCCAAGCCAAATCCAAGATGACCCCAACCTCAATCATCGAGTTCCAGTATGCTGATAATGCTGTAGTCTGTGCTCACTAGGAAGCAGCCTTTCAGGCAATTGTCAGAGTCTTTACCAAGGCATACAAGAAAATGGGACTGATGATTAACACTCAGAAGACTAGCGTCCTCCATCAGCAAGCTCTTAATAAGCAGTCCCCAGCTACACTAAGTCAGATTCACAGTGACCCTCTGAAGAACGTTGAGTATTCCCCATACCTTGGAAGCCATCTCTTACAGAAGGCTGACATCAATGAAGGAATCCAACATTGCCTCAAATGTGCAAGCGCAGCCTTTAGAGGCCTCAGGAAACAAGTTCAGTGATCCCAACATCAGTTCTGGAACCAAATTCATTGTTTGTCAAGCAGTTATCATCCCCACCATCCTGTATGGATCTGAGATGCGGGCAATGTACAAGAAACACCTCAAGTCATTGGAGAAGCACAATCAACACTGCGTATGGAAAATCTCTCAAAGATAGACACATCAACATTAGCATCCTCTCACAAGCAAACAACACAAGCATCAAGGTGATGATCATCCAACATCAACTTTGCTGGGCCACGTCATCCATATGTCTGACTCTACACTCCCAAAGAAAGTTTTATTCTCCCAACTCAGTCAAGGTGTGCTCTCAAAAGGAGGGCAGAGAAAATACTTCAAGGACATCCTTGAGGCCACCTTAAAAAAATGGAACTTCAGCATCAGCTTGTGGGAGACTATTGGCCAGCACTACCTCAAATAGAAGAAGAGTTTGCTGCAAGGATCTCAGTACTTTGAAACCTGATGATGACAACAGGAGATGGAAAAGCGGGAGTGGGAGAAACAACATGTCGTGGATTGAATAAAAAATCCAGAGCCACTCGACCCACAGGGAAACGTGTCTGAGTTGCAACAGAGTCTGTCAATCCCAAATCAGTCTTGTCAGCCATCTTTGGATCCACAGATAAGACAATCATAGAAAACAATCATCTTCACCTGTGAGGAATTGCTAAGAAAGAAGTAACTTTAATTAATGCATTTTAAGTAAAATTAATCTTTTGAGTTTATATGTAGGGACCTATCAAAATTATGGCAGAAGTAGAGTGCATGGCAGCTCTTTTAATCTTGCATGTTCCCCCACTCACACCTTGCCCTTTGCCCCCCCCCCCCACTGCTGATTAGAGGAGGACCCTACCACTCCCTTCTGATCATCAGGGAAGCTAAAACTGCGGGTGGAAACATGGCGCCATTTTTGCCTCCCCGCCAGTCAGCAGCAACCAGCAGGGCTGTTCGGAGCCCCTCAGCCAATCAGTGGCAGGAGACAAAAATGGCATCTTATTTAAAACTGCAGTTTTCACCTCCCTGAAAAATAACAGCACGCCCCTCCACCAATCAGTGGGGGGAGGGCACAGGGGAACCTGCAAGATTAAAGGAGACACAGCACACCCCACTTCTACAATGAATTTGCTTGGTTCCTACTTATATGTGAGACATTTCTACACATTGGGAACATCTATAAGTGCGCCCCACTGCATAATTGGTACTAGCACAACCATTTAGTACTTGCTGCTAAAGTGAATGCATTTGATACAATTGCTAAGGCAAGTACTAAATGACTGTGCAGTACTCACCAGTGCTGTGTAGTCCTGGTGGCGCACAGGTCATTTCTGGCCCTACCGCTTAGTAGCAATGAGCTCATCAGGCAAATCAGCCCATGCAGAGCCCTGCCTTCACCCCACCCCTGCCCTGATCCCATGCGCCCTGGATGTGAAGAAGCTGCTGCCGCCATTGGTGGTGGCACCTGCGGCAGTGGGGAAGGGAAGTAGCAAGCAGCTGGATGTGAAGCCAGTGGCCGTGGCACAGAGTCACCACAGCCACTCCGCCCAGCTCCATGAGGCCCCCCAAAGCACGGGGCCCGGGGTGGTCACCCCGATTCACCCCCCACCCCTCCCCCTGGGACAGCCCTGGCCAGAGTGACGAGCAACACTAAGCCAGGCAGAATCTCATGTAGATGCTCCTAGTTATTACAAATAACTGAAGCTGTAGCTGTAGCTGTAGCTTCAGCACTGAATTTCAAGACCTCGCTCTTGAAAACCTTGCAGAAATGATCTTTATTCAAGCACTAGTGATACTAGATAGGAAGCATTCAATAAAGCAAACATCGACATTCCCTGTTTAAACCTCAGCCTTTGCCAAAAACTGGAGGGGGTGGGGGGAAGAAGGAAAGAACTAAAGGCTTGATTCAGCAAAATGCTGAGTGCTTCTGTTAGATGATGAGTGCTCTCACTGACATCAGTGAGATTGGAGGGCTGTGATAAATATGCATACGATTGGTATATTATTCATCTACTTGACATCACCACGTGCAAAATAGTGTTTCTAACAGGATGTGGTATTAGTTAACAAGGAAATCTATATGGAACTCATGCCTAAATGGAAGCCTGTTTGTCTACATTAAAAAAAAAACAAACCAAAACTATTGCTTAAGAATAGTATTACTCTAGGTATCATGAAAGAATCAAGCCTTTCTTGTTAATACCCTGGCCTTTTACAGTATGTGCAGATGTTTGTCACATCCAATCTACAATCATGTGGTTTGCTTTAAGATTTATCATCATAGATCAGGAGTAGTATGTGTAGATGTTTGCAAATGCCAGGCACCAAGCCAAGAAACCAGGGTGAGTAACTCAGAGTGAGGAGAGGGGCAGGTGGGATTACGTGGGCTGGAGGGTCAGCTTGGGGAGAGGGTTGTCTGTCCAGAGGTGGAAGGTCAGGGACTAAAATAGCCTGGTCAGTGGGGTAGAAAGAATGCAGCCCCAGAGATGAGGCGAGTGGCTAAGCTTTCCCAGCCCCAGAGCTGCACTCCAAACATATGCAGACATCTGACAAATCCAGCTAACCTGTGCCTGATCTAAGTTAGTTCACCTGCTCAGTGGGTTTTAGATCAACCTAACCCTAATTCAGTCAATCTAAATGTGACGTCTGCACATACACTAACTGACCTCCATATTCTGGACTCCCTAGAAGTTAGTAGATGTTCCACTTGAACTCAAGGTAGAGGCTTGTGATGAAGGAGAATTTAAGTTCTGTTGGCCCTGTTGGTGTGCCGTGTACCAACAATCAAGAAGTGCTGTATAGGCAATCATTTGATAGGACTGTCTTCTGAGAAAGTAAACAGTTAGAAGAAGATTATGCAAAACGCAAATGTGAGTTGGGTATCTGATTTCAACCAACTTCTCACAGGAATTTGACATCCATAACTGTCATTTGTGACTTTGCAAATCTAATTTTTTCTGACTTCTCCCTGGACTCTGTGACAAGAAGTTAGGCTTTTTCCTTAAACAACAGAGTTACTATAGATATTGATGCCTTCATACCCAGACAGTGACCCATTTATCTGAGATTACTCTGTTTGATTGAGTGGCCAATTCCTTTCCATTGTGCCTGCTTAAAAATCAATACAAGATTCAGGAAGGTGCATTTTAAGTTCTGTGTTTCCAATTTTAATATGTTCTTCAATAAAGGATTTTTTAAACAACGGTGACCTCAGTTCCAATGGTGCATATCTGATTTTCACTATACATTAAAGAATAGTTTTTCATTAGTAGTATTTATGCCATGCATGTGTTTAAATGCTTTGGAAGACTGAGGCTTCACCATTTTCTCACTGTTTAAACTTGAGCCTAATTCAGTTACATTAGCAACTTTTAGGGAGAAAAAAGCTGAAGTCAACAGGGTTCTTTGCTTTCACGCTGTATATATTTATGCTAGAACATAGGCACTGACATTTCATTCTTAGCTGTTGTCATACAATGCTGCCTAGCAAATCAAACGTAGCAATTAAAAATGTTTTGGAACTGTAACTCCTACTCCATAAATTACCACAATCTTTTGTTACAGAACAACCAAGTAAACTTTCTGTTTGTGCTTAAAGTATTCACAGCTTCATCTGATGTCCTGCAGTGTCTTCTTCAAAGGTCACACCACTGTTTTCGATTCACACATTTGATTAAAAATATAAGAATCGCTGTGTCCTGGGAAATGATCTGCAGTAAAAATAGATCAAACTACCTGCTGTTTCCAGAATAGACCAGGTTACTGCCTCTTTATCCCATTTTGTTAGAGAAAAGAGAAAAATATGCGTTTCCACAGAAATCATATGGCTGAACCCCAAAATTATATAAATGTGAGGGTTTATTGTTTTTCTTTTTTTCCCTTTCTTTTCTTTGTTTTTAATGAAACACAAGACCTATAGCTAAACAAGAATATGTCCAAATATGTTCAATTAACATTCAGGCTTGACACAGTCTGAGAAAACAAAGAAACTGAAAACTAGAGGCAATATTTATTCTTTTGTAGTTCGATTTTAACTCCGTTATTAGGCTGAATTCTGTTTTTATTCACATAACCCTGTAACAGTTTTTTTCTGCATTTGGCTTTGACTACATTGTTTTAACTTTCCTAACACTGATTTATACCCCACCATACAAATATCTTTATATTCAATTGTAAAAAATACTATTCTGAGTTAGACTGTCACATGTTTTTCCTCTCTTAGTTACAAGATCAGGTTTATAATATACACAATAGGCACCAGATAGATAGATAGATAGATAGATAGATAGATAGATAGAATAAAATATCTATCCCTAGTATCTATAATTCATTCACTTCAGGATATAATATCCAGAAACCATTCATTATGGAAAAAATGGGGGGGACTTCCGCCAGTTCCCAGCTCCCACTGGCTCCCTCAGCCCCCTGATTGCTCCCCAGCCCTCCAAATCATTCCCCCCACCCCACCATCGCTGCCCCACTTGGACCCAGCACTGGGGAAAAAAACCAAAAAAACCCACTCACCTGCACTGTAGCAGCAGCTGTCAGGGCCACTGGGGCTCCATGGCAGAGCCCCTGTGCATGGCCTGGAGCAGCAGGGGGCTTTGGGGAGTGGCCCCAGCTGCCTGGCACTGTCAGATCGCATGGGTATTGCACAGCTCAGCAGGGCACCCTGCAGCACTGCACGCTGTCAGGGA
>NW_017729028.1:23818742-23819322 GCF_001723915.1 Gavialis gangeticus | reverse complement strand
GTGGGGGGGGGCGGTATCCCCTGTGGGTGGGCATGTGGCCCCTGTTGGGGGACTTTGGCTCCTGTTCAGGGGCTGTGGGCCCCTGCTGGGGAGCTGCGGACCACTGTTGGGGGGCTGTAGGCTCTTTTTAGGTGGTTGTAGCCCCTGTTGGGAGCTCCCCCTATACACCCACCTCCACACTCACAGTTCCCACACAATCCACCCACAAACCCCTCCCCCACATACCTGGTCCTGTGGGTCATGAGTGAGGGGACTGGGGTGGGGGAAGGCTGTGGGTTGAGAGTGAGTGGCAAAAGCAGAGGTAGGGCACAGGCATATCAGTGGTTCTCTGTGCTGCACATCCTGGTGAGCGATGGGGGTAGGGGCAGCTCTGATTTTTCTACAACAAAAAGTCAAAAGTCAATGCCAAACTGTATAGATATTTAGAATTTATTTTATCATGATGATGAAGGCATTGGGAGGCTTCCAAATTTCTTTAAAATTGTAAATGTATCAATAAGAAATTGCCCAACTGATTTGATCACTCTCTCTCTGCATATATATATTCCTAGTGATCTTTTATTTTACTTGTGGAAGGATG
>NW_017729028.1:23813305-23813742 GCF_001723915.1 Gavialis gangeticus | reverse complement strand
GATAGATAGATAGATAGATAGATAGATAGATAGATAGAATAAAATATCTATCCCTAGTATCTATAATTCATTCACTTCAGGATATAATATCCAGAAACCATTCATTATGGAAAAAATGGGGGGGACTTCCGCCAGTTCCCAGCTCCCACTGGCTCCCTCAGCCCCCTGATTGCTCCCCAGCCCTCCAAATCATTCCCCCCACCCCACCATCGCTGCCCCACTTGGACCCAGCACTGGGGAAAAAAACCAAAAAAACCCACTCACCTGCACTGTAGCAGCAGCTGTCAGGGCCACTGGGGCTCCATGGCAGAGCCCCTGTGCATGGCCTGGAGCAGCAGGGGGCTTTGGGGAGTGGCCCCAGCTGCCTGGCACTGTCAGATCGCATGGGTATTGCACAGCTCAGCAGGGCACCCTGCAGCACTGCACGCTGTCAGGGA
>NW_017729028.1:23811619-23812527 GCF_001723915.1 Gavialis gangeticus | reverse complement strand
GTGGGGGGGGGCGGTATCCCCTGTGGGTGGGCATGTGGCCCCTGTTGGGGGACTTTGGCTCCTGTTCAGGGGCTGTGGGCCCCTGCTGGGGAGCTGCGGACCACTGTTGGGGGGCTGTAGGCTCTTTTTAGGTGGTTGTAGCCCCTGTTGGGAGCTCCCCCTATACACCCACCTCCACACTCACAGTTCCCACACAATCCACCCACAAACCCCTCCCCCACATACCTGGTCCTGTGGGTCATGAGTGAGGGGACTGGGGTGGGGGAAGGCTGTGGGTTGAGAGTGAGTGGCAAAAGCAGAGGTAGGGCACAGGCATATCAGTGGTTCTCTGTGCTGCACATCCTGGTGAGCGATGGGGGTAGGGGCAGCTCTGATTTTTCTACAACAAAAAGTCAAAAGTCAATGCCAAACTGTATAGATATTTAGAATTTATTTTATCATGATGATGAAGGCATTGGGAGGCTTCCAAATTTCTTTAAAATTGTAAATGTATCAATAAGAAATTGCCCAACTGATTTGATCACTCTCTCTCTGCATATATATATTCCTAGTGATCTTTTATTTTACTTGTGGAAGGATGTTGGGGTATTTTAAAGAGTGACTTTGGGATTTTTTTATCAGGAATTTTGCAGTTTTTAAATAGGGAACACCAGAATTCCTGCTAGAGAGGCAACTGGAAGGACCCAGGCAGAGAAGTCTGCTCAGAGCTGGCACCTTGGACCCAGCTGGAGGTGGCTGACTTCCTGGTCAAATGGGGTGAGGAGGACATGCTTTGACAGATCAAATCAGGCCACCATGTTAGGAACATCTTCTGGGCAATAGCTGTCCAGATGGCTGGGCAGGGGGCATAAATAGCAGTTGTGCTTCACAAAGGCCAAGTCTGCAGCCACAGCCCACTGGCAGCCAGC
>NW_017729028.1:23806261-23806619 GCF_001723915.1 Gavialis gangeticus | reverse complement strand
CCCAGCTGCCTGGCACTGTCAGATCGCATGGGTATTGCACAGCTCAGCAGGGCACCCTGCAGCACTGCACGCTGTCAGGGAGTTTGGGCAGCTCCAGCTGTCACCTGGAGCCTGGCACCACTCAGCCACAGCAGTCCCAAGCTCCCAGATTGCTCATGGTGCCACATGGTGCCCTGGCGAGTCGTGCTGCACCTGTGCAATCTGACAGCGGCAGCATGGGTGCCAGGCATCCTGGGCCGATCCCCGTTACCCCCTGCTGTCTCATGCCTTGCAGGGGGACTCTGCCATGAGGCCCCAGTGGTCCCAACGCTGCTGCTACAGCCAGTGAGTGCAGAGGAGTTGGGGGATTTTTTTGGGG
>NW_017729028.1:23804193-23804820 GCF_001723915.1 Gavialis gangeticus | reverse complement strand
CAGATGCCTCTCCTGGCTGTAGAGCCCCCATCTGGGTCTGGCAGGTGCTCAGCAGGTCACAGCCAGGCAGCAGCCCCTACTGTCAGACTGCTGCAGTGGGTAGAGTTGCAGGGAACTCTCAGGTCTGCTTCAGCAGTCCAGCTGGCTCAAGGGGTAGTGTCCCCAGATACCACTCGGTGAGGCCCCAGAAGCTCTTGTCTATTTGTATCTTCCATATTAAGGTGGGGCTTAAGGCCCACCCAGCTAACTAATAGCCCCTTTGTGGGGCTAAACAGTGAAAGATATAACTAATTTCTTGGAACACCAAAAGCAAAAACAGGATAGAATTGACGAGGGGGGTCAAAGGATCAAAATGTGAAAATAAGTTCTCCAGAGGGGGACACTGAGCAGAGCCCCCCAGACCCTAAAAGCTCCTGAGAGTGAGGAACCCTGAGTTACTTGCCAGGGCAGCTTTTTATTCTGCTGAGGCCAGGACAGGGCAGGTTTTTATACTGCTGAGACTAGCACAAGTGCTGGCCCCAGGCTCTAGTTTCCCCTGGCTGCAGATCCAAGAGAAGCTGGGCAGGGTTATTTTCCCCCCAGTGGCAAAATTTGACCCACACCAAAGTGCATGTGCTGGCACGTGCT
>NW_017729028.1:23790915-23799193 GCF_001723915.1 Gavialis gangeticus | reverse complement strand
GTGGGGGGGGGCGGTATCCCCTGTGGGTGGGCATGTGGCCCCTGTTGGGGGACTTTGGCTCCTGTTCAGGGGCTGTGGGCCCCTGCTGGGGAGCTGCGGACCACTGTTGGGGGGCTGTAGGCTCTTTTTAGGTGGTTGTAGCCCCTGTTGGGAGCTCCCCCTATACACCCACCTCCACACTCACAGTTCCCACACAATCCACCCACAAACCCCTCCCCCACATACCTGGTCCTGTGGGTCATGAGTGAGGGGACTGGGGTGGGGGAAGGCTGTGGGTTGAGAGTGAGTGGCAAAAGCAGAGGTAGGGCACAGGCATATCAGTGGTTCTCTGTGCTGCACATCCTGGTGAGCGATGGGGGTAGGGGCAGCTCTGATTTTTCTACAACAAAAAGTCAAAAGTCAATGCCAAACTGTATAGATATTTAGAATTTATTTTATCATGATGATGAAGGCATTGGGAGGCTTCCAAATTTCTTTAAAATTGTAAATGTATCAATAAGAAATTGCCCAACTGATTTGATCACTCTCTCTCTGCATATATATATTCCTAGTGATCTTTTATTTTACTTGTGGAAGGATGTTGGGGTATTTTAAAGAGTGACTTTGGGATTTTTTTATCAGGAATTTTGCAGTTTTTAAATAGGGAACACCAGAATTCCTGCTAGAGAGGCAACTGGAAGGACCCAGGCAGAGAAGTCTGCTCAGAGCTGGCACCTTGGACCCAGCTGGAGGTGGCTGACTTCCTGGTCAAATGGGGTGAGGAGGACATGCTTTGACAGATCAAATCAGGCCACCATGTTAGGAACATCTTCTGGGCAATAGCTGTCCAGATGGCTGGGCAGGGGGCATAAATAGCAGTTGTGCTTCACAAAGGCCAAGTCTGCAGCCACAGCCCACTGGCAGCCAGCCCAAAGGGGCAGATGCCTCTCCTGGCTGTAGAGCCCCCATCTGGGTCTGGCAGGTGCTCAGCAGGTCACAGCCAGGCAGCAGCCCCTACTGTCAGACTGCTGCAGTGGGTAGAGTTGCAGGGAACTCTCAGGTCTGCTTCAGCAGTCCAGCTGGCTCAAGGGGTAGTGTCCCCAGATACCACTCGGTGAGGCCCCAGAAGCTCTTGTCTATTTGTATCTTCCATATTAAGGTGGGGCTTAAGGCCCACCCAGCTAACTAATAGCCCCTTTGTGGGGCTAAACAGTGAAAGATATAACTAATTTCTTGGAACACCAAAAGCAAAAACAGGATAGAATTGACGAGGGGGGTCAAAGGATCAAAATGTGAAAATAAGTTCTCCAGAGGGGGACACTGAGCAGAGCCCCCCAGACCCTAAAAGCTCCTGAGAGTGAGGAACCCTGAGTTACTTGCCAGGGCAGCTTTTTATTCTGCTGAGGCCAGGACAGGGCAGGTTTTTATACTGCTGAGACTAGCACAAGTGCTGGCCCCAGGCTCTAGTTTCCCCTGGCTGCAGATCCAAGAGAAGCTGGGCAGGGTTATTTTCCCCCCAGTGGCAAAATTTGACCCACACCAAAGTGCATGTGCTGGCACGTGCTGAGGCAAAAAGCCCTGGCTCAAATTTGCACTACTTCTATTTGAGCTGCTGCAAGTTCATGTGCCTGCATTTGTGAATGTGCCCTTTCAGCCTAATTTCCTTGCAAACGAGGAGTGAAAGGCAAGTCACAATGTGACAGGGATGTGTAGATATTGGTCAGGGGTGAGTAAAATGGCAGCTCTGGCCCATGGCCAAACTCCATTTCCGAGCAACCCTGGTGGCAGCAGCTCCTTCAGGGGCAGAGCCAGAGCAGAGCCATAATCTGCTACCCACATGCCCCTGTAAGAGATGCAAGTTCCATGGGCTGGGGCATGCAGGGATCAGTTTGCGGTTTGGCTCTGGCCCCATGCTATCATTGCCCCAAGATCCCAGCCCTAGTTGCAGCTCCCCGCCCAGCCATGCAACCTGCCCACATGACTCCCAGCCAGTCTTCATGAAGTGCAAGGCCAAGGCAGAACCACAATGAGCTCCTGCATTCCCTGCATTCCTAGGGCTGCTGGGAAATGGACTCTGCTACAGGTTAGATCTGGTCTCTGGGCCATATTTTGCATATTGTGAACACCACCATTTTATAGTATAATCTCTATTTTGTATTAGCAACTCCATTTTGCATTATATGCTGAGTTCATGACTATCCTTGTACAAAGGAAGGTCATGAGGGTGTACACCAGACAGATTATCTACCTTGTCCAGAATAAAAGATATTTGACATGCGTTTAAATGACTATGTCTGAGAAGAAAACACAAAGAAATCTAGGTCACCACCTTGGATAGTCTTCTAACTGCTGGCTGAGCCCCACAGTTATTTTTTAGTGGGCTGCCAGCACGCCTGGCGGATCTGATGCTTCTTAGTATGTGCACATATTTAAAAAGAGAGATTGTACTTAAGAAGGAAAGTTTCTCTAAGAAATAAAAGCTGTTCACTGCCACATCCAAGAAAAATTGGCTATGAGAACACAGGAAGGCAAAGCTTCAGATTCACAGAAGTAGGAAGATCACACTAGTAGAAGTATATTTCAGGACCTTTATTATTTTGCAAAGATCTGAAGTGACTGTGATTAAGACATTATTTTGATAACTCTGGGTTTCTTCCCATCCTTCCATGTTGCCAATGAAGGGGTTAAATTAGAAGCCAGCTTTCTAATAATAAATGGAGCTCTGAGGGAACATGTACAAATAATGGTGATACTGAAAAGCTGGTTACAAGTCACGGAGCAACTGGACTATGGACTCAAATGATGGGGTCAAGCCTGAGTTGTACCCTGTAGACCCAGAGCCAGCAATATTGATCAAATTTTGCCCTGACCCAAATGACATACAAATATATAGGTCTAAAACATGGTCCATTTATAAGAGGCTGGGGACCATGACAAGGAGTTTGGGCCAAGTGGTAAGAGTAAACCTACAACATGTTCTTGGATATAAAAAGATTCTTATCTTACCAGTGACTTTGTGGGGAGCTTTACATTTCTTTACTAATTCCTATTAGTGCTTTAACTATAGTTAAGCATCATTTTCATACATATGGAACACCACATTCTTCTTTTACGTGTACGCAAAGATACCAGGACAAGCTGCAATAGCTTTGCAGAGTTCTAGCTGCAACTTTACACTTGGACTGTCCATACAATGGGATAACGTGACTAGTGGTTTTGATCTAATCAAGAGAGGCAGTTAGCCATGAAGAAGTGATCGCAGAAGCTCATGGCATACATCTCTGATTTTGTTAATCCATAAGGTGCAAATCTGATGTAGTAGCCACTGCAACTCAGAAGTTCAAATGCACTATAATTAGCTTGACAATTTTTTCTCGGTATCCCACTCCATTATAACCCAGGCACAGGCACTCAGTTTTAAGATCTACCAGCAAGATTTACTTGATTAACATGCTTGCTGGACTGGGGCTCAAGGTTTACAATGTGCTAATAGTCTGTACTATTGAGTTGACTAGATGCTCTGACAGACCCATTTGCATAGCTATTGGTGAAGCAAATGTTGGTTATTGACTATATTGCCCACAACTATTTAGTTTGCTGATTTGGTAGCTGTATATTGAGAATGTCTTCATTCTTCCTTAAGTTTTTTTCCTATTAAAATTATTTCTGCAGTAACTGTAATTTTCAGCATATACTGTGGGTTTGTTTTTGTTTTTTTCTCTCCCCAAGATTTTGGTCTTCATTAAATATACTTACACGGGTCAGTATAAAACCTTAAATTGTCAGACTGGAACAAGTCTCCTTAAATTCCTATTTTATGCTCTTACAACTTAAAAATAGCCATAGCAATTTTTTTTGCCACTATATTTTCTGAAAACTATACAGTGTAACAACACTACTCCACTTTGATAGCTCACAATTGCAAGTGTGCGTTCCTGATCCAATTTCAGCCTCATTTTTCTGCAATAAGTCATATCACAAAAACCTAGTAGTCAGTGCAATGGTTCAGCATAATTCCCATATTTAAGGTCCCGTCAACAGATGCTGAAAATACAAAGAAAATATTTTGAAAATCAGAGTCTTGTTAAATGAGCATTTGCCTATCATGTCTGAAAATATGACTTTTCATTGCAGCAGCTGCCAGCAACTGCATTCGTTCTTGTCCCTGAACTGAGGGTCTAAACTGCATAGCATACAATGATGCTGCCCACAGAAATAAATCAGATTGAACATAACCTACTTCTTTCTTTCAATGTACCATTAATAACTTTTTGCTTTTGTGAGATTAATATGCTCTAGAATGCAAAAATGCAATTAAATCAAATGTCTTATTTGTGCTCCAGCTTTTTTGTCCAGTTGCTACCTTTTTTCATATCACTCTTTCATTCATACTTTTCAAGTACAGATTGACAGCTCAGGAAACAGAACAGGAACAGAATAAATATCACTAATTCAAGTTTCCCTAACTGGCCTGCCAAATCTAGTCTGAGGACAGTCCTTGTGCTTAAAAGAACAGTATATAAAACAAGATCTAGTAGGACTTTTTAGGAGGAAGGTGGGGCAGTTAAATGGAAAAACAAAAACTATCAATTCATAAAACTTTTTCATCCAAAACATCTTTCAGTGAACACTATTTAGGGTGTTGGATTTATGGCAAGCTGACTGGGACACTGGTTGCTTCCATCATCTCTGGCTCCAGGGCAGCCAGCCATTCCAGAGATTATAGGCTCATTACCCCAAAACAGAAAAGCCCTGGGCACCCTGGCTTTAACTATGGTTGTCAGAGCTTCCAAGCTCCCTGCCATAAGGGCAGGGCTTGAAGGCTGATATTCATGGGATAGTCTTCCAGGGTCTGTAACTTTTTGCAGCCCCATAATGTGGACGGCTTGCAGTTGGGCATGGACACCCCAGTACTTCCAAAAGTCCAGGCCAGCTGGCCACTAGGATAGATTCATGTGTTTTCTCTTCCTTCAGGCCCATGACTCTCATACATTTGACGGGTTGTAGTTTAGCTTCATCCCCTATAGCTGGATGATTGGACACTCTCCTAGGGAGTAAGAGATATGAATTAAGTTTCCATTAGGCAAAGGATGGCTTAGAACAGAGGTTGTCAGCCGGGGGTATGCATATGCCCAGGGGTACTTGGGAAGATCCTAAGGGGTATGTGCAGGCAGGCAGGGATGGAGCAGCGCCACTCACCACCTTGCTCTGCCACCTCCCAAGAGCAGGGGGTGGCAAGGGCAGCGGTGCCCCTCTGGGGCTGCACAGGCACTGCCCAGCCAATTGGATGTGGGGGGGAAGCTCACACACGGCACCTGCTGTCACCACCCCACACTGCCGCCACTCCCTATCCAGCCGTGTACCACTTCCCCCCCACTCCACGTCCAGCCATCGGGGTACAGTTATTTAAGAAGTTTGCAAACCTCTGGGGGAGTACTGCGACTGCTAGGTCTTCACCATTGGTCAGTACTATCCCTGGTCACCTTGCCTCCACAGTAACCTTGCGGTTGCTACATATGGCCAGGCCTGAGTTCAAATCCTACCTATTCTGGTTTTCTTCTCTATTCATCTTTGGATGTTGGTCAGTTGAGGTCCCTTCCAACCCTTGATTCTGACATCCCTTTAGAGGTGAAAAGAGGTGTTCTGAATTGGAAATAAACAGAGGTGCCACATGTGCGGATGGAGTCAGTATCTGAACTTTTGAAGGTGACAGGAGTTCAGGCACGCTGCTGTGTTTCCCATTTCCTACTGACTACCTCAGGGAACACTTGATTTTCTGAATCACCCCTATGGAAGCAGATAACTCTCTCATACTCTGTGCTGTTTTGCACATAAATGTATTAAGTGCCTAAACCTGCTTGAATTTGATCACTCTTTACAGGTGCCTAAACCTGTGTATGGACTTAGGTGCTGTAAGCCTGTCCAGATGGATTGCTCCTCTGAGCTGAGGAGCCTAGACCATAGATATTAGGGCACCTAAATGCAGACCCTTGTAGGACAAAATTGGAACTAGCCCTTAATCACTCTTCACCTCAGCTTTCTTTCTGTAAGACAAAGGTAATAATATTCCTTTTATCAACCATATTTATTTAGATTGAAAATTCTTCAGAGCTGGAACCATCTCTTACTCAGTTTGCTCAGTGCCTAATGAAAGGGGGCCCCAGTCTCTGCTGGGGTCTCAAGGTGCTACAGTAATACAGAGAAACAATAATAAAGCTCATGTTCAGTCAGTGCTCTCTGAGATGTATGATATTATCAACAATCTCATTGGCATAAAACCTATCTCCTCCTGATGGTAATATGGCCTGCAATTTAAAGCCACAACCCAGCCCGTAACCTTGAAATGAATTAGAAAGATGTTAGACAGCTAATAGAGAGAGGAGCAGTTCAGGAGAGTTGAAGGGGGTTTATCTAAACCAAGCAGAGTGGCTTTGCTGTTCAGTGAATCATCAGCATTCACCTGGGATGTTCAACGTTTCATGAATTTCATTCACTTTCCTGAAGGATTCGAACAGTTTTCAGCACAACCATTTCAGGATATTCCCTGAGCATTTAGATCTCTCCCCCTTAAACCTTTTGTGGACTGTATTATTTCACAGCTCCTGCTGCTGTCTGTTCACATACTGCCAAATCTTCCCTCTGCCATTAGATCAGCCTGGCCTCCATGACTATTTCTGACAACTCTGCCAGTTAATGTGGGCATTATTGCAGCCTGAGAAGGGAAGTGGATAGTAAAAGCTTTAAGACAAAATGGATAAGTGAGAATGAATGGAAAGGGACAGTTAATTCAAGCTGACATTGTCGGTGACATTTCTAATTTCCAAAAGCCTTTCAGCCCTTATGAAATACAAAGAATGACAAAGTTTCTATGGAAGCCTGACAGACCCATCTGCTTTGCTATCAATGCTAACAAATTAAATCATTAATGAAGGTCAGAGAAAGTCATGAAAATGTTTGGCAGAAAAGAACAGTTTAAAAACAGTAGAAAATTTCAGCCACTTTTGTGGCTTGATAGCTGTGCAAGATAATCACCATGAAAAGGTTCACTGGGGGCTAAATGTTATCTCAGTCTTCTGCGAGTGGGAAGGCAACATGGGATGCTAGGCCTCCTTGTCATCTTTGATTCCTATGTCAGAGATGTGGGGAAGGCATTCTTGTTGCAACCTGAATTTTATCATCTTTTACATATATCTCCATGCCATCATATCCACAAAGAATATGAATCTTTTGAAGCTACATTCTAAGAAACTATGCCTACAATGTCTTTTAGCACAAGCTGTAGAAATTCATTGTTTAATTTTGGAAGTATGAATTTTAATTTCCTTGTTTGAAGGCAACAAGGGAGTTGATGTTTACACCAGCAAAGGCAGGGCAACATGAGTAGTGCTAACCATTTGAAAGAGATGGACACTCCCCTCCCACAGTCCATCAGAAAGCCTCATAGGCCAGCCTCAGATGTCAGCACATGCTAGAACACGCTCCAGATTCCTTAAACAGTGGAAATGAACTCAGCTAAACATGATTTGCCCCATTTCTCTGCTCCTTTATATTAACACTCCCCCATGTCATATTTACAGGTCAATATTTGTTTCTTACCACTTTTCACTCACTTGGGCTAGGGACACACATTCAAAAAGCCTGAATTGACTTGACCTTTGCAGGTTAGTCTAACCTGGCTAGGCTGAACCAGTTTGTAACTGGATAAACATTCTCTCTGGACTGAGAAAATTCAGGCACATGCCTGCAGTGGCTCAGGCTAGAAGCCTGGGGGTGCTAAAGCAGACCCCTCTCCCTTCCACAGTGCTGATCTGAGGGGGGAGGGGTGTGGCCAGGCCCTGCCAGGGAAGTCTTATTAGGGAGGGGTGTAAACTCCCACCCTGCCTGCACTGTCCCAGGCTTTTCCACACTAGCTGCTCAAGAAGCAGAAGCGTTGCTAGCCCCCAGCCCCCTACTAGGACTCTGAGGCAAGGAGGGGTACGCAGTGCATGCATCTCTTGATGATAAAGAGCTTTTCAATCTCCCTCTCACTGCTTCTTTATACAGTCTGCAGCAAACTGCAAGGCAAGCAAGCCAGCAGGGAGGTGATAAAAGTGTTTATCACCTCATCAGAAAAACAACAGCCTCTCTCCATTAGTTCAAACTCTTAGACATTAGGGCTGGAAGGGAACCTCATAAGATCATCGGGTTCAGCCACCTGCCCAAGGGACAGGAAGTCAGCTACAGTCAAAGGATCCCAGCAAGATAAACATCCCAATGTTTCTTGAAAGTGTCCAGAGGAGGTGCTTGCACCACCTCTGAG
>NW_017729028.1:23785687-23785915 GCF_001723915.1 Gavialis gangeticus | reverse complement strand
AGCTTTTCCTTATGTCCAGCCTAAAATGGTCTTGCAGGAGTTTGTGACCATTGGACCTTGTCATCCCCTGGGGTGCTCTGGAGAACAGGCATTTCCCCAGATCCTGATGCACACTCCTTATGTACTTATAGGCTGCCAACAAGTCACTCGAGTCTCTGCTTCTCTAGGCTGAAGAGTCCTGTAGCTCTTAGCCTTTCTTCATAAGGCCTGTTCTCTTGCCCTCTGATC
>NW_017729028.1:23766366-23785676 GCF_001723915.1 Gavialis gangeticus | reverse complement strand
GACTAGATGATCTACTCAGGTCTCTTCCGACCCTAGAAATTATGAAACTATAAACACCTTCCTCTCCTTCCCCAAGATTCTTCGATGCTCGCTGTAGCATCATGGTGAAGAAAATGATGAACAAAGTAGGGTGAACACACAGCCTTGCTTAACTCCACTGAAGATCAGGAAGGGACCTGAGAGGTTGCTGTTGTATTTGACTGGTCCACGCTGACTGTCATGGAGTTGCTGACCATGGTGAGAACTTAGGTGGGCATCCAAGTTGCTTGAGAATCTCCCAGAGGCCATTTCAGCTTACAGTGTCAAATGCCTTAGTAAGGTCGATGAAAAAGATATACAGCCCCTTGTTCTGCTCCCGGCACTTTTCCTGTATTTGTCTGAGCACAAATAACATATTTAATGTGCCATATATCAGAGAGAATATAATACTGGGTAAATACGTGAGGAATATAATCGATCCTAAATCTCTATGAATTTCACTGTCTTGTTTACTGAAATCTCATATAGCATCTGCCCCTGCCTTTAAAGTAATTTGTTTTCCCCCTTTTCCTTTCTAGTTCCTAAGTTTTGCCTTGTTTGCAATTTTGGGGACAATGTTTTTTCCTTCTTTCAAAAACTTGTATAAATACCAGTTTTCTTGTTTTCAGTGCAAAAGCTTTCTTTGCCCAGATTCACTCACAAATGAAGATGTGATTGAAAACTGTATTTTTATTGGAAAATACATCTATTTTGCCCAACGCCTACTTATTTTTTTCTGATCAAATTAGTCTAGTTTATTTCCTGTACTGAAATGCCCCAAATTTCCAATGGTCACCATATTTATATGTTTTAAAGAATTCTTTGTACATCTCTGATTAAAATGAAACAATTTTGATTGTACCCTAACTTCTTGTGCTAATATACCTTATCACGGTGACTACTAGTAACATATGGACAGAACAATGGCATTTCATCTAATGGCGTATTTTATCTACTCAGTAGAGTTATATGAGGAAGATGATTTAATATCTAAGAGTACCTTCTTTTTCTTGTAACAATGGCATACTCCTTGCAGATCTCCTATCTATAATCCTGACCCAAATCTCATTTAAGGGAATGGAAAGACTCTCATGTACTCAAATAATTATATTAATGTTTATATTACAGCAGAAGGACATTTTTATTATTTGTTTATTGTCCTTTGATGTTCTTTATGCTACAGTAGCACATGGACACCTCCAACATGATCAGGACCTCTATTGTATTAAGCACTGAAAACACCCCTCTTTAGAGATCTTCCTTACTTCATAGAGCTTACAGTCTAAACAGATAGGAAAGAAAAGAAGAATGAGCAGGAACCTGAGATCCAGAATAGGGCAGAAATGTCCCAAGGTCACACAGCAAGCCAGCAGAAAGTCACACAGCAAGTAGAATCAGGTCTCCTTAATCCTAACCTAATGTCTCGCTGACTTTACTATATGCCACTCTGGTGACTCATTCTCTTTCTGTCTCCTCTTCCCCACCCCATTTTAATGAAACAGTTTTTCCCCACACTCACACTGCCCCTCATCAGCTCTTTCAATTATGAGCCTAATAGAGATGTTATAATTCACAAGGAAAGCAGAATGGGTGGACAAGACAAGCAGGCAGGAAAGTGCTGGGGAAAGGACAGACCAAGTAACCAAAATAATAGGACCTTTCTTACAGACTGTGTAATATTGCCCCATCCTACAGCAGTCATCACATTTTTTCACCTGTGTAGCAGTTACCAGATGCAGATAGTTTCCCACATACATCACTGCAGAGGTAAATCAGTCCAGAGGTTTCATTTAGTTCCTAAGTGCTGACCAAAGGACTGATTCTGCTCAGCTTATTGCATATAGAATGAGCAGCTTAATGTGGTAGGACTGCAGCTGGAATGGCTTCCTGGTACTAGCACATCACATCAGCTTCTGGATCTGTAACTGTTGCAGGAAACCGTTGTGTTTAGAAGTGATACCAGACATATAGTGGCTTTGACTTGTGAATGTAAAGTTGCAGTCACCATAATTATTATTCTGCTTATCATTTGCTGGTCATGTCCATGTACTGATGTATTCAGCACGCTGTGGACTACTTGACACATCTCAGATCAGGATATATATGTATCAGTGACAGGTAGCACAGTTTGATTTGAACGAACTCAAATTCAGTTGTTAAAAAATCTTAAAAGTTCGTGATTTCAGCCCTTACTCCAACTTTTGGTGGAAAATGTGATGCCTTTTGGGGCAGAACAGTAAAGATTCTTGTAAGTTTTCACCATTAACCTTTTCTCTCTAACTCTGAATTGGCTGATTTTATTTTAGACCCACACTGTTTTTAGAACTAGAGCATTCGAGTTAGACACGTGACTCCTCGTAAGAATGACAACTTGTTCTTAACTGATGCTGTCCTACAGTTCAGCTAGTGCATCTTAACAGAAAAGAGACAGTGACATTCAGTTCAGTCAATTAGCATTGGAATAGCCTTAGTGAATGCTGTTCTAATTGACAGTAACTAAATTCCTAACAATGGAGACCTATTGTAAAGCAAACATAAAAGGTAATGTAGATATGTAGGTTCATGTTGTGTACATACAATATAGGAAAGAGTGCAAGCTTCAGGCAAAACCCTCTGTTACTGGAAAAATGCACAAACCAATCTATCAAATTGATTAGTGATAGGTGGTATAAGATTGCCAAGATGCACTGAATTTTCAAAGATTACAGTGAAGATTTAGCTTCATGCTCCCCTTTTTTGACAGAGTAGCATAGACCTACAACACTGAAAATTTGTGGGGGGAGAATGTTTTGTGATATCACTTGGAGAATATGGTAAAAGGAAATAAAGCTGTTACTTGCATGTCATTCATAACAGCTAATGGAAACTACAGTATTTCCTATCAGGTAAAATTCACCACACTGGAAGAGTTATGGATTTAAACCAGAGCTTCTTTAGGTATTACAGCAAAGGTAAATCCTGAAAAGATTTGAAGATGAAGAGGAAACTGAATACACAGAGGGCTTTTGGCAATCAAGGCACAGAGATATTCATAGACAAATGATCATTTAAGACGTACATCCTGATGAGGGAAGATGATGAAATTTGATAGGCAACAAAGGCAGATAAGTAGGGAGCATCCACTCCATGTGTGGCTGCCAAAATACACAGGAGCAATGGTCAGACTGAAGAACAAAAAAAGTGATCCCAGTGGCTGGGAGTTTTTGTACAGCTAGGAAGAGAGGTTATCAAACAGGGCACAGAGTAGGTGCCTGCAATCAAAGTACATAATGATGAGAGCTCTGCTGAAAAAAAAATGTTACTGGGAAAGACAGGAACAAGACCAATTTTTAGATATATGATAGACGAATCAGCAATCTGGGTGTGAGAAGTGAGGGCGAAGAAGGTCCCTGAGATAAGGTGTTAAAATGAGGGTGTTATCAGTAGGAAAAAAGAGCTAGCAGAGCTTCGAGGGGCAGATTAAGGGTTTAGTTTGGGCCTTGTAAATGTGTGAGTTCATTATGAGATGCCCAGGAGACAATGCCAGAGCGACTGGTTGGCTGTTTAAGAGAAGCAGGTCAAGAGCAGAAAAGTAGATTTGTAGGATATCATCATAAAGATGGCTGTTGAAGCACCGGGAGCAGATGAGATCACCCAAAGAAAGAGAATGATATATTTTTATTTCCAGGCTACAAGTGGTGCAATTAACTTGCAGTAGTGTCTGCTGTACTGCCATCTGGTGATTCATAATCATGCTACAATATGACCTATAGTTGGACGGAGGGTTAGAACTCAGGAATTTCTATTTCCCAACTTTGTTCTCATTTCCTGAGTCTGAGGTAATGTTTTCTGCATCAGATTGTAAAAGGAAATCAATACAACTCACGGCAAAAAAAAGAAGAGAAGAAGAAGAAGTTGGAGCAAGCACATGGCTGAGCATTTGATGAAAATAAAGGTAGGCCTTAGCAAGTCACACAGAGCAGGTGCACATGAAAAAGCCTGTGCATGCTATATGCATGGGAAGAGGCAACATACTGTTTAGCACCTGATAAGGAAGAAGGTGGTGAGGGGTATGTATGTAGATGTTTAACAAGCCACAGTTAAAATTCACTCCAGGACGTAAACTATATATATTAATCGGTTGTAATGGCAGATCCAGCAAGGAGAGCTCTCTGTTTTAAGTGCAATTTCCTGACATACTTTATGCTCAGTAGATTTATCCTACAATCTTTACAAATAAGCTCCCCATTGCTTCAGCTTTTGACCTTATGGAAAAACCCTCACAGCCATTTACAGAGCATTTATCTTTGTTGTTTTCATTTTCTTCAAAGCACGAGAAGAACAAATGAATTCAAATGAATGCTGCTTTTTGGTTTGCTTGTTGTTTTTTTCATGATGACTATGAAGGTTGCTATTTTTTATATTGATGTGGGGTGGACAGGGCCCCGCTGGGGCTATTGAAATATTTCGGGCCTCACACTGGAATAGAACTAATCAATTGTAAAATGCCACAAGCTTTGCTTGCAAAGGGGCCATTTCTGTCCCCAGTTACATCAGTCTAAACATGGCAGAACCCCATTACTTAAAGTTACTCCATATTTGCACCAATGGAGAAAAAGATCAAATTTTCAGCTTGAATCTGTTTTTAGAAATATTTTTCTTAGGAAACAAGAAGGCTCTGAACACAAATACACCATCAGGATGACATTAAGAATGCCGTGCTCTTATATAACAGATTTCACCTATAATACTCAAAGCACACTGTTAGGTCAGAATAGGATCATTGTACAGATACCGAAGCCCAAATAGACAGGTGAAGTGGCTTGCCTAAAGTCATGTAGTAGGTCAGGGAGAACAAGTCTCCCTCTTTTCAAACTAGTACCCTATGCATTAGACCAATACTCCTAAAAGATTAACCAAGATATCCCAAAGCACCAATATAAGTTAGAAATAGTGAACATTTTTTAAAGGCCTCATAAACAACAGTTAATTATCAGCTTAATCAGATACATTAATCCTGATTAAGATATAAATTAAGATTTACGCTCTCAAGGGAACAGCAGCTAGGTGGAATACATGTCGTTTGAAATGCTAACAACTGTATGCAGGCCCTCATTAAATCGACTATTTTGCAGAGGACTGCAGAACAGTAAATGTTATGCTTAGCTTTATGGAGGGGAGATCACAGGAACAACAGGCTACAAAGATTTATGAGGTAAACTGGTTGAAATGCTAATTAAAAATCAAATGATAGAATATGCAAATGAAAGTGATTTGATGAGAACTACCCGGAATGGCCTTTGGAAAGCCATCTCCGTGACCAGCTACAGTTAAGGTTAGAAGCATGGAGATGAACCACTTACACCAGGTCAGCTGATCTGCTTTCCCAGGCTGTAAGTTCTTTAAAATAGTTTAATACTACAGCCATCCAGGCCTTCTCATGTTGTTTCTAATGGCTTAAAAAGGATGACCCTCATTCTTGAGAACAAGCTCATTCCTAGTCCAAAATACCATTTTGTCCCAGGGGCACAGGACCAGAAAAGGGGGAAGCCTCATTCAGAGGCAAACCCCAGACCAAGGTAAAAGGAAAAGAAACCCAACAACATACCTGTTGCAGGGGCTGGGAGGAGCAAGGAAACACACGGTGGGAAACTGCCTGCACAGTTTGTCAGCCGCGCCCATATCCAGCTGGGGCTGGGTGACGTCATGAAGAGACGCCACCCGGCGAAGATAAAAAGCAGCCACGAAAGCGTGGGAGAGGAGACGCCGAGGACCGGAGGAGCGGTGGGAGTCTGCGAGGTGGAGGGTATCCAGCCGCTGTGATCTGCAGCTGCGGCAGCAGCAGCGGCAGCAGCCAGAGCCATGGAGGATCTCCGAGCTGGGGAAGACTGGTAGGGGTCAGAAGCAGTGGCAGGGAGACCGGCAGAGGCAGCAGGAGCTGCGAGGGATCCACGTGCTGGCAGAGACTGATGGAGGATCAGCGGAACCACTGGAGAAGTCAGCAGCGGCTACAGCGAGAGCCGGCGCGGGAACTCCCTTCAGAGGCAATGAGTGCCGCGGCTCCAGGGTGGAGGCAGCTCCTGGAGGAAAGGAGACAGAGACCCCGGCTGGGGTGAAAGCACAGACCCCGACCACCACACTAGCCTAGGGACGTTAGGGGTGTTAGGGGTTAGGAGAGTATAGGACTCTCCCCATGGGCACTCCTCTTCCTTTTGTTCTCCCTGTTGTTGTGCTTCCTTGGTAGTCGCATGGTTAGTTTCCTTAATTTGTTTTACATCGGGTCACTACAGGGAAAGGGGCTATGGTGAAGGTATTGTTTGTGTTCCCCTTTTAGGGTTTGTCTATTTTAGTTCCCTGGCGAGAGTAGAGTGGGAGTGCTCTTAGTGCCAGGCTAGGGTAGCTGGGACATTGCCCAAGGGTGAGAAGGAACCACAGGAGAATGCAGTGAGGGCCAACGGCATCAGATATAGAAGGCCCAGGGTGCCGAAGAAGACAAGCCCAAAGGCCGAGAGTTACCAAACCTTCCAGGTCCAGCCAGGGTCCAGGGCGCTCATTTACATGAGGAAACGTGGGGACCAGGGAGGATATCAGCAGGGGATTGCCGCGAAAGATTTGGAGGCCCATCTCAAAGGTTGGTGTGTGTCCGGGGTGTAAGGGAGGTTGGAGCCCCATGAACGTCCGCTGTGACGTGACCGCTTTGGAGGCATCCTCAAAGGGGACCCCCTCCACTGAAGGATCATTCAAAGTCATGGCAGGGAAGTTTGGGGGTCACCCTGAAGGTAGCCGAGGAACCCTCTGGGATCTGCACGAAGGTCCCTGGTGAGCAAGGTCAGCAGCTCCGACAAAGGCAGCGTGAGAGCGAACCATTGCGAAGAGGCGGGCACACATTTCATTATTGGTGTCTCATTTGTTCATTTCTGTGCCCAGTTGAACATCCAAATATTTCCTTATTCATTTTGCACTAGTGACTTATGGTCTAGTTTCCTCCCTGTAGTAAATGGGAGTAAGGGACACTTAACTTGCCTTTGTGGACATGTAGGTATTTGATGTCTACATAAGCAATGGGGATCACAGAACTGACGATAAAAACATACCAGATATTAGCATTTGTAAGTTGAAACTATAAAAATGCACAGATTTAAGTTAGGGAAAAGTCCGAGAACTCTTGAAGCTCAAAGCAGAACTGGAGAAGTTCACCTTCACTCATCATACAGCATCAACACTTTATTTGTGGAACAACAAGCATGTTCTTGGATAAAAGTCTCTTTTTAACACCTCAGGAACACTGTGAGGGACTCTCATTTTTGCCTCTACAAGATCCAGATAGTCTGCTTCACAACTTTGTGTTCACATATTCGAGTTACTGCAGTGAAGTACTGCAACATCATAAAAATTTAAGAGGAAAAAATCTATAGACTGACTAAATCCCTTCCACAGACTGTAAAGGATTATCTCTGTAGCATACACACTAGGGATGCCTTGGCAGCAGGCAGCTGCTGGAGCAGGGGACAATGTCCCAGTCCTGGCTCTAATCAGCAGATTGGGTCAGGGGCTGGGAAGCAGGCAGTTGCCCAGGGAAGCGACAGCTCTCCTGCCCCTTGCTGCCTGTGCTCACTGGGAGCAATTTGCCTCAGTCAGCTACATACCCCTGCTCCACTGTGCATTAGCTAATGCATAGTAAATCTACTACCTGTATTTAGTAGAAAACCATGCATTAGCCTATTTTAATGCACAGTAGTTGCTGTGCATAATTACATAGTGACACTTTACTGTGCAGTAGATTAGTCTTCTGTGCAGTAAAACATCTCATGTAGAGGCACCTGCTGAGTTGAATTATTTTGTCCTACCCAGTTATCATGAACCCAGGCGCCAAGAGACCTTCCTTGTAAATATTGTATTTAAACATTATTTAAATTGAAATTGCTTCTATAGTGCTTAAATGAACATTTGAACATATATAAGGCCTTGTGTTCTCACAAGTTAGTTTAGTGATTCATTTGCATCTTAGTAGTTTCCTGTTGTACAGGCAACTGGACAGGCACAGATAAACAAAATCCCTGCTCCAGAGACTATGAGATGCACTTTGAGTACAGCAACTGTGTATACTGAAAAATAGGCAGGAAGGTGTGGGGAGGATGAGGGCAACAATGAGATCAGGTGGTTTCATAAGTGAGTACTATGTCCTGCTTAGTGTTTCCTTGAAAATAGGTCTTGTTTGGGATTTTTCCAGGTATTCAAGTCAATCAGGAGCCCAAGCCAAAAGGGCCCAATAATGAGACAAGAGTGAGTGCACTGAATGGGAAAAAGATTTTAAAATTCATGCATAATTACATTTATAATTTGCATGCACATTTTTTGGCAATGAAACACACCAATCAGGTATTTCATGTGTAAATGAGCCGCTTAACTGGCTTGAATACAGAATCAGGATAACTGTGTATACATGCCCGGTGCTTAAACAAGGACACATTTTTGTCCTTGAAACTATGTCCAGGTCTATGTAGAAAGCAAGCCTTGTAACACTCTGTCTTTCCAGCTCTCTGTCCCTTTTTTTCATATGTGAAAAACAGTTTTAAAGAGAAATGTCACATAGTTCAAAATGAATGGAAGTGCATCCTCATATTGACTGTCCCAATGAACAATGGCCATCACTAGCAGTTTCTAGGTTTTCTTTATCTTTGCTGAAGTTTCATATATTGTCCTGTCCCTTTCGAATGCCTGTCAGGAAGATCACATGCCATGTCTCTTAACTTCTAAGCTATATTCACAACAAACGGTGAGGGTCCAGTCCGCTTAAGTATCTCTCTAATTTTGCTCATCACGTGGGTTTCTTTGCACATACTTTGCTTCACAGCATCCAGGCCCCAAAATTTTAACCTTTCTGTTCCAAATCCCATATTAACACCCAAGCAACTTAACTTTCTTCCCCCTCGTGGCTGCTTCTACAGATTCCATATCTCCCATTCATACTGCATGTATGTATGTACAGGCACATATGCATGCACATGCATCCATGCATGCACACACATCTGTTATGTTTACCAGAAGCCAAAGGACAAATCTTTTTACATGGCTTTCTAGCTAAATTATTGACAGTAGCATCACTGACTCCTAACTCTTGCTATATTTCAGTGAAATAGAATTATTTACATATTTATTTTCAGCAAGTGGAAGGAATAGCTCCACCAATATTTTATTCCAAGGTATCATGTCAGGAACCTGGGAATGGAATTTGAGAAATGAGTGTCTTTTGAGATGTTATGTAATTTTTATAAGTTCTTTCTCACAGATCAATGATTTGTAAGATTTGATATGTTTTATCATGTATTTGAACATGAAAACAAGATATTCCCTTTGACTTATGCAAATCTGTTAAAAGGAATTTCCACCAATATAGGATGCTTTGACTCAGTAATGTATTTCTCTGTAGAAACGCTGTCAAGGGACTAACCCAATATATGCATTTGGACTGGGAGAAGGTCAGTTCAAACATGGACTGAGAGAAACAGGTTCATTGTAAATCATTCTGTAAGAAGAAATGATGAGTTTTGAAATATCACTCTCTTTGTTTTCTCTCTGTATTCTGGTCTTCTTCCCAGCATTTGGTAAGAAAGATATGGCAACCTAGGTGTCAGTTATGAGTTAAGACAGAGATTGCATTCTGACTGGTACAATATTATCAACCCACAGCACTTTCAAAACTGTGACTCTCATTTCTCCAGTATCAAATCTGCTTTAGAAATCAAAAGCTCTTAAAACAATAACTGAGGTTATTTTTCCCCCTTCTGCTTCCCTTTAAAGCTTGTCTGTATGAAGCCTAAGGAAACTAATTTTAAAAAATGAAAGCTGAAAGTGTCATAGACTCTCATATACTTATCATAAATTCATAGGATTCCCAAGTTGTTGGTTGTAGCCATGTTGCTCTACGGACATAGGAAGACAAGGTTCTTTGGGTAGATGTGACCAATTAAATAGCTGGAAAAAAATGTTCTTTGCAAGCTTTTGGGCACAAATACCCTTCTTCAGGCATAAGACTCTCAGGCTAGGGACAGATATTACACATAAACTGGTTTAAGTGATCAGAAACTGGTTTAAACCTGTAACAGAACAGATGGTCAGTGTAATTAAACTGGTTTGAAAATGGCTGAAACCAGTTTGTGATAAACCTGGTTGAATATAGTATTAGACTTAACTGATTTGGGTCAAACCACTTATGCCATGTCTGTCCCAGACCACTGACATTAGAAGGAGAGTCTTCTGCAACTATTTAGTTGGTCTAAAAAAAGATATCACACCTCCCCAAAGAACCTTGTCTGCCAAGATTCCAAGAGCAGATCATTTAGGGAAACCATAACTTATCAAGAGTCCCTTTTGTATTTTATTATTACTACTGCTGTTACTTTTATTATTATAGTAGTCTCTATGAGCCCCAACTCAAGTCAAAGAGCTAGGTGTTGTACAAACACATGGAAAGAGACAATCCTCTGCCTTGAAAAGTTTCTAATTGATTTTGACAAAGCAAGGAAAAGAGAAGAAACAAGATTATTATCCCCATTATACTGGTGGGAACCTGAAGTAGGATGAAGTTACATGACTTATATGGAGGAAATCTGTGATAGAGACAAAAGACAACCTATGTCATATGGGGTCCAGTATACTGCCTTAACGAAAAGATCATTTCCAAACTTATCAAATACTTATGGGTATTTTCATCCAAGCATCTTTGAAACTCATTTGCAGCGAGTCTGCAAGACCAGAGACTTTATAATTTCTCAACTTCAGATGAAACTCTTAAAGGCTTTGCTTACAGATTAAATTTATTATGCAATTTCCATCATAGTTTATGACATTTTGCCTAAGAAAAATCTCTTAAGGATTTCTTTTACCTTTGTTTTACATCTTCTTTTTGCCATTGCATTTCTGGTAAGTCTCACTGTGCACTTTCCAGCTAAATCAACTGCACTTAAATTGCTGCTTTCATAATTTCTGTAATGAAGCTTACAGGGCTAGACCCACAGAAGCCAGCAGTGACATGAGGTATGAATTTGATCGTTCGTCAATATGTAATAAGAAATATACATGAGGAAAGGAAGAAATGGTAAGCGCAAGTATAAAATTAAACAGTATTTCAAATCCTCAGGTTTTAAAAATGAGCTGAATTAGCTGCATGCAAACATAATACCTCATAAGAAAGCTTTTAAAATGAATCCATACTGAAGTCTGACTACATTACTCCTAAGAACACCTATGCAATACAGGTACATCCTTGCTTGCAGAATGCTAGTAATGCAGCAGTTTCAACTTGTCCAGACCATACTGCAGACTGTAAGGGACTAAAGCACATTTGTTCTTTACCTGAAGGCACCTAATATATATTCGTTACAATAAAGATATTCTATTGTGAATTTGGAAAAGAACAATATAATTTTTAAATTAAAATCACCATGTATTGGCTACAGCATGATGATTTTTTAGGGTCAGCTGTGAGCTCATTAGAGTACTAACTGGCAGCATCTACATGTGTGTTTTACTCTGGAATAAACTAATTTGCTGTGAAGTAAAGCATCACCATCTACATGTCAATGGTATAAGGCCACAGTAAACTAATTAATGCCACCGTAAGATAGTACTTAATGATGGAATAAATTGCTGAGATTAAATGCACATGTAGATGCTAACCGAGAACATCAGTTGCACCCAGCAGGTGGGGGCCAGACTTCTGACTGCTGCCTCGCTACATGACTTCACACTTTCAGCACCCTCATGCTCCAGTCAGTCCCTCTGCCACCCAACGCCACCACCCACAGCCCAGGGCAGAGCAGGGCAGGAGCAGCCCTTGTGTAAAGTGCTCTACCTTGGTTCAGATTGCTGCTATCCTGGGGGCATGTATAGATGCTGCACCCAGGAGTAGTTTACTGTGGCTCAAACTGCCCCGGAGTATATTGCTTCAAATTAATTGCACATGTTGACACACCCACTAATTACATATTATGATCCATTATGAATCCCATCTCTACAGGAGAGTCCTAACATTCAAGTCTTATCAAAGTATTGTTTTCACATAGAAATGTACAGGGCATCTTAGAACATGGAAAAGACAAAGCCTTGGGAATAGAAGATGAATAATCTTGTTCTGACATGACAGTAATGAGAGGGCCATGAACAAATGGATCAAGCGGCCAGATCCTGCAACCTTTATGCACATGTATAACCTGAAGCATGTGAATAGTAACACCGGAGTTCAACAGAATTACTCTTCTACTTAATGAAAAGTATGGGCATAAATGTTGGAAAAGTCTATAGCCATAGCATTAAACTACTGGAGCTAGTCACATAGATAAAGTTCAGCAAATGTGTAACTATAGTATAGGATTGAAAGAGAACTCCTGAGACACTGAGTCCATTCCCCTGCTATCTCAGAAAAGACTAACTTCTTTGAAAAGAACAATTTCTTCTTATCTTTCACTTGTTGTAGGTGCCTATGAGAGAACTAGATTGCACAGATGATATGGAGAATCTGGTTGATATGGCTAGTTCTTAAAGTTGTGATAGTGCTGGTGTGGGGGAGGAGGGAAGGAAGATTTAAACTCAAACGTATCAAACAAGGCTTGTTCCATAAGGGGCAGGCAGGTGACAGGATTCCAATGGTGGTCACTCTGTTAGCTTGTGCGAGGGAGTAATTTTCATCGTAAACTAATCTTTACCGTGTCAGAGTCTCAGTGTCAATTTCATCAGTGGCTCTTGCTGTCACTGCTATTTTCCTCAGCAGCAGTAACTCTAGCCCTGCTATTAGCCACTGCTGGGCTTTACTTGAGCAGAGCCCAGTGTCTTTGCTTGAGAAGTCACAAAAGGGAAAGAGAGAAAGAGTAACAAACAAGGTTAAATTTATTGTCGGAAGAGGCTATGATGGTCGAATCAGCCAAATCTGAACTGACCTATTTAGACCAGAAACGATTTTGATTAGAGTCTACACACCAGCAAAAAAATTTGCTAACTCTGGATTAACATCCTCAGCTGTGCTATATGATCAGAGGAAGCTAGGGAAAATTAATCCAAATTAAGTAAATGTGTGTCTTTAAAGAGCACTAAACCACTGTGTGGATGCACTTATTCAGAATTATAGTGGCCTTAATTTGATTTAGGACAGTTTATATTGAATAAATGGCGCACGGATCTACTTGCCTTGATAATAAACAACTCAGCTAGAAGTGAAGCAAAGTCAATTGATTTAAGGTCTCTTTAATTCTAAATAATAACATCCACATAAGTGTTTAGTGCTGTTTAACTCTTTCATGTGGTTTAACCAATCCACTTTACATTTACTAAGTACTTAAGATTAATTTTCCAGTGCATCCTCTCATAGACAACCCCTATTTTAAACTGCTTACTATAAATAGAGACTTCTCAATCCATTCTTTGGCTTCCTTCACTGTAGGTTCCACTCCCAGAGCCAGATAAAGTTTTCATTTTCATAACTGCATACAGAAGGGTTCAGAAACCGTGGGAGACTTTCTGCTAGTCAGTAAGCCCTACACTCAGTTCTGCTCATCTGTTACACAAATGCAATTCTGCTATAATTCTGTTATCCTGTATTCCATGTCATGTGTGTAATGTGTGTGGCTATATAAGTAGGAGATATTATATTAGTTCTATAAACATTTTACCTTATTAAATCATGTTAACATGAAGAATACTATGATATACATCAAACAGTCAGATACTTTGCTGTATAAAATACTATCATATAAAAACCTAGGGGAGGGAATATATAATCAAAGCAAGTAGTACTTTGCAAAAAGCAGAAAAAAAATAATACTTATCTAGCCCTCCATAACTCAGAACAATAATGATTCCTTAAGAGATCATCATTAATCTCCTGTGATATCCTCAGCAGCCTCCTGAATACAAGAGGCCATTGTTTTTCTGTTTAAAAATCTTTTGGCTTTATCACAATCAACACAGTATATTTGCAATCATGAAAAAGAGCCTGAAGCTTTGCTAGATGAAGCATATCAGCTTGTTCTCCAATTTTAGAAAATTCTATTTTATGGATATCACAATTGCATTGAAGAAGCAGAGATGCTGCAGAGAAACTGGATGAAAAATAAGCATAACTATCCTGATGAAAAGACTAAATGATGACAAAACATGGTCCTTTTCAAATAATTCAGAAAAAAATGCAATAAGGTGTCAAGATTCCATAGGGAAGCACTCAGATTTTACCGTGATGATAGCTGTGTAAGTGGGTAGAAAGATAAATATCCTCTTTTATACTTCAGAATTTGAAACCCTTCTCCATCATGTAAAGCAGGTCTTTGCCTTGTACACAACCTCGAGAAATGAGTAAATAAAATAAATAGTGACGGACCTTTCATCATCTTACTGCAATTCCCAAACTTGCAAATTACTGGCTCTAGTGTTACTTTGTTAAATTTTGAGTTAATGGTGTAAAGATGTATTTGCCTTGATACTAAACAATTTTCATACTCTCCCTCTATGTTTTTATTTCTTATGTTTCATTCCCTTTCATTCCTTTCTTTTCGTTCCCTTATTTATAATGGGTAAAGTCTGCAAAGTCATTTGGCAAGACCCAGTAAAATTTCAGATTTTACAAGTCTAAGCAACAAAAGCACCTAATTTGTCCTCTGCATGTTTAACACTGTAAAATGGAATAAAAAACCATTAAAGCTCTCCCAAGGGAATCCTGTAGATCGGAGATCTCAATAAGATCTACATAAGTAATTTGGGATCGGTGAGCAACACTAGACAAGCATCTCCCAGGTGTACTTTTCCCATACTACCAACTCCTGATCTTAGAAGTCTGTTATTTTGCTGATAATGCTTTTTCTTAGCTCCCATGAATAAAACAAAATCAAATAAATAAATAAGTTAAGAGAAAAAGAAACAGAAGAGTCTAGAAAAGCATGAAATAGAAGAGAACATTGGCTTACCCTGAGCCACATCAGAATCAGTGGATGGACTCCAGTTGGCTTGGATCAGACTCTAAGGGCCCAAAATGCTTGCAAGGTTTGGAAGCTGATCAGCTTTTCCAGAGAACACACACAGACATTCTGAAATTGTTCTGAGGGTTCACATCCAGCCCCTTTCCTGTCTGCCCTGTCTATAATTTCCTCTCTCACAGGAAATTAAATATACAAATGCCAACTAAAGCCAAGGCAGGAAAATAACTAAAAGCAGCAATGTCTATTAGGTAAGGTGCCAGCTTAAGAGAGCACTCCCTCCATTATGCCTGGCAATATTAAAGGGAACAAAGAAGAAGAAGCCTACAAGGTTTAACTTCGGAGAGTGTCCCCCCAGGGTGATAACAGAAAGAGGGCTGGGAGGGAATCAGGTAGAAGATGCAGTAGAACCAGCAGGAATGTACTTTCTACTGTATCCCATTGCTCCAGAAGAAATGTGGCAAATCATAGTTGGGTCAAAGAGAGCAGATCATTTATAATGGACTGGGTCAACCTCAACAGGAAATCAGCCATAGCTGTGAAGTCTCATCCAGCAGGATTTTGGAAGGGAGGAGCTCATTGAGGGTCTCTGTGGGAACATTTGATCGTGAGAACATTATAAGAAACAAGTGCCATTAGCAGGAAGAGAAAGAAAAGCATTAGGTGCAGTCAGGGAGGCTTCAAGGAATATGAACATCTAGTCAAGCATTGGTGGGTTCAAGCTACATTGAAAGTCAGTTTGATTTTGCAGAAAGGCTTTGAACCTTGATCACTTAAGTCTATCACCACCACTTTTCTAACTAAACATGTCTATTTCCTTAGGTAAAATACACCTTCTGGGAGTATCCAGATGACCATGCATGTGGTTTCCCTGGGGACAAATACAAGTGACACATAGTTGTTCAGCTGCTACTTGTCCCCAGGGAATGCCCTACCTGTGCATTCTGACACACGGCAAATTACCCCGGGTGGAGTAGGGAAGTCTGGGCTTACCACCTGGGCTGACCCCAGCAGCCTTACCCGGAGTCCTGGGGGCCTCCTGGGGCTGCAGGAGGTAGCAATCCAGTGCACAAAGACTGGCCGCTGGCCAGGATCTGGTTTTGGGTGGCACATGCTGAAACTACGTGTGCCACCCTGCTTTTTTTTGGTCACATTTTTTTTAGATACCAGGACTTCCCAGTATCTAATTTAGTCTCTGCACTGCAAATATGCAATGTGGAGAACTGTTTTCATGTGCACTGTGTGCATTTTGCCATGCTTCAAAAAGCTTTTGAGATGCCACAAGATGCATGTGCACACTTATCTAGATGTTCCCTCTGAGTTGTTCGAGTTACCAAGGGATGCACATACACTGCTCTATGCATGTCCTTTCACAGCATCTGATAAAGTGAGCTCCAGCTCACGAAAGCTTACATTATATATGTATATATGTATATATAAATTAGTCTACAAGGCACAAATATACCCTGCATCCTTGGGATTCCATGGGCAATTCCACCTGCTAAATGCAGTTGAAGCTCTACTGCTGATAGAAAAGACCACAAGAGAAGCAACTCATTAGAGCCCACTGAAAAACTGCTGTGCTTTATCTACCTCCATAGAAGCACAAAGCAGAAAACTGTCACTAAGTTGGCTGCCTCTATTTATTCTCCATGGTACTAACTTAGAAGGGCTTTGCTATCTCTCCATTTTCCCCCCACCCCCTGAGGAAACCTGATCATCTGTTGCTCCTTCACCTTCACTCCTTTTCTTGCAAGTGTCAGCTTTGTCAATCATAGAGAGATGATCCAGCTCATGAAAATGTGTGACAGCAAGCAGAGTTTATGCTCTGACCTTCAGCTCTCCTCTCTGCTGTGACAAACAAGTTTCATTTGGCACTCAGAGAAATCCGTTTATTTCCAGCAAAATATAGCTTCTTTCTCCCTAGGAAAAAAATGTATTTTGTACCCAACTGGGGAAATGCAATAATATCCTGGTTTCACTTTACAGGGAAACTTTTTGTTCATCTGTAGACATAACTTCCTTCTACACAGGTAAAACTTGCACAGGTCATTAAAGTTTGAACAAGAATTCTATCCGCAAGTTAGTCCTCACCTATCCGGTACTGATTTTTCATACACAGAATGATAGACGTGAAGCCAGTTGAAGAGTAACAGAAAATTGATTCTTTCGAAATAGAAGTGTTGTGTTTGCTTTTGTTACCATTGTGCATGGTCCTGTTATTTGCTATTGATGAGTATTCAGATATTCTCTTTTTCAGCAAGCCCTTGCAGTCAAAGATGATTGTCTTCCATGATAGTTTTATCTGTGTGTCCAAACATGGCTGATGAGGCCTATCCAGGATTGACAGACTCTACTGCAGCTCAGACATATGTTTCTACGTGTGGTGTATGGGCTGGATTCTTGATTTTGTCCGCAACACGCCGTTTCTGCCACTCCTGCTTTTTCATCTCCTGTTGTTGTTGTGAGGTTTCAAAGTACTGAGATCCCTGCAACAGACTCTTCCTCTATTTGGGGTAGTCCTGGGTGATAGTCTCCCATGAGTTGGATTCAAAGTTGCATTTTTTTTAAGTTGGCCTTGAGGACATCCCTGAAGCACTTTCTCTGCCCTCTTTTTGAGTGTACACCTTGGCTGAGCTGGGAAAATAAAACTTGCTTTGGGAGTCTGGAGTCAGTCATCCAGATGACATGACTGGCTCAACAAAGTTGATGCAGGATGATCTTTGCCTCAGTCCTCATGGTGTTTGCTTGCAGAATGCTAACGTTGGTGCACCTTCCCACTGGTTTTGGTGGATCCAGAGTCTTTCCACTGGATTGGGATGCTTTTCCACAGGCAGTGTTGATGGTATTTCTCCAACTACTTTAGATGTTTCCTAAATGTTGCCCATGTCTCAGCTCCATGCAGCAAGGCAGAGATCACAACTGCTTGATAAACTGTGAGCTTGGTTTCAGATCTGATATCACAAACTTTGAACATCCTTTCCTTCAGATGTCCAAAGGCTGCCCTCACTTGCACATTTGAGACAATGTTTGTTTTGTGGTCAATGTCAGCCTTTTGTGACATACTCAACGTTTTCCAGAGTCTCACTGTGGATCTAGATTACTGGATCTGGGGACTTTTCATTAGAAGCTTGTTGGTGGAGGACCTTAGCCTTCTGAATATTAAACATCAGTCCCATTTTCTTGTTTGCCTTGGTAATGGTCTGCATCTAAGTGAGCATACATTACAGCATCATCAGCATACTGGAGCTCAGTTATTGAGGTTGAAGTGGTTCTGGTTTTCACTTGGAGTCAGCTGAGGTTAAACAGCTTCCCATCCATTTGGTAGTTTAGCTCTACTCTGGCTGGAAGCTTGTTGGTAGTCAGATGTAGCATCATGGCAAGGAATATTGAAAAGAGTGTTGGAGTGATGATGCAGTCTTGCTTAACTCCCATTTTAACCTCAAAGGGATCTCTGATAGTCCATTACTGAGAACCACCACTTGCATACCATCATGGAGCAGGCAGAGAATGGTGACAAATCTGGTGGGCATCCGTACTTCAGAAGAATCCTCCATAATACTCAGCTAGCAGAGTCAAAAGCTTTCATGAAGTCAAAGAAGACCATGTAAAGATCCTTACGTTGTTCCTGGCATTTCTCCTTCACCTGGTGAGCTGTGAAGATCAGGTCAGTTGTGCTTCTTGGTTCCCTAAACCCACACTGAGATGCTGAGAAGAGGTCTTCAGCAAGCAGAAGGAGACAGTTCAGAAAGATTCTTGCAGTGATCTTTCCTGTGATGGACAGCAAGATGATCCCTGTGTAGTTTCTACAGTTGGACATGTTTCCTTTTTTGAAGATTTCCAAAATCATGGTGTCCTTGAGGTTGTCTGGGATTTCCTCATCATTTCAGATCCTTAAAATGAGGGCATGTAGCTGTGCTGTGAGTTCCTCAACTTGGAGATTTCCACAGGATTCCACCTGCTCCGGGTGCCTTGTTGTTCTTCATCTGCTTGATGGCTTTCATCACCTTATCAAGGGTTGGAGGGATTCAGAAATCATCTTTGATTGGATGTTGTGGGATGGAGTTGAGAACACTTTTGTCAACAACAGCATCTTATAGTTTCATAGTTTCATAGTTTCTAGGGTCGGAAGGGACCTGAGCAGATCATCTAGTCCGACCCCTTGCCATGGCAGGAAGAGCACTGGGGTCAAACGACCCCAGTAAGGTGGTCATCCAACCTCCTCTTAAAAACCCCCAGGGTGGGAGCCTGCACCACCTCACTTGGAAGCTGGTTCCAGACTCTAGCCACCCTGACCGTGAAGTAGCGCCTCCTGATGTCCAACTTAAACCTTCCCTCCGCCAGCTTGTGACC
>NW_017729028.1:23752710-23765804 GCF_001723915.1 Gavialis gangeticus | reverse complement strand
TTGGTCTGACAGGACCTGCTGCTGATGAACCCATGCTGGTTGCCCCTGAGCGTGCCGTTCCCTGCTGGCCCCTCCTGGATGCGTGCCAGAATAATTTTCTCGAAAATTATTATCTTGACTAAGAATATCGTCAAAATGCTCCTTCCAACAGGCATTGATAACTCCCATTTCCTTTATCAGGTCTCCTCCATCCTTAGGTTTCAAGGGGGTTGGTTCCTGAGTTCTCAGCTCTAGTGCAACGGAAGTAATCGTGCTTATCATGGATATCAGCAAGATGTTGAACTGCCTTGTATTTCTACCATTTGTTCCTCATATTGTGGGTCGTCCTTTGGACCTCATCCTTGGCTTGTTGGAGAATCAAGTTCTTTTTCTTGGAGTTCGTGTCATTTTGCCAAGCACAAAAGCACTTGCAATCGACAAACTCATGGATCTCTTGGTAATTCTCATCAAACTGGTCTTGATGTTTCCTGATAGAGAGTTCAAGTGTCCCTTCACTGGCACTGATGATGATGGCCCTGAGGTCACTTCACACACTGCTGACATGTTGTTGATTGGAATTCACCATTTTTTCACTGAGGCACTGGTGGAAGAGGTCTAACTTGCTTGGGTCAAGTCCTTCCACACTGATCTTCCATCAGCATTGCTTTTTCTGCATCCATAGTTTGAATGATATAAATGTGACAAGTCCAGCAAACATCAGCTCCTAGCATAGCTTGGGTGATACAGACATCTTTGTGATCTGGGACATGGGCAAGAACATAGTCAATCAAGTGCCAGTGCTTTGATCCTGGGTGTTGCCATGATGTCTTGTGCCTGTTCTTCTGGTGGAACAGGGTGTTGGTGATGGTGAGTCCACATTCCACTCATTTGGTCAAGAGGAGGATGCCACTGATGTTGACATTTCCTACTCAAACTTGCCAGTGGTTCCATTCCAGAGGTTAGAACCCTTCCAACTCTGGTGTTAAAACCACCAAGGAGAATAAGTCTGTTTCCCTTTAGAATGTCAGAAAGAACTTGATCAAGACTGGGACAGAATTCCTTCTTTGTTTCATCTGCAGCATCAAGAGTCAAGGCATATGCACTGAGGACAATAGAATATTGGCTCCATGCTCATTGAGTTGGTTTATGAGTTCGTTTTAATGGCAAAACAAACTTCATGAAGTCATCATTCTCCTTCCTGCTTACCCTTCCAGAAAAAGGTATAGCTGCCTCCATGTTCTTTAAGCTGCAAGTCTCCTGCTCACCAGCTGTCACTCAGTGCAGCTACATCGATGTTGTGTTGCCTGAGTTCTCAGGCCATGATTGCAGTGCGGTGCTCTGGGCATTCACTATGGGTTGCCTCTGAGTCTCCTGATTTTCCAGGTCCAGAAAATTATTGTGTGTATTCACTGGTATTTTCAACTGCAGTAAAAGTGACCACAATGGATGTGGTTATTCTCTCAGGAAGAAGGTAGATGGGCTATGTTTACAGAACCTTTTCTAGTCCCCTCCCCATGTGGGGTGAGCAGAGAGGGTCCTGAAGAGGGCTGCTAGTCATAGTTAGTTTTGAAGGCAGTGAATGGGGAGACAGAAGTACCTCCCCAGGCCAATACAGATTGTCTATGTACCCAGAAAGCTCATATATAGGGGTGTATCTGAATTTCCATTCTTCCTTAGATCATAGGCATCTAAGTGAAGCACTTCCATTATCTCCTGCTTAGGCACCTTTATATTCAGTTTGGTTCTCATCTGAAGTGGGTAGGTCCAAAATTTCAGTTCAACCTTCTCCACCCAGCAGTCACCTAGCCTTGGAGACAAATACATTTAATACGTGCCTCCTTATTTGATCTAAAAGTTCTCTAGGCTCCTGCATAGCCCTGTAACTGCCTGGATCTCAGTCCTTAGCTCAGTCCTTAGCTCTTGCCAAAGCCAAATCAGGATCCATAATCTATTTGGAGAGACACCTAAGACCCCTAAAGTGCCAGGGGATCTAGTAGGCGTGGTCAGAGAACCCACTTCTGGGGTGAACTGTCTAACCACTAGGCCCTTTTGAAAATGTGGCTGTGGTATTTTCCCAAACACGCTTCTTATCTAATGCTTTTTTTTTAAATATGATGCAAACTCTGGACACTTATAACAACTTAGAAGGACTCCACACTGTGCCTGGGCCTGGGGTTTGGGCTGGGGCTGTGATGGGGGGTGGCAGGCCCAGTCCAGCACAGGGTCAGAGCTGCAGCCATGGCTGCAGTATGCATGCAGGACCGCTGTGGGGGTCCTGCATGCATATTGCAGCCCCACATGCCTTTGCTACCTGACCCTGTCACCTTAGCCTTGTCTGCCTGCACACTGGTAGGATCTCCTGTGCATGGCCATGTCATCCGGCCCACAGAGGTTGGAAATTTGCAGGTCGGGGAGCACAAGTAGCTTTCTTTTCCATTACTCGTACCCCTCCCCCCCATATTTAGGGACCCCTGGCAAGCCCCAGGGGTGGATCATGCAGCTCTCCAGGCCAGATCTGGCCTGCAAGCCGGGGGCCTGAGAATCCCTACACTATATCAAAAGGAAATAAAATGCAATTCAGTAAATAGTCCACTTCAAGTTTGTTCTGGTTTTGGTCATTTTAGTAGACAAAAGGAAGGCCTTTTTGCTTTTATTTGCTTTAAATCCATTACAGACAACCCTATATGCTTAGCCTTAGTTTGCTTTTTGGTTTGTTTTTTTTTGCATCTTCAAGAAGGCTCCTCAGGTGGAGTTATAATGAGCATAGCTGTCACAAACAAAAGTAATCTCTGACTCTTAACACACTGTTTATTGTGCAGCTGGTGACAGCAACACAGGAGCTAATTCCTGACAACTGAGACCTTAGTAACTAATGATAGCGAACCTAACATTTTACTCTTGCTTTTAACAATTATCTAATCAGAACACTCCAAAAAAGGGATTATCGTTAAACCAGGAAACAACAGACTGGAATGTGTGAACAGCTGGAAACTAACTGAGGCATGCTACAGCATATCACCCTGGAGTTTAGGGTATTTATAAGAATATTAACACCAAGACAAATTTTCATCTGCTAATTTCAGTGCTCCACAATTACCAGGAACTCTTAGATTTTTAAATTGATACCAGCCGGTACAGGAGACATCAGGGACATGGTACTCAGAATGTATATACATACCAATATGTATATAAATATGTAGACAGATATGCTTATCACTAGCCTTTAAGCCATGGCGGGCTTAGCCCAGCACTCACAGATGCAAGGTGACTAATGTTAGGCATCTAAGCCTGGATTCCAGCGATTCAATAAGCCTTGATCTGGTTTTTGTAAGTGCTGAATATGTAAACTTCCTACTGAAACCATCTGGCACCTCTTGAAAGCAGGCACTTCAAGATGAATGTTACTACTGACATTTACCCTTCCTTAGGCCCTAGATATTTGCTCATCTGACAAATCTCATAGCAGCCATTTTATTGAAGTCAGTGGAACTACCGACATGACTATGGGCTACAGGTATGGCTGCCACATTTAGGCCCTACATAACCCTAGTTATATGCTCATATAACTGAATACTTCTTCATTTTGTTTGTAGTCCACAGGTTCATGACCATCCCATACCACCGTCTCCTGAGACACACAATATACGTTCCGTTTATAGTCCCATGGGCACACTGTACTTTCAAAAGACAAACTTTGGTTTGTCTATTAAAAAGGAGGGAAGAAAAGATAATGGCCTATCTAGATTAGTGGTCACTTTAGTCATGACAAACTCTACATGCCTCTTCTCATAACAATGCTATTCTAATCTACAATAGCTAGAGAATTTTTAGATGTATGCTTTCTAAATTTCAGCTTGCTGAGCTTTTCAAGGGATTTCTTGGTTTGAATAAAAAGGAAAATGCTTTATAGTGAAAGTGTGGTACATTCTCAGCAAACAGGTAACTGAATATTAAAAATTCACACAATACCCACACCATCCATGTATTAATCATTAATATCATAACTGTTTCACCCCAGGGATAGAAAGGTAAATTCCATTTTTAAGTATTAGCCAACTGTATCCCAACCCATACATTTCTGACTAAGTTTAAACAAAAGGATTATATTGTATACATTAAGCAGGGAATATTTAAACATATATCTGATTCCTTGCCAGAAACATTGCTGCAAGTGGACTAGAAAATTAAGCCTTTCATATTTGCTTCCCAGTGGAAGCTATGTGAAACGGAATAATAAATGATTGTCACTTCATTTCAGAACATAAAATTAATCTTAGAAAACAGAAAAGTCATGAACAATATTGCAGCTGTATTTCATGGTTCGCTAGTTATTATCACTTGCCAACATTAAGGTCACAAAAGAACATTTCTCATTTGTTGCCTAGAGTATCTGTGACTATAGGCCTCTTGTCAAACCTAACCTTTAGAAGAACCACAGGGGGGGAGGGGGGGAACGAAAGACTATTTTCAAGTGTAATTTCTTTTGTTGCAATATGTGTAAAAAATTTAAAATTAAAAGCCTCAGGCTGCTGGAGACAGAGTAGGTCACAAACTTTGTGTGTTTGGACCCTCTTGGGAGGAAAACATAGGCCATTATATACCCCAGCAGCACCCCCTCCTGAAATACCGAGGAATCCTAGAACACAATAGCCAAAATGGTCCAAGACAATCATATGCTTCAGTAAATAAATGAAAAAGGGACCAGGTAGAGGGAAAAAAAGGAAAGACCAGGCTGAAAAATACAGTTATAAGAAACGGGTAATGCAGAGAATTCATTGTTTTGGGAGACTGGCAAAGTTATGTAGAACTATTTGCTTCTAGATCACAGGTTAAAACTCAGCCCAAATCACTGATGATCAGCATATATCGTGACTGACATGTCTGACTCTGTACATTTTGTTCAGGTAAACCTCTCATCTAAGACAAAACTCAAAGAGTTTTATTTGAATCAACAGTACAGGATTTTGTTCCTCTGTGCCTCTTGGCGGCCTACTAAAAATAAATTGCTTTTCTCAATCCATTTCCTGATAGTCAAGAACCCACATCCTAAAAACCATCACCCCACTAATTGATTTTTTGGGTGAGGGATGGGTTTTAACAAACACCAAGATTTGATAGAGGTTGAAAAAAAACTATCCTCTGCCCTCTAGTGGTGCTTCTTCCAAAAAAGTGTTGGACCATATAAATCTTTTGCAGTTTGTAACTCTATTAATCTCTACAAACTAGGGATTATGCCCCATGTTCTTGTCTTCCAGCTCATAACATAAAAAATATTACCTATTCACACGTATACAAAACAAGGAACTCTGTAAGATTTGTACATGTATCTGATTCTCTAGATCCACGCAGCATAGGGTAGATCTCCCTATCACCGTCGCTCCTACAGCTATTCTGGAGTAAATTTTAGTCCTCAGGGTTTTCAATTTGGCTTCTTTCATGAACATTAAAATATTTTGGGCTTTTTTTCTTTTAAAAAAATCTTCTCATAGAAACTAAATCAAGTTCAGTATCAGTAAATAAATCATTCATGCTCTCTATATTTTTAAGAGCAGCAAATAATTCTTCATTTTAGTTTCTGATGTTGGAACATTTGAAATCATTTTATCGTCCAAAGTACTATTCCCCCATTGATGTGTGGGTGAATTATGCACATCATTTCCATTAGCATTAATGGAAATTGCCCAAGTCAAACCCCTGATGTATCTCAGAGAGAACAGACTCCTACACCTTCCAAGCTCTCTGCTAATTCAAATACCACACAATGGATAGCACAGTCTACAGTTTTAGTAGAGATTTCAGAGCTTGAGGTTATGAAAAAAAACCCTACAGATGGTAAGTGAATCTCCAATCTTTAACATTTTCTTTTTTTAAAAATGTTCTCCAGTTGGGTCCCCCCATCATAGTGACATTCAAGAAAATCAACAAAGAAATTTCCCAGGATGGGTTCAGAGGGAGTGGGAAGAGAAATTAGGCATTTTTCTGTGACCTATTTTTTGTTCTTCATTCTTAAATGCTTTCTCCCTAACTGGCCTCACTTTCTAAAATAAAGTGACTGACTCAACTTTAAGAGTATTTGTGTTCTGACAGCTTTTATGCTCTGCTTTTGCAACCTGAGTCTAATGGGCAAAACATTTCCAAGCAAACCGAGATGGGGCCTGTTTGCCAGACATCATGTCTCTGGTGAATGACCCTGCCCACAGCCCCCACCACTCAACTTGACTAATAAGTGTTTTGTAAAGCTAATTTAATCATGGTTTGTGCCAAATTTCAGAATCATCCATTTAAATGTTTCATCAATGATGCAGGACATCAACAATACATTTGCCTTGAATTCATGAATATTATCATCATCAGTGATAATACTTTAACCTTGTATAATGTCTTCCAACATGAAGGATCCCCAGACCCTTGATAGCAATGTAGAACTCTGCATAGAGAGGACACGGTGTAGCCATCCCTAGGATGACCAGCAACAGCCAGGTGGATGCAACAGGCATACATCTCACTGTATTATATAAACCTCTTGTCACCCAAACACTGAGTTTTGTCCAGGACACAACAGACTTTCTACAAAAAACTTAATACCATAGACCACCTTCTCAGCAATATCCTCCTAATCACCATGGATTTTGGCAACTTATTTACCAACATCCAACACCACGATGGCATCCAAGCCTGTCTTACATATCTAAAAAAGCAAGATTACAACTCAGAATACAGACCTAAAGATATTACTGAACTTATACACTTCATCCTCACACAAAAACATCTTCATTTTCAATGACCAACACTTCCTCCAGACCACAGGCCAGCTATGGGCACCAAAATAGCCCCACAATATGCCAACCTTTTTATGGCCGACCTGGGAGAAGAATTCCTCAAAAACTGCACCATCAAGCCAATGTTATACCTAAGATGAACAGATGACATCTTCATCATTTGGACTAAAACCTGCAATCTCCAATTGAGTTCCATCACAAATTCTATAACCATCACCCCTCCATCAGACTGTCTCTTGAATACTTCAGCACCAACTTTTCCTTTATAGAAAATGGATCAATATTATCCATGCCTAGAATGGTAAAATACAAACCACCACATACAAGAAACCTATGGACCAACATACACTCTACACAGAACCAGCAATCATCCTAAACCAGGGGTGGGCAAAATGTGGCCCGGGGGCCAGATGTGGCTCGCCAGGCCATTCTATCCAGCCTGGGTCTTCCTCTGCACTGCTCCTGGGCACCTCCTTCCTTGCTCAGGACAGGGCCACTGCTGCTCACCCACTGCCTCGCACCTCTGCCTGGCTCCCACTTTTCCTCAGCTGGCCTCTCCCTCTGCCCTCCCTGCCATGCCACACTTCCACTGCCCTCCCAGTAGAAGCTCAATAGAAACAGCCTTTCAAGGCTGTTTAAATTAAGGGAGATGTGCCCTTGACTTTTTTCCCAGTTCTGGAAGTTGAGATCATCCTGACATGGTCACTAAGCAAATGCTAAGGTTCAGCAACGAAATTTCTCTGAAGACACAAAAGTTCTCTCTCTTACAGTTTTCAAGGTATTCACATTTAAAATTCACAGACAGACAGATACACCAACAGCTGGACTAAGCCCTTTATATATATAGCTTTTAACTTTTCACTTTAACAATGATCAGGGAAGGAAGAGAAACTTGAAAACAGCAAAACTGTGTATTTTTTTATTTCCATGCTATATGCAAGCCTAGACTAGTTCACTTTACATATTTTAAATGAAACGCAGTTTGAAGAAATATAAATATACATGCACAGTATACTGGTCTGGGAATACAAATAAAGTAAAAGAATTCCCCCAAGTCCAAGTGAATGAAGCACTGCTTGTAGCGTGGCATCCTCCTGTAGCTACCTAGAAGTCTTTGCAGGTAAGCAGAAGAGAAATGAACATTTTCCAATGCTCAGCAGAGAAAACATGTAAAGGAGTTGCTGACCTAGAATCTTTGCTTAGGAAAGTATTCCCTTCACCACCTACTAAAAAAATATGGTTAAAAAGGATTGATCTTTGTAATAAATAAAGGAGAGGTCAGAATGATCATCTTTCACTGTCACATTTCAAAAGCAGATGTGCATAAAACAGGCCTTGCTATGAATCCAAACCTCAGGACATGTTTGCTGATGGTTTGCTGTTCCCTAGGTTTTGCTTTGAGCTTTTGGGCTTGATCCAGTCTAAGAAAAACTCCCAAACTCTGAACTCTCCCAAAATGAAATTAATAAGACTTTGCACAAAGCCTTTGGAAGCCCAAATTATACACACAATCTGGTGATAATGACTTAAAACTAGCTTCTCCATTTTTGTTTGATGGTCAGATATCAGCAAGAGTCTGGGTTAAGTTTTTCCTCTTCCTTTCATCCCCAAATGCCATCTCACCAGGAATGTGTCTTTCATATGTAAACTATATCTTTATCCATGCTTTTGTGGACCCCAGATTACTGGAATTTTTTTTTAACGTTCTCTACATACCCCCTACCTCTTAAATTCATCCAGAAATATATTTCAGTAGAAAGTAAATTTTAAGACATTTTGATCTCTGTTTTAAACAGCAACTGTAAATGTAAAAAGACTATTATGATTTTATACTGTAGTCTGGCATTTTAGACTACGTATCCTCCAGCACATTGCTCGTAAGGTGCTGAAATAGTGTCATACAATTTGACAGTATGATTGTTTTCCCATGAAATTTATAAAAAGCAAGAAACTGTATCCACCATTGGTTAGTGTGCCTGAGTTTAAATCAGTGAACCTGCACTGATTTACACCAGCTGAGATTTAGCCTGAGATACTACATACACAGCCCAAAGCTAAACCATGTCCAGAACATAGTGCTGCTCCATATAACTCTATACTCCATCTGGAGGTGTGTCCCCAAAGCCAGGATCCATCTGTAATTTATGTTTATGTCAAGAGAAACTCAGTAAACAGGTTGTTTTTTTTAATCTGAATAAACTGGATGCACCTGACCAAAATTATCCCTGACCTGATGAAACTAAGCTAGCTAGTTCAGTGTTTGAAAGGTGGTGATAAATCACTGCTAGTGTATATTCTGCTCTCTATTCTCCAACCTCTAGAAGGGCAAAGGGATGCAAACAGTCAACAACTCACCCAATCCAGTAAATTCCTTTTCTGAAAACTGTTTTGGGAATAAGGAAATGGATATAGCCTTGGTGTGATGGGTTTAATAGATGTATTCTGGATGGCAATAGGTATCTCTGTGTTCAGCAGCAAAAAAGTGGTCATGTAGACCAGGAAAAGGAGGAGAGAAAAGACTTAGGTCTCCAGCAGATATTAAAATAATGTTGCAATGGCATCCAATCTGCAATCCCAGAAAGCATGTGTCCATGCATCCTGCATTCCCAATGAATTTGGACTTCCTAGAGAAGGATATCTTCAAAGTCTATTATTAAAGGCCTCAAGCAGTGCAAGACATGTTTGTTAGAATGTGGAACCAATTCCAATCACACTATTATTTTGACAGGAACATAGCAACCCACCATATTTACTCAGTTCCAGGACTAGGAATTAAACATAGGGGTGGGGGAACGCCTCATTTTAGAATTGAGTATCAGGAGAAAATGAAGTACCTGAAGTCAGAAGATATGACAAGTGGCAGGGATCCACCCAACAAGGCAGGGGGCAGCATGGCAGCACCTGACTGTAGCACATGACAGAAAGCCACCTGGTGAGGAAGTAGACAGTGGGCATGCCTACACATGCAATTATGTAACTGAATTTATTCCAGCACAATTTGCACCAAAGTAAACTAATTCAGGCATAGCATCTAAATGCACACCCAGTGAAAGGAGAAAATTGAGCCCAGATCTTAGCCCAGGAGGTCTGCTGCTTCCCTGGAGCCCATATTTGGGATGTAGCCGAGAAGATCCCAAAACTCATCCAGCCCACCAACCACTACCCTATGCTCCTTATCCATGTGGGCACAAATGACATGGAGCAATCCCAGCTGCATCATGAGATGCTACAGGGCTTTGGGAGTGGGGCTTAAGGGATTGAGGGCACAGGTGGTGTTTTCCTCGATCCTCCCAGTTTCCGGCTATGTGCAGAAGAGGAAGAGGAGGATCAAGGTAGTTAACCAAAGATTGCGGCGCTGGTGACATCATGAAGGATTCGGCTTCCATAATCACAGCCTGCTCTTTGGTGAGAAAGGCAGTGGTCTCCTGGGAAGAGATGGCCTCCACCACACTGCACTAGGGAGGAAGCTCTCTCAGCCAGAAGGCTCTGCTCAACTGGGCTTTAAACTAAGCCCACCAGGGGATGGGGGGATTACTGCCAATGCAAACCCACTGGGCAACTTCTACAAATCCAGCAGGCTAAGGCGCTCAAGGGAACCCACCCCTACCCCAGCCCTGGAACGACGTGTTGGGAAGGCAAGGGCCCCCAGTGGGGCATGTGCCTGTAAACCAACACCAGGAGCTTGGGAAATAAACAGGAGGAACTGGTCCTCCTGCTAAACAAGAATGACTGCGATCTCATAGGGATAATAGAAACCTGGTGGGGCTCCACCTATGACTGAAATACTGCATACTGTATAGATGGCTATACCTTGTACAGGAGAGATCATGTGGACAAAAGGGGTGTGGATGTAGCTCTCTATGTCAAGGAAAGCTACGCATCCCTGCAAGCCAACATTGGCACCCAGGGTGGATGACTCTGTGTTAAAAACCATGGTAAACAAGGCACAGGGAACACAATGGTGGGAGTCTACTACAGACCTCCTGCCCAGGATCAAGAGCTCGACCAGGAATTCACCAGGGAATTGGCTGAGGCTGCATGTGCCCAGTGCATGGTTGTCAGGGGAGACTTCAACTACCTGGACATCTCATGGGAAGAGCACCCAGCCAAATCCGAATGGTTTCAAAGTTTCCTCGTGTGTGGATGAGCTCTATCTGACAAAAGAAGTCTATGGACCGATGAGAGGCAAAGCACTGCTCAATCTGGTACTGGCAATGAGGATGACTTAACCAGTGACCTAACAATTGAAGGGAAGCTGTGAGACAGCGACCATGAGCTGATCACCTTCACCATCCACCCAAAAGCTGGCAAGTCAGTCAGCAATGGGATGGGGTATATGCCAGGATGGGGCCAATGGAGATCAGGTTGGAGGGTGGGATGGGGGACAGCACAATATTGGGCTGGAGTGGGGTGTCAGGGTACAGGAAAAATGTCTGGGTTGGGCACCACTGGGTAAAACCATTGCTACAGGAAAGCTGACTTTGACAAGTTCAGAAGGCTTGTGGTGATGCCCTAAAGGGACCATGACCCGAAGGGGAGGGGAGGGGAGTTCGGGATGAGTGGTTGCTCCTCAAGGGAACAATCCTGGAAGCACAAGCAATGTCTATCCCATCTCAGAGGAAAGGCAGCAAAAGGGCACAGTAGCCTCCTTGGCTCTGCAGGGAACTAGTGGACCTCCTGCATCTAAAAAAAAAGACCTATAAAGGGTGGAAGACTAGATCCACCTCAAAGGAGGAGTATTCTGCATGGGGCCAGAACTGTAGGGCATGAACCAAGAAAGCCAAGGCTACAACTGAACTCCAACTTGCTACACGTATCAAGGATAATAAAAAGTCCTTTTTTAGATATGTGGGGAGCCAGAGGAAAAGCAAGGGCAACATTGGACCCCTATTAAACCATATGGGGAAAATGATAACCAATGCCCAGGAACAAGCCAACCTGCTTAATGGGTAATTTGCATTGCTTTTTCACCAGCCCCAAGGGATGACTGCTCATCATAGTACAGGACAGCCAGGGCTAGGGAGAATTGTTACTCTTCATCAATGTAGACCATGTGAAGGAGCACCTTGAGAGGCTGGACACCTTCAAGTCAGCTGACCCAGACACCTTACACCCCAGGGTACTTAAGGAGCTGGCAAGCATCATAGCTCTGCCACTAGCACAGATCTTTGACAACTCCTGGTGATCAGGTGAAGTGCCCAAAGATAGGAAGAAGGCCGATGTTTCATAGTTTCATAGTTAGTAGGGTTGGAAGGGAGCTGAGCAGATCAAGTACAACCCCCTGCCATGGCAGGAAAAAGTACTGGGGTCAAATGACCCTGGCAAGGTGTTCATCTAGCCTCCTTTTAAAGACCCCCAGGGTAGGAGCCAGCACCACTTCTCTTGGAAGTTAGTTCCAGATCCTAGACACCCTGGCAGTGAAGTAGCACTTCCTGATGTCTAGTCTGAATCTACCCTCTGCCAGCTTGGGACTGTTATTTCTTGTCACTCCCGGTAGTGCTCAGGGGAATAGGTACTCCCCCAATGCCTGCTGGTCCCCCCTGACTAGTTTGTAAACCACCACTAGATCCCCCCTCAGCCTTCTCTTGCGGAGGCTGAACAGGTTCAGGTCCCGTAGCCTGTCCTTGTAGGGCCTGCTGCCCCCTGATCATGTGAGTGGCCCTCCTCTGGACCCTCTCCATGTTGTCCACATCCCTCCTGAATTGCGGCACCCAGAACTGGATGCAGTACTCCAACTGTGACCTGACCAGTGCCGCATAGAGGGGGAGGATCACCTCCTTGGACCTGCTCAAGATGCATCTGTGGATGCATGACAAGGTACGGTTGGCCTTCCTGACCGCATCCCCACACTGCCAGCCCACGTTCATTTTGGCATCAGTAATGACTCTAAGATCCTTTTCTCCCTCTGCGCTGACGAGAAGGGAGTTCCCCATTCTGTATGTCTGTTGCTGGTTCTTCCACCCCAGGTGCAGCACCTTGTACTTGTTGGTGTTGAATCCCATCCTGTTCTCATCCGCTCACCCCTGTAACCTGTCTAGGTCTGATTGCAACCTATTCCTCCCTTCTAGCGTGCCCACTTCCCCCCACATCTTAGTGTCATCAGCAAATTTGAACAGGGTGCTTTTTACCCCCTTGTCCAAGTCACGGATGAAGATGTTGAACAGTGCGGGCCCGAGGACTGAGCCCTGGGGGACCCCACTGCCCACATCCCTCCAGGTCAAAAATGACCCATCCACCACCACTCTCTGGGTGAAGCCCTCCAGCCAGTTAGTGACCCATTTGACTGTGTAGGTGTCAACACCACATTCCCCTAGTTTTTTAATGAGAACGGGGTGA
>NW_017729028.1:23747172-23747710 GCF_001723915.1 Gavialis gangeticus | reverse complement strand
CTCTGCAGGGAACTAGTGGACCTCCTGCATCTAAAAAAAAAGACCTATAAAGGGTGGAAGACTAGATCCACCTCAAAGGAGGAGTATTCTGCATGGGGCCAGAACTGTAGGGCATGAACCAAGAAAGCCAAGGCTACAACTGAACTCCAACTTGCTACACGTATCAAGGATAATAAAAAGTCCTTTTTTAGATATGTGGGGAGCCAGAGGAAAAGCAAGGGCAACATTGGACCCCTATTAAACCATATGGGGAAAATGATAACCAATGCCCAGGAACAAGCCAACCTGCTTAATGGGTAATTTGCATTGCTTTTTCACCAGCCCCAAGGGATGACTGCTCATCATAGTACAGGACAGCCAGGGCTAGGGAGAATTGTTACTCTTCATCAATGTAGACCATGTGAAGGAGCACCTTGAGAGGCTGGACACCTTCAAGTCAGCTGACCCAGACACCTTACACCCCAGGGTACTTAAGGAGCTGGCAAGCATCATAGCTCTGCCACTAGCACAGATCTTTGACAACTCCTGGTGATCAGGT
>NW_017729028.1:23732507-23737067 GCF_001723915.1 Gavialis gangeticus | reverse complement strand
AGATCTTTGACAACTCCTGGTGATCAGGTGAAGTGCCCAAAGATAGGAAGAAGGCCGATGTTTCATAGTTTCATAGTTAGTAGGGTTGGAAGGGAGCTGAGCAGATCAAGTACAACCCCCTGCCATGGCAGGAAAAAGTACTGGGGTCAAATGACCCTGGCAAGGTGTTCATCTAGCCTCCTTTTAAAGACCCCCAGGGTAGGAGCCAGCACCACTTCTCTTGGAAGTTAGTTCCAGATCCTAGACACCCTGGCAGTGAAGTAGCACTTCCTGATGTCTAGTCTGAATCTACCCTCTGCCAGCTTGGGACTGTTATTTCTTGTCACTCCCGGTAGTGCTCAGGGGAATAGGTACTCCCCCAATGCCTGCTGGTCCCCCCTGACTAGTTTGTAAACCACCACTAGATCCCCCCTCAGCCTTCTCTTGCGGAGGCTGAACAGGTTCAGGTCCCGTAGCCTGTCCTTGTAGGGCCTGCTGCCCCCTGATCATGTGAGTGGCCCTCCTCTGGACCCTCTCCATGTTGTCCACATCCCTCCTGAATTGCGGCACCCAGAACTGGATGCAGTACTCCAACTGTGACCTGACCAGTGCCGCATAGAGGGGGAGGATCACCTCCTTGGACCTGCTTGAGATGCATCTGTGGATGCATGACAAGGTACGGTTGGCCTTCCTGACCGCATCCCCACACTGCCAGCCCACGTTCATTTTGGCATCAGTAATGACTCTAAGATCCTTTTCTCCCTCTGCGCTGACGAGAAGGGAGTTCCCCATTCTGTATGTCTGTTGCTGGTTCTTCCACCCCAGGTGCAGCACCTTGTACTTGTTGGTGTTGAATCCCATCCTGTTCTCATCCGCTCACCCCTGTAACCTGTCTAGGTCTGATTGCAACCTATTCCTCCCTTCTAGCGTGCCCACTTCCCCCCACATCTTAGTGTCATCAGCAAATTTGAACAGGGTGCTTTTTACCCCCTTGTCCAAGTCACGGATGAAGATGTTGAACAGTGCGGGCCCGAGGACTGAGCCCTGGGGGACCCCACTGCCCACATCCCTCCAGGTCAAAAATGACCCATCCACCACCACTCTCTGGGTGAAGCCCTCCAGCCAGTTAGTGACCCATTTGACTGTGTAGGTGTCAACACCACATTCCCCTAGTTTTTTAATGAGAACGGGGTGAGAGACTGTGTCAAAGGCCTTCCTAAAGTCCAGAAAGACTATGTCCACCGCAACACCTGCATCTAAGGATTTTGTGACCTGGTCATAGAAGACCACTAGGTTGGTCTGACAGGACCTGCCTCTAAGGAACCTGTGTTGGTTGCCCCTAAGCATAATCTCCCCTGCTGGCCCCTCGTGGACATGTGCCAGAATAATTCTTTCAAAAATCTTACTCAGGATCGAGGTAAGACTGACTGGCCTATCATTTCCTGGGTCCTCCTTCCTCCCTTTTTTTGAAAATGGGAACCATTTTGGCCCTCTTCCAGTCCTCTGGCACCACACCAGAGCACCACAAGTGCTCATGAAGCCATGCCAGGGGTCCCGCAATGATGCCTGCCAATTCCCTCAGCACTCTGGGGTGGAGATTGTCAGAACCAGCTGATTTAAATACATCCAGTCCCTCCAAAAGTTCCCTGACTAGATCCTCACTGCCCTTGGCCTGGGTGTGCCTCTCCTGGGGCCTGAGGGGGTCCCGGTGTGGGGGCTGATCCGGTCCCTGCTCAGGAAAATGGAGCCTATTAGGGCTGTGCAAAGCTTTGGATCATGATTTGGATTTGGAGATGATTAGGATGATTCAGAGGCCAAATTTATGAATCCAAATCGAATCTCTGGAAGCTTTAGGCTCTCTTAATTGATTCGGAGCTTCCGAATTGATTCAGAAAAGATTTGGAAAAGATTTGGAGATTTGGCCATAGGGTATAATGGGGAATCAATGAAATATCTATAACTTTGTTGTCTTTTGGCTGATTCAGATGAAACTTGCAGGAACAGTAGTCCCTGCTGAGAACATGATGTGTGCTAAGCTTTAAGGAGATAGGTGCAGGGATTTCTGGGAAACTGGACCTCAAAATCCCAAAAACAAAACTCATGTCACGTCTGTGTGTTACGCCACAGTGGGGTGAAAACTGCAGGGGTGGTAGCTCTTGCTGAGGCCATAAAGCCTGCAAAGTTTCAAGGAGATAGGTGCAGGGGGTTGGGGGAAACTGTACCTCGAGCTCCGGACAAGCAAAACTCGTGACATGGGTAAAACTGTGTGTTACGGCACACCAGGGTAAAAGCTGAAGGCCTGCTAGCCCCTGTTGCAGCCACAAAGACTGCCAGCTTGTCAAGGAGATAGGTGCAGGGTCTTTTGGGTTCTGGGGCCCTGCACCTCTGGCTGCTGACAGGCAAAACTCGTGTCAATGGTGCTTGTGGCAACTGTGTCCATCTGTGGGCACAGCGGGGTGGGGGGAACAGGGGACAGGGGACTACTGCAATCTTCAATCTAGGCATCCAAGCATTTCTTAAAGGTATCCAGAGTAGGTTCTTGCACACTTCTGGGGGGAGTCTATTTCAGACTCTGAAGACTTGGATGGTAAAGAAGTTTTTCCTTATGTCCAATCTAAAATGGTCTTCCAGCAGTTTGCGACTGTTAGAAATTGTCTTCCCGTGGGGTACCCTGGTGAACAGACTCCCAGTCCATGATGCATACCCCTTATACACTTATAGGCTGCCACCAAGTCACATCTGAGCCTGCGCTTCTACAGGCTGAAGAGTCCCATGCTTCTCAGCCTCTCCTCATAAGGCCTGTTTTCTTGACCTTTAATCATGTATGTGGCTGTCCTCTGGACTCTCTCAAGCTTTTCCACATTCCTTCTAAACTGTGGAGCCCAGAATTGGATGGAGTACTCCAGCTGTGGACTCATAAATGCTGAGTAAAGTGGGAGGATGATTTGTTGGGTCTTGCTTGAGATGCATCCATAGATGCAAGCCAGAGTTTTATTTGTTTTGCTGTCTGTGGCATTGTGTTGGTGGCTCATGTTCATCTTGTGGTCAATCATGACCCCAAAGTCTTTCAGTCATGGTGCTAGTAAGTGTAGTATTGCTGAGCCTATAACTATGATGTGGGGCTTTTCTCCCGAGGTGGAGCACCTTGCGTTTCTCCATGTTGAATGTCACCAGGTTTTGATCTGTTCATCTTGTGACCCCATCCAGGTTGGCCTGAATTTCCAACCTCTAGCGTGACTGCATTTCCCCATAATTTGGTATAATCTGTGAATTTAGCCAGTTTGCTTCTGACACCCAAATCCAGATCATGTATGAATATATTAAAGAGTACTGGTCAGAGTACTGAGACCTGGGGGATGCCACTGGTCACTGTGCACCATGATGACTCAGTTCCATTGACCATCAGTCTCTGGGTCTGACCATGGAGCCCATTCCATAGCCATTGGACCATAAGGTTGTTGAAGGTGCAGTTCCCTAATTTTACCATGAGGACATCATGGGAGACCAAATCAAAGGTTTTTCTTAAATCTAAATATACAGCATCAACCTCTTCTCCGCTGTCCAGATGATGTGTCACCTGGTCATAGAAGAAAATGAGGTGGGCCAGGCAAGACCTATCTGCAATGAAGCTATGTTGGCTATCACTCAGAACATTGTCTTCCATTAACCTGTTATTGATGGTTTCTTTGATGATTTTTTCCAAGATCTTTCCAGGAGTTGAGGTCAAACTGATTGGCCTACAGTTCCCCAGATCTTCCTTCCTTTATTTCTTAAAAATAGGCACTACATTGGCCCTCTTCCAATCTTCAGGAACCTCTCCCAAGCACCATGAGTTCTCAAATAACCTCACCTTCCCTTATTTTTTTTCTGACTTCCTACATATCTAAAGAAGGACTTTTTGTTGTCCTTGATTCTGGCTGCCAATTTGAATTCAGTTTCTGCCTAAATGTCTTGCTTAAATGTTCAGGGTCAAATGATTACCAAATTTGGAGTCAGAGTTGTTAAGACTTGGAATTTTTCACCTTTCTTAATAGCATAGCTGTGGATCCCATGCTAAAATTTCCTGGTTATATCTCACCTAATTTATTTTCTGATAGTATGGTGTTCTATGGCATATTTAGCATCTCTCTCGACTGTTCTCTTCCTGTGGTACACAGGCATTTTATCTGAATTGCCATTTGTCTGAAACTGAAATGCTTTAGTTCTGTTACAGTCATTGGGCACATCATAGGACTATCTTGTAAAAATTAAAGTTCTACAATATATAGGAGTTCAGGTTAAATGACTTCTTTGGTCTTAATTGGGTACATCTACACGAGATGTTGACTGTGCAGTCACCTCATACTATTGTGCAGTAGTGTTGCATGGCAAAAACCATGGTGAGGTGCTACTATGCAGTGGTATTAGGTTACTGCATAGTAGCATCACTTAAAAGGTGTGCACCAGTGCTACTGCTCAGTGGGCATGTCTACACATGCACATTTACTGTGCAGTAACTGAAATTCCTGTGCAGTATGGGCTTGCGTCTATATGTACATACCTGTACTCCACAATAAATATAGCAATTCCCCAGGGTTGCCA
>NW_017729028.1:23726443-23727507 GCF_001723915.1 Gavialis gangeticus | reverse complement strand
ACTGTGCAGTAACTGAAATTCCTGTGCAGTATGGGCTTGCGTCTATATGTACATACCTGTACTCCACAATAAATATAGCAATTCCCCAGGGTTGCCAGCCCAAGAAATGTGTTTTGTTTTTTTTACTATCTGAAAACATTTTTACTGATATATGTTCTACATAATGTAAATTTAACTCTTCTTCCAGGCTCTGCCCTGCTGCCAGATCCCAGTTAGAAGAGCTGGGTTCACATTTAGGGGTTTAAAAACAACTGTAGCAAAAAGTGAAAAAGCTTGATTGTCAGTAAAAAGTTTGCAGTAAAAAATATAAAGAAAACTTGGCAACACGGCTTAACTGAAGCAATGGTTTTACCCAGTGGTGCCACCCCAGAGATTTTTCCCACACCCACACCTTTACACACCACTCCAGCCCTATATTGTGCTGCCCCCCATCCCACCCTCCAACCTGACCTCCACTGGCCACATCCCAGCATAGACCCCATCCCATTGCTTTTCCTTATCCCCAGCCCCACAGCTCTACCCCGGTCACATCATTTTCCTCATGCTTAGCCAAGGCCTGAAAAGCTATGCCTACATTCAGGGTGAGCAGTAAGCAGCCACAGGCAGGTGATGGCAGCACTTGGACAGGGCAGGAGGAAGCTCCAGTGGACCAGAAAGTAGGGTTCCTACTTAGACAACTGGTGACAGTGCTCTGTTCTCTCTGTCCAGCATCAACACTTGTTGACAGATCATGCAATCAGCTCAAGGCTTCTTAGTTTTTACAGAAGGATTAATTATTTTAATAGACTTTATGGCAAGGTGATTTTATGCTAGGTTTTTTACTGACCATATGTAAATTTACAGAAGCAAGGCAGCCCTGGCTTACATTAGCTATGTCTACATGAGCGATGGACTGCACTGTTGCTACTGCACAGTCATTCAGCACTTGCATAACCAAGTACTAAATGGCTGCACAGTAACTGCTGTTACTGCACAGTAGCATTCCTGCACATTTTTTTCTGACACTACTTAGCAATAGCAACAAGTTTCATAGTTTCACAGTTTCATAGTTTCTAGGGTCGGAA
>NW_017729028.1:23722827-23726432 GCF_001723915.1 Gavialis gangeticus | reverse complement strand
GGCGCGCTCTAACAGACCGCGCCTGTTTGCGCACTCTGTTTGCGTGCTCTGCTCGCGCGGCTCGGGAGCGCGGCTCCCTACCGGCTCAGCAAAGAGTTACTATGCAATAGCTCATTGCTACTGTGCAGTAGCATCACATCGCAGTTAGTACCCCCCAGTGTGTCCACTGAATACTGAACACTGAGTGGACATGTGATGTGGAAGTCTTGATCTTTAATTGCAGAATTTGAAATTCTACTAATCTGCTCTACACTGAGAATTTTTCTTACACTAAGAATATTTCTATACAGCTATAGAAAGATATCCAAGTTGCTTGGATGTTATTGCAATTCTCTATCTGGGTATTTCTGAGTGGGAAATTAGCTTTTGTAAATCCATACATTAATCGAGCTCAATAGCTTCTGGTACTGGAATAGCTAATTCAGAGCTACATTCTTGCTACTCTCTGCTTTCTAAGGCCCGTGGAGGCATAGGAAATAGAACACAAGGCCAAATACCTTGAAGCTTTGTGCAGATCTCTGGACTGGGGTATTTTGTTGTACGGCTCAAATTTTCTGTAAAAAAGTTATCATTCTTCCTTATTGTGGTGACATTCATACAGAAGTTAGACTATACAAATATGTTAAAAGTTAATTTAATCATTCATTCTATTGATTCTGTGCCTCATCCAGTTTGGTGAATTAAATGGGCTGTTGTCTCTCATTTTTGTTCATCTTCTACATCTCATGCATTTGTACAGCAGTAGAATCCCATCATACCGCAAAATTGTCTACAAAAAGACTATTTCCCTTTTTTTAAAAGTTAAAATTCTTAAAACATTTCTATTCCCATTAGATTTATATAATCTATTTTAAATCATTACAGATAAGAGATAATATTGCATTTAGAGGTTAGATGATGTGATGCTGTTCTTTGTACTGAGCTTCTGAAAGATACAAGGGAATAGCAACAGGGAACAGCAGGATGTCACCCCAGGTATGAACTTTGTTTGATCAGACTCACATCATCTTGATATACTTCCTCTTTCCCTGATACTTTCTAGTGACTTCCAAAGATGTCAGAGATAAAGATTCTTTTCAACTTTGTTGCTGTCCATAAAGAAGCCTAACAGCTGAAAAGGGTGCATCTTATCAGAGCATGTCAGCCTGGAAAATGTAAAAGAAGAAGAAGTTTGCTAAGAATTTTGGCAAAGGGAAGAGAAAAAAAAAAGATTCCCTTTGCAACAGCAGCATCTTTCAGCTCACAATCGTACACTTCAAACACTTTCAGAATAACATGAAAACCAGCTGAGAAGTGGAATTATCACCAAAACCTAGGAATTACTTAGGAAACCCAAATAAAACAAAATCAAAAGACACCTTTACGACTAGGGCAAATAAACCCCCCATATCAGCTAAGGCACTGATGAAAAGATGCTTGGATGTCAATGAAGGATTTTGATATGCTTTTCGAAACACAAACAAGGATTCTTTTCTTTCTCTGCACAAACATAAAAATATAGGGTCAAACTGTCCCTCACTCACACAAAACCTCCCATTGAAATTTCTAAGCAGAGTGGTGTAGACCACTCTGTAAACTTTGCTCTCTATGAAACAGGGATATTAATCAGGATTTAATTCATTCTTATGTATTACACTGACAATTAATTCTTATCATGGCTGCATAGAGACTACAGAACATTATGGTGCCATAGGAATTGATCCCAGTTTAATATGTGCAGTGATAGCAATAATAATCCTTGTTTTTGTTACCGCTCTTGCCTACTTATATTTGTGATCATGCTTATTCCTCTTTCATTTAGTTTAATTCTGGCTAATAATTTATCAGTTGCAGAACAATAATTAGGGTTGAGTCCCAGCAGCTAAGTACTGCTGGAGCTTTAGACCAGACTTAAAATGATCACAAATGGTATAGGTATCTAGGAACTTTATAAAGACTTTGGGGAGTACGAGGTGCTTGCAAAGGGCAACTCTAAAAGTCCAGAGATACCTAGAAATAATCATTAGGAGCCACTAAAGCACAGGGGTGTGTCTGAACTCCCGCCCCTGCCAAGCTATCCATTCACTTGTATTCACAATGCTCAGTTTTGTTTCTGTTGGGTTTCAGAAATAGGTAATACACAGTCCCCATTTCATCTTATGTTAGACAGCTGTAGTGGAAAAATAGAAATAAACTGGCAGCAGACTATAACTCAGGACACTCCGCATTAGGCTGTAGATTCAGGCTCTCATTTTCTCATTCCTAGCTCAGATTACCTTGCAATCCTGACCTGGCCAATGTTCTGGCTTTGACAGGAAAGCTATCCCCATGTTACCTATTCAATAGCCTAGTGATAAGGTATTCTCCAGGGTGTTGGGAGGTCAGATTTCAAATCCCTTAGAGGCTGCTTAGGTTTAGACCCTCCACTTCCCCGGCAAGTGTTCTAATGAGTGGGGTATTGGGTAAAAGATGTCATTCTCAACAATTTGCTCTTCAGCTCTGAAACTACCTCTTGCTTGCAGGCCACCAGAGCTCAAGGCTGGACATTTTTTGGAAGCATTGTCAGACCTTCCTATTTTAGTAGGCAGCTGGCGAACAAAGCTAGACTGAGATACTGATTAAGAGATCTCTTTTATGTTTGTATTCTAGTTCTCTTTTAAGTTGTTTTGCCCTTTTGGCATTCTTCTGCCTTATTGTAAACCACCCTGAGCCTTAATTGATAAAGGCAGCCTACACCAGTTTCTGACATAAAACATGCACCTTTTTTCAAAAATCAGCTCCTAGAAATTGGAGAGTGCATCACTTGAGGAAATATGGTAACAGCAGTTTCTGTATCCTAGGCCTCTGTTGAGGAAAGTGAAAGTAAGGCTGCAGTACTCCACAGGGATCAGCACAAGGAGCATGCTAAGTTGTCTAGCTGCTGCTACTCGGTTACTCCCTCATACTTACCCATACTTTAAGAAAAGATTTTTCCCTTTATTCTGCCTTCCAAGAAAAAGGTGCATATTTTATTCTGGAATATGATTTATTCAAGAAAATATGGTAAATCAAATCAATCAATCAATCACTCAGTCAATAAAAGGTGGACAGCATGACCCCTGTCAGGGGAAAAAGTGTGTCCAGGACCTGTAAAGCCATTTCTGGTGACCCATATTCTGGGAGGAAAAGTAACTTAAGAGCAGCTTCTTCAACAGAAAGCATGATTTATTCACCCAGAGGTACACAACACTCATCAAGGAATATTATAATAATAGCCTTTGAGAATGTTTCAGCAGGGAACAGCTAGGCAACAAGGGTGTGGGGATGGGGTGAGTGGGAAGGGGTAAAGGAAGGTAGATAGGAGGGGGGGAAGAGGGATGGGGTAGGGGGAAGAAGGGACTGAGTGGGTAGGGAGCTGGCAAGATGCTGCTCCTTCTACCCCACATTGCTCCCTAGCTTCTAAACCAACCCCTCCAGCCCCATATCACTCTTCTGCCATGCCAATTGTCCCCTCTGCCCACCATCAGCCCCTCCATCCCCACAAAACTGACCTGCTGCCCCAATCAGCCCAAGAGTGACAGAGGTGCTCATGGGGGCTTCCCCCTCCCTAGAATCATAGAAAATTAGGGTTGGAAAGGACCTCAGGA
>NW_017729028.1:23715750-23722372 GCF_001723915.1 Gavialis gangeticus | reverse complement strand
TTTCCTTATAAGTCATATCCTCCAGCCCCCTCACCATTTTTACTGCCCTCCACTGAACTCTCTCCGATTTGTCCACATCCTTTCCATAGTGGGGGCCCCAAAAGTGAACATGATACTCCAGATGTGGCCTCACCAGTTCTGAACAGAGGGAAATAATCACTTCCCTTGACCTACTAGCAGCATACCTACCAATGCAGTCCCATATGCCATTAGCCTTATTAACAAGGGCACACTGCTGGCTCATATTCAGCTTATTGTCCACTGTAATCCAGAGGTCCTTTTCTGCAGAGCTGCTGCGCAGCCAGTCAGCCCCAGCCTGTACTCGTGCATGGGAGGTTTCCATCCTAAGTGCAGGACTTCTCACTTCTCCTTGTTGAACCTCATGAGATTCATTTTGGCCCAATCCTCCAATTTGTCTACATCACTTTGCATCCTAGCCCTACCCTTGAGTGTATCTACTACTCACCCCAGCTTGGAGTCATCTGAAAACTTGCTGAGGGTGCACTCTATGCCATCTTCCAGGTTGTTGATGAAGGCAGTGAACAAAACCAGCCCCAGGACCAACCCCTGGGCCAATCCATTTGATACCGACTGCCAACTAGACATTGAGCCGTTGATTACTATGCTCTGAGTCCAATGCTTCAGCCAGTTTTCTATCCACCTTCTAGTCCATTCATCCAGCCCATACTTCCCTTGCTTGATTGCGAGAATGTTAGAGACCATATCAAAAGCCTTGCTAAAATCAAGGTGCATCACATCCACTGCTCTCCCTGCATCCACAGAGTCAGTCATCTCATCACACAAGGCAGTCAGGTTGGTCAGGCATGACTTGCCCTTGGTAAATCCATGCTGACTGTTTCTAATCACCTTCTTCTACTCCAAGTGTTTAGAATTGGATTCCTTGAGGACCTGCTCCATGATTTTTCCAGGAACTGAGGTGAGGCTGACTGCCCTGTAGTTCCCTGGATCCTCCTTGTTCCCTTTCTTAAATATGGGCACTATGTTTGCCGTTTTTTTAATCATCTGGGACCTCTCCTGATTGCCCTGAGTTTTCAAACATGATGGGCAGTGGTTTTACAATCTCATTAGCCAACTCCCTCAGCCCCCTTTGGTACATCCTGTCCAGCCCCATGGACTTGTACATGTCCAGCTTTTTTAAATAGTCCCTAACCTGTTGCCACTGAGGGCTGCTCACCTCCTCCCAAAACTGTGCTGCCTGGTGCAGGAGTCTGGGAACTGACCTTGCCTGTGGAGACTGAGGCAAAACAGGCATTAACCACTTCAGCCTTTTCTGCCTCCTCTGTCACAAGGTTGCCTCTCCCATTCAGTAAGGGACCCACACTTTCCCTGATCCTCCTGCTGCTACTGAAATACTTGTAGAAACCTTTCTTGTTACCCTTCACATCCCTTCCTAGCTGCAACTCCAATTGTACTTTGGCCTTCCTGACTTCATCCCAGCATGCCCCAGCAATTCTCTTATATTCTTCCCTAGTGATTTGTTCAAGTTTCCACTTCTTATAAGCTTCCTGTCTGTGATTTATTTTACTGAATAGTTCCCTGCTAAGCCAAGCTGGTCCTCTGCCATACTTGTTAGTCTTCCTGTGCATCAGGGTAATTTATTCTTACACTATCATCAAGGCTTCTTTAAAGTAGAGGCATTCCTGGATTTCTCTCCCCTCAGACTGGCTTCCCAGGGGATCCTTCCCATAAGTTTCCTAAGTGAGTTGAAGTCTGCTTTTCTGAAATTCAGCATCCTTACTCTGCTGGCCTCCATCCTTCCTCTCCTCAGGATCTTGAACTCTATCATCTCATGGTCGCTGCTTTCCAAGTTGCCATCCGCTTCTAATTCTCCACCAATTCTTCCCTGTTTGTGAGCAGCAGGTCAAGAAAACCATGGCCCCTAGTAGGCTGCTCCTGCACTTGCACCAGGAGGTTGTCCCTAGCGCTCTCCAAAAATTTCCTGGACTGCCTGTGCGCTGCTGTATTACCCTCCCAGCAGATGTCAGTGTGACTGAAGTCCCCCATGAGAACCAGGGCCTGTGATTGGGAAACTTCCACTAGCTGTTTGTAGAAAGCCTCATCCACCACTTCCTCCTGAGCTGGTGGTCTATAGCAGACCCCCACCATGATGACATCACCCTTGTTGCTTTCCCCTCTGACCCTAACTCAAAGACTTTTGACAGACTTATGTCCAGTTCCATACTAGAGGTCTGAGAAATCATGACTCTTTCACATAAAGTGTAACTCCTCCTCTTCTCCCCTTCCTGTCCCCTTCCTTAACAGTTTATATCTATCCATGACAGTGCTCCAGTCATGCAAGCTCCCACCACGTCTCTGCTATTCCAATCACATCATACTTCTGTGACTGTGCAAGGACTTACAGTTTTTCTTGCTCTTCTTCCAAGTCTGCCGCTTCGCCACTTACCTCAGGGCTTTGGTGTCCATCCCTAGCAAACCTAGTTTAAAGCCTTTCTCACTAGGTTAATGAGCCTGTCTGCAAAGTTGCTCTTCCCTCTGTCAGGTAGATCCTGTTTCTTCCCAGCAACCCTCTGCCTGCTTCCAAGGTCTTTGCAGACCACACTACCCCAGTGCATCCAGATCTAGCCCCTGCAAGGACCTGCAATTGAAGGGGAAGCAGTAGGAGGCTGGGTGGAGGTGGAGGTGGAGGGGGCAAAAAGGTGCCAGGCAGCTGCGGGATCTGGTGGAGGTCCAGGTGTGCAGGAAAAGCATGGGCTGCAGAGCCCAAGAGCAAGCGGGAAGGGGGAAACCCTTCATTCTGCTGCTGCTGCTGCTGTCCAGCTGATTGGGTTGGCAGAGCAGTGATCTGAGGGTGGAGGGGCCAATCCTAGGGTGGAAGTGGGGATCTAGGAAGCTAATAAGGGGGGTGCAGCAGGGTGATTTGAGGATTGGAAGCCTGATAAAAGTGGCATGGTGGGGGGAGTGTCCTTCTCCCCACCTCCACCCTGGCCTATAGTGTGGCTACAGAGCTGGTGAGGAGGGCAGCCATGAAGCAGCCTATCAGTCCTTAGCCATATTCCTGCTCGCCATCCCTCTAGTGGCAGGTCAGAGTGCACATTAGAGATGGTATTAACCATTAAAGGGATGACTGATTGCTAGTACTCATTAACCTTAATGCAAACTATCTTGCCTTAGAATTAGCATCTTCTAACTGTAATGTGTGATCTCATCCTGACTGACATGTGATATTCATAGAAGTTATTCCTAGTTGTCCACAAAAAGGTTTGGCCCTTGAAGACCTGAAGGAGCTGTAGTTCACTGGCTTACATGCAATATTAATTTACATCCAAAATCCCCACAGTCATCATAATAAACACATGCCTGCAATGTAAAAAGAGGTTCTGCAGGCTCTCTGGAAAATGGCAAGTCCGAAGGGATGCCAATGGATTTGTGCCTAGGCCAATATTTGGTTTGCTGACCATACATTGTTTGTTGGTGGTCTCTTGCCCAGGAGAGATTCAGGACTCTGTTACAGACTCTAAAATGATTGAAGTGAAAATATGGGGAATTCCTCCCCCAAACTGCTGTCTCTGAAGGAGGCTGTTTAGTTAGTTGTTGTGTTTGTATAATTCACTGTGCTCTCTCTCTATCTCAGGGTCAGATTTTATCTTCATGACAGCCTGTGCAGGATGGTACTACTATATCCACTGTGCAGACCTTGGCTAGATTTTATAACTTTGCCATATGCTTGTGGTTACTCCCTTCAGTAAAAGTTCTTAGGCTTGGCTTCAAGGTCCCAGTCCTGCAATTAAAGAAATATGAGCAGACCACTTTACTGAGAGGCAGGCAGCTGAAGGCTATTTCCCCAGTGGAGGGAAAAAAGTCCAGAAAAGTAGGAGAGTTTGACCTGTCCTCAGATTTCATAGCAACTGCACTGCACATCACCAATGTTCTGCTTCCATTTGCACTATCATGACTGGTATTAAAATAAAAGAGAGCAAAATAGCTAATTACAATAAACTTGAAGAAACAACAATTGCATTAGGTGATTTTATTCCATCTCATATAACTTTATTGTGCAGAAACAAATATTACATCTGTCACATCACATGAATTCAGTACATAAGAGAGAGCATCACAATCTTGCAAAAAATATTTTCTCCCACATTTCTTTGCATTTCTAACTCCTACATTATTTTTCCAGAAAACAGGTGAATTTTTCATAAACCCTGAGATTTGGAGGGGAAGAAACCCTTTTTATATATATTATTGTTACCAACTGTCATAGTGTTTTGTGTTTCCCTTGGAGCCATTTGAACATGTGAATCTACACATTCATTTAAAGGAAGAAAGAAAAATAAGCTGCTGGGACTCATGATGAAAAAAACCCCAAACAAACCAAAGTTTGGAAAGTATATACCACAAATGTTGAACTTCAACAGAAGGGAAATAAAGAAAACTCCAAAATTATTATTAAAAAAGAAGAAAAAAATCCACCCATTATATTTAAGCCAGTCCCCATTTTTGCTGTTTTTGTTGTTTCCTTGTCAGGCCTGAATTTTGAACAGTTGGCAGTCCTGGTGTTTGAAACAGCTTCAGCTCATTTTCCAGATCATTTTTTGTCCTGGCAAACAGTTTCTTCTTTTAAGGGCACCCAGACCTTGCAGCACCAGAGCTTTGTTGCCAAATTGGAAGCAGCCTGAAGGTTATAGGGCCCGAAGTGTTGTAATTCACATATACCTCACCATCATTTTTATTAATCCCAGATGTTTGCTTGAATGTATGCTTGTAACAATTCAGGAGTAAAACTTAACTCATCTGAGTTCAATAGTAATGAAAACCTGCAGCTGATCAGATCTGTCTTCACCCTAAGGGTACAAACAGAGGACAGTGAAAGGATACATTTTAGGGCTCCTTTTGCCACACTCAGCAATGAGTCAGGTCAAATAAATAAGCCATAAACCAATATGCCTCAACTTCTGCTTTTTTTTTTCTCAACCTCAGGAGCGATTGGTGGCTGAGACGAGACAACCTGAACTAACACTTTGTAGACTACCCCTCCTTATGCTACAAATAAGTCGTGCTGTAAGGGCTTTGTTTTATAAGCTGTGTGTATGCTGAGTGGTTACTGTATTTCATCCCATCTTATTTGTATGCACTAGTTCTTTATTATACGCGCGCACACACAACTATTTCCTTTGAAAATCCTACGTGCACTTATTCTCAAGCACTAGAATAAGTGTACTTATGGGTACTTTCATGAACACACGCTTTGACAAATTCAGGTTTGATTAATTTATTACACTGCAGAAATTCAATGGCACAGTCCTCGTCCCTTCTCTCCAAACCTATGGGTCACCCAAGTTGTTTTTCAGCTAGCTACAAGAACCGCTGCATGACAGTCTATGGTTTAGAGCAAACAAGGTGGTCACAATGGTACTTTCTTGCCTCAGAATCTATCAAAAAGATGAGAAGGCCAGAAAATGTATGCAGGGAAGAAATCCCAGCACTTGTCTAACTAGATTTAGCATCAAGATTATACTCTGGAAAATAGCTACCAACAAAGTATAAAGCTCAAGGCAGGGGTCAGGCAGTGGAGTGCTGAAAGGATAGAGGCCTACTGAGATAAAGGGTTATAACCAGTGCTGGCCTGAAAATAATGCTATGGCTGCTCTAGTAAAGGGGAAAAAAAGATTCTAAATGAAATCAATGAAGCAAGAGCACTGATAGCTTAGCAGCACACTGGCATGGTGGAGCTGAAAGGGAAAAACCACTAGGGGAAAAAGTAATAAACTCATTCTACCCATGGGCAGACTTCACAGCAGTTGAGTAAGACAAATAGAAGAAAGCGGCTGTTACTGCCCAGAGGGAAATGTAATGACCCAAGTTATGACCTGCCAAAGAAAGAAACCTACAGAATAACACAGAGCCACAGGCCTGGGAAGTTATCTGGAGCTGAAATAGGGTCTGAGCAAAGTGCAAGTCAGCAGAGGGGTGATGAGGGCAAAAAGTGGGACAGAACTTAATGAAGGAATTCTGCTTGGAAAAAAAAATGGGATAGGAGCCGCCTGCACGTTACTGTTCACCTTGACAAGGTCTGGATACAGGATATAACATATGACAGAACCAAAGTAATGTGTGGCAGAACAAAATGTCAGAAAATAATTGCAAAGGCAAGGAAAAGGTAAAATACTATGGGGTTCCTCTCTTCAGTGCCAACAGTTTGTTGCTTCAGTCCCTTGAGTTATTATTCCTAATTTAAATAACGTTCAACAGTAAAAGAGAGGGGACAGGACATCAACTTTATATGCCGTGGAGGTAAGCTTCGGGACTAAAATGCGCGACAATCCATGAAATGACAGACACAAGCAACAGAAAACATAAGAGAGTTATGAAAAGACATAAGCTAATGCTTTCACAGCAAAAGAATCAAAAGAATCACGGCATTTCTGCAGCATGTGTGTGTTAGGGTCCCCCCTTTTCCAAGGGGAAAGATGGGACACATGCCTGCCTTCCCCCCCTGCCTCTCCCACCACTGCCAGCATGGCTGAATGAGAGCAAAGAAGGGGTGGATGATTGTGTGTGTGTGTGTGTGTGTGTGTGTGTGTGTGTGTGTGTGTGTGTGTGTGTGTGTGTGTGTGTGTGTGTGTGTGTATATATAGAT
>NW_017729028.1:23703195-23715740 GCF_001723915.1 Gavialis gangeticus | reverse complement strand
TGTGTGTGTGTGTGTGTGTGTGTGTGTGTGTGTGTGTGTGTGTGTGTGTGTGTGTGCGCGTGTGAGAGAGAGAAAGAGAAAGAGAGGGAGAGAGCGAGAAACACAATGAACACATTTTGATTCCTCATTTAACCATACTGCATGATGAAAAATTAGTTCTATTATTTTTGTAGGATGAATGCACCTCTGGGATTTTTAAAAGCAAGAGAAACATCCTTCTTAATACTCATACTTCAAGTATTTTCTGGCCAAACATTTGGGAAGAACGACATTCAACAAGATGTGCTAACCTTAAGTACAAAAAGATCTCTTCAAACCATTCTTTTTTTTTCTTGGAGCTACTATAAATCTAGATGAAAAAAGAACAACAATTGCAGTTGGTCATGACCACCCACTGTGCCCACAAGACCTTAACTTGTTTTCACCTAGACTAATCCAACTTTCCGCAAGCTAAAGCAGCTGTCACAATGTATACATATTTTGTTTAAATAAAACCAATAACTTTCTAAGGCGTGTCTGATCTACTAGAACTTGCACTACAGTATAGGAACAAAAAACGGACTATACCAGATCTGGCCAATGGTCTTTCTAACCTAGTACTACCTGAAAGCAGCTGATATGAGATGCTTGAGAAAGGCAGGTAAACTCCTACATGGACAGTAGTGCATAAAGGGAGATGGTTCGCAATGTGAGTTAGCACCTTGCCTATGTGTTAAAGTAGGAGATATATATCCCTTTTTAAAATGCCTATCCAACTTTACACGGTAGCTATTACCATATTTTATTGCATACAACACACACTGCTTTCCATAAACACCTGCTGCAGATGGTGGTATGCACGATAAGCAATAACATATGGTAACGGCAGTTTCTGCTGATTAAGCTTCTGCTAGCCGAAGCAAAAATAACTCTGCACTTGATCTATTTCTTTTCATTCTGCCTTTCAAAAACAAGGTACATACCTCATCATAGGGCAGGTTGTATGTGAAAAAATACAGGCTTTATACTATATAACAAGCATATAGACCTTTCCTCTTTTCCTTTATATTATACATCTCAACAAGCTCAGGTGCCCAAGTACAACCCTATTCTACCCTCTCAAGTCCCTGAAATGTGTGAATAGAAAAAGTGGATGTGTTTTCCTCCTTCTCCGGAAATTTTGTAACTGAGGTGGATGTGTTTTCCTCTTTCTCAGGAAATGTTGTAACTTATACCATGATGGCTTATTACAAAAGTAGATGCCTTGGCAGTTTTTCAGGGACATGTGTTAATAAGTTTGCAGCTAGGTGTATAAGTACACATAGGACATATCTACAAATGCAATTAGTCATGAGACAGCTCCCTCCTTGCCCACCCTGCCTCTCCACACTAGGGCTGCTCCAACCCCTGTTCCTGCAATTGCCTCTGCTGATCCAGCCCTGCCCCTGGCAGTGACAACCAGAACCCTGTAATCCTGCTGGCCCCAGCAGTGTCCCCCTGCCCAGGCTCCAGAACAGCTGCTCACCTTTCAGTGGGGACCAGCGCACTGGCTGTGGGAGGCCCTAGCTGACACCCTCCTCCTGCATTCCCTGCTCCAGTTCACCTGCCCTGCCGAGCCCCTCTGCATGCTGTTGGGGGGGAAACCAGGGCTGGGGGGAACACAGGTGAGCTGAGTGGGGAGGGGTGGCAGGGGCCAGAGCCAGGGGCAGGTGCAGGGATGGGGACTGGGAGGGCCCTCCCCACAGTGTGGAACTTACCATGTGTCTGGGACTGATGAAGTTGGTGGCTCAGTGCAGGCCTCTCCATCAGCAACAGCATCCATCTTCACCCCGTGTCCATGGCCCATGGGGTGTGGCTGGCTGGAACCCGGCCAGAGGCCCCCGCTGTGGGGAGGGTCTGGTGCTGCTGGCAGCTGGTGGTGTCTTAGGTGACTGCTCCTCATGGTGAGGTCTTTGGTGCAGAGCTGGTGAGAAAGCCACTTAACAGGGCTCCCCAAGTTGCTGGTGGGTGCAGCAGCCAGGAAGGTGGGTGGGGTGGGGCACTAAACAACTGGGGATCCCTCCTCTGGGCAGGTGACACCACTGGAAAGGTCAAGGTAGGACAGGGTTTGGGCAGTTCCAGGGCACCAAAATATTGGTCAGCTGCACATAAAGGGCATGGTCTTGCAGGCACGACTGGACCAACAATTGCAGTTGGTCATGACCACCCACTGTGCCCACAAGGCCTTAACCTTTATGTGGCACTGCCACACTGTCTGGGAGTGCCATCACTCCGACATGCCTCCTGACCGATCCTCATAAATATGGGTTTTTGAGCACCCACCCCACACAAACTGCCTCTAAACCTCCACATACCCCAAAGGCCATGAGGTCACCAATCTTCTCCTGGCTCCAGTTGGGGCCCCGGGTGGATGGACTGAGCATGCACACATCTGCAATGGGCAGGATGGGGAGGACATGCTGGTACATCCTGTGCCAGCTTTCTGGGCCCCTGCGGAGCTGTCCCTGTGTGGCTGGCCCTGGACAGCACTCAAGAGCACTCAGCAGAGGGGCCCAGCCAGGGACTGGGAGCTGTGCAGCAGAGACAAACGGACCACAGCACCTGAATAAAAAAGGGAGACACTATGGGGGGTGAGAAGCAGCAGGCAGCAAGAGGTTGCAGCACCTGCAGAAGTCTCAGGGCTGGGCAGGGTTGCAGCAGTCTGCAGCTCCTCACAACGCTCACCTGTGGACAAGCAGGAGCTCTGGCTAGGGGACAGGACTGGCAGATACAGCCTGGGTCCTGTCCAGAGGGGCACACAGGGCCTGCAGTGCTCCAGGGTACTGGTGTGTATGCCCAAGGGCACACAATGGCTGGAAACTTTTATAGCCTGCAGCTAGGAGCTTCCATAGAGCAGCCCAGCCCTGGGGCAGACGAGGTGACCTGTCAGGAGTCCTGGGGCTGAGTTCAGGCTGGCCCCCTAGTGCCTGGGCAGATCTGGCACTAAAGTTAGTGCCAGGTCACATCTATATGTGCATTACTGTGTTTTAATTAATTGTGCCTAAATTTGATATATATTTAGCAGGTATCAAATTTAGCCACGATTAGCCATTTTTATTGCACAGTAAATGTACTCACACATAGACATGCCCCTGTACTGCACAGTAAATTAGGCTAATGTGCATTAACATGTTTTGTGTAGACATGCCCATTTATGGCTAATTGGGAGACTAGGATCTAGTCCTATGGGGTTTTTTGCCTCAGAAATATTTTGTGGCTATTAAGTGTACAGTTGAATGTTTTGCTTTGTAAAATATATGTTCCTTTGAGCAGTTTTACAATTTTTGCCTTTCAATTACACTGAATAATTCCTCTGTTCTCACAACATGAAAGTGAAATGATATGAATAACTGATTTTTTGGGTCACTGTCACCTTCATCATGTGCAGCTGGGATGGCCTTGAGGAGGAAGCGGAGGCCTGCCCGCAATGGTGGCATTGGCCCCTACCCAGCCTCTCCTATTGTGGATGTGTCCTCATCACCAGCAACTTGGTGGCAGCGACCCTGTGGCACCCATGTGTCATACTCAACCCATCACAGGACCTACTCAAGAGGCTCCAGTGCCTCCTGATAGATGTTTTCTGGGATGGGTGCCACTGGCTCCAAAGAGCTGTCCTTTACCTACCTGTTACCAAGGAGGGCCAGATCCTGGTTGACCTGGTGATCATTCTGCTTGCAAGGATTTCAGGAACTCCTCTACAGTGAGAAGCACCTACCCTAGCAACATCTGGAGGGTGGGATTCCTGCAGAGGGTGGGGGCCCTCAACTTCGACTGGGAGCTCTTCCTGCTGAACCTCAAGCTCCTGAACTGGGTGGTCCTTCTGGGCTTATACTGTGGCATGGTACAAACCTGGCAGGCCACCTTCCACCTCTAGCCCCAGGCCTGGCACCTACAGTTCCCACAGCTGCTGAGGGAGCCCCTCATGCACAACTCAGACCTGTAGCGCCCTGTGCCAGTCCTGGCCTCCACCAGCCTCACGGCTGCCCTCATCCAGGTGTGTGTCCTCTGCCTGGGCCATCTCCTTGACCCTGTTAGGTTGGCCTGGCTCTCGCCTGAGGCCCTGACCACCCTAGGCATGCACTCTGTCCACAGCGTGGGCCATCTTTTGCATGACATCCAAGCTGCCCTCCCACCACAGGCAGCAGCCACCCTGGATGACCATCTCTGGGCATGCCAAGTCCCCCGTGTCATGGAAGCCCCGATTGAGGCCTTCCTCCCACTGCCAGTCACCCCAGCCATGGCCAGTGAGCTGGCTGGCGGGCCTGGCACCCTGATGATGCTCCTTGTGCATCCTGACAGTGACTCAGGTTGCCCCTTTGCTTCTCTGCCACTTAGAAGCCTGTATGCCTGGGTGGTTCACATCTGCCATGCCCAAGTGCTGGCAGGCCACCCTGATACACCATGGCAACAGTGCCTGGGGCTGCCAGATTCCCCACTGGCCCACCCAGCTTTGCACAGATTGTATAAGCAGCCAACCACCATGAAGACTGGCAACCTGCAGTGGCGGCTGCTGCATGGCACCCTAGTCACTGACACGTTTGCATCCCACTTTGGCCCAGCCACCTCACCAGCCTGCCCCTGGTGCCCCAGGGGCATTGAGGAGAGCCTCTTTCATGCTTTCCTTGACTGTCTTGACCTGCGGCCACTCTTTGGCCCCTCGAGCCACCACTCCAGGTGCTGGGCAGAAGCTTCTCAGAGAACACTTACGTGTGTTTCTACCTGTACTGGGCGTCCAAGCAGGGTGCTGTCTGCCTGGCCAACTTTCTACTGGGTCAGGCCAAGATGACTGTCCTCTAGAGTGGCCACAACTGGCTTGCTGGGATGATGTTCTGCGGCTTTTTGGCCTTCTGGTGCAGGCGCGCCTCTCACTGGAGTTTGAGTATGCTGTGCTCTGGCGCGTGGTACCCACCTTTGAGGAATGCTGAGCCTTTGAGGGAGCACTGTGCCACGTGGAAAATGGCCATCTTCAGTACATGCTCTGATGTCACGACTGGTCTGGGGAACTAGGCAGCTCGGTGGCGAACTGCGACTCCAAGCTCGCACCACACCCTGAGCTCTCACCAGGCTGCTTTTTTTTCTTTGTGTGAGAAGGTGAAGGTGTTGTCATGTGTATGATTGGATAGATCAGGGTAGGAATCATTTGTTTATGCAGGACTTTGGTCTGTACAACTGTGTGGCCAGTGTCCCAACCGCATAACGGCATGTTAGGCATGATGTGCAACACAGAGAAGATGTCTGTCACAGTGTGATGTTATGAATGTAATGACATGGTGCTCTTGGTTTGATAGTAATTTGTTTGTCTTTGCTTTCTATATTGGACCTGGACCCTGGAGGGGCCAACTTTTTGTACCCCAAACTCTGAATAAAGTAGTTAAAAAGTCAAAGTCCTTCCTTCTTTCCTTCCTTCCTTAGCAGCAAGAACTTGGGAAATGAAAATCTAGATTTGTAAAGAGCATTAAGGTATTCTGCACTGCCTTTTTTCTGGTAAGGTGGTTGGCTTTGTATAGTTATTAAATATCTATCAGGATCAAAACTAAACCCCAAGTATTACTCCAAACCACCAGGCTATACTCTTTTCTCTTGAGCAAAGTAGCTTCAATAGGAGTGTCATCTCATTATGTCCCATATCTCATTAGTAATGGCACTCTTTTAGAAAGTGGTAGAGCCAAGTTCAAGACCTTTCTTTGCAGCAAGCAAAGAGGGGATTTGAGTTCATTTTTCCTGCAAGTACCCAAAGCACCAGGGTATAGGAAGACACCACCTCTTTATTTGTTTAGTGGCACATAACTCCCCGACTGAATTTAGGCTGAAACATCAAAACATTTCATTTCCCAAGCGCCAAAATGAGGTAATTTGCAATTGCTAGGTTTTATTTGCTTGTTTCTTTCCCATTTTCTTTTGGCTGAAATATTTGCAAATAGTTTGTGTCACCCCAAAACTGCAATTTTCAGTGAACAAATGTTTCTCTAGAACAAAAAGTATCACTGAGTTCTATAATCAAGAACTCTAATAATAGTTTCCAACTTATTTCACTATATTGTTTGTTCTTTTATACTTCTGTCACAATTTCTGTTATGTACCTCCTCTAAACAAAACAAACTCCTGAATTAAGATTTTGACTTCAAGATACCTCAATCCTTGAAGAAGAGGTGGGGAAAGGCAGCAGGGAATTAATATTTAGCTGGCACTTAATTTGAATCACTGAGAATGCCACCAGATGTTCACATTCTAAGTTACAAGTGTTCACATGACCAAGGGTAAGTAAATTTTTTAAACTAGAAAATGGAATCACCTTTTTTACGGCCTTATTATCCCATCATGGGATAGAAATAAGTCTTACTGAAAACAAGGAGATTTAATAAGAAGCACATACCAATACAAAATATAAGTTTGGAAGAGACCTCCTGGGTCGTCAATCCAGGCCCCTGCTACAACGCACAGCTGGGTACACAATCCCCTCTATAAATTGATTAGACCAAATCTGAAAACAAGAGTTTTACTTCTACACCTCTTATTACAAGTCTCTGCCAGGATTTTACTCTTCAGATAGTTAGAAACCTCCTTCATATTTCCAACCTCATACATAGTGTAGTGTAGCATAGATTATAGATTATTTCCATCAGTTTCTGTGTCAGCATTGTCTGGTAATTTAAATAATTCTCTCCTCTGCCTGCTGCCTACCTCCCTGATGTATTTAAAAATGACAGTCAATCATTTCTCTTCTCAGCTTTCGTTTTCCTAAGATACATAAGCCAATTCTCCTCTCATGTTCAAATTCAATCAACCACATCAGTAATTCAGCTAAAATTCTTATACTAAAACCAAAGGTCAAGAGCTAAAATACAGTTACTTTAAGTAAAAGTTCTAAAATACTATAACAAATATTAACTATAGATTAGATGGCACTATTACATCACTTTTTAATGTTCATACCCACACAGAAGTTACAGTTGCCTACATTTGACCAGAATACAATTGAGCTAGAAAGGGAGAAACTCCAACTGTCTCCAGGTGGTTCGCTCCAGCAGATCCAACTCAGAATAGCAAAAAACGTGTTTCTTTTCCTATGTTTTAACTCCCTAGAATTTTCATTACATTTTATTTTTCTGAAATGTCTGTTTCCCAGAAAATGAGATCTAGCCCAAAGCTTCCATATATGCCTCTTAGGACTTTGTTATACATTACACTTCAAGTTTCTCAAATGTTGCTCAGTATAAGGGTTAGCTTTAGAGTACTTACATGTTCAGGTGAGCAAAGGCCTTCAAGACCAAAGGGTGAGAATTCCCCTGTACCCCACACACCAGGCTCCTCTATGCCCCTAAGGTTCCTCCCTGCCCCCCCATCCCTGGGGCTCCCCTCCCAAGTTCCCCCCAAGCTCCTTCCAACCCCAAGGCTCCCCTCTGCCCCTTGTGGTTCCCCCCTGTTCCCTCCACCTGCAGGGATCCTCCTCCACCCCATAGGCTCTACCTCCTTCTCCCGGCTGTCCCAGAGTCTCCCACCTGCCCCCTACTCCTCAGAGGTCACCTCCCCCATCTCCTCTGGCTTACTTGAGGCTGCTGGTGCTGTTCCAGACAGGGAAGCAGCAGGAAAGGGGAACCCACCTGCCCAGTCACCACTGCTGACACTGACACCAACCTGCAGCTGCTCTTTGGGATGAGCCCAGCCCAGAGAGTGGTGATGGCAGTCATGGTGGCGGCAGTAGTCGTGGTGGCAGTGGTGACCAAAAAGGCAGTTTCCCCTTCCTTGCCTGTTTCCTCGGGACAGCATCAGCAGCCACAGGTGAGCTGGGAGTTGGGGATTGAGGTATTGGGGTCACAGGGGATAGTAAACCTGATCCAGGAGTGGGGGGAGAGGGCAGCAGGCCAATCTAGGCTGGTGGGAGACAGGGGCAGGGGGGCAGTGGGCTGGTACAGGCTGGTGGGAGGTAGCAGGCCTGATCCAGGCCAGCGGGGGGTGGGGGGAGGTAGCCTGATCCAGGGGTGAAGGAGGGCAGTGGGCTCAGGCTCAGCTGGCAGAGGAGACTGGGCATGGGGAGTGGGGGGAACAGTGGGGTATATCCTAGAGTGGACACACATTAGTGTAATATGGGATGAGTAACATAGATTACAGGTAAACCTAGCTTGGAGAGGCATAACTTTAAAATGCCTAAAGGGATCCTAAAACTAGTTTCACATGTTAATGCGTAGACAATCTCAGTGTTAAGTGATCCCTGAGCTGCCTAAAATTGATGTGTAACAAAGCATATTTTTCCCCAGACACTTCCCTTTTTTCTCCCTTCGTCCATTTTAGTGGTTTTCAAAGACATGCTTTTTGACAAACCATTCTTCTTGCTCTTGCTATTGTCTACCACTTTCCTCCTACATTAACATACCTACACTAGCATCCTCCTGCTTGGTCTTATTCTTATCACCTTTTACCCTGCCAGTATTATTACTTTCACCATCAGTCTTTCCCCTTAAACCATGGATTCCTGGCAATTTGATCAATGGTTATATATAAGAATATATTTATATGTATTATCAAATAGTATATAAAATATTTTACATATTACAGCACAATTCCTAATTCTCATAAAATGCATTTGTCTTTTCCCCCATCACTCTGGTAGACTTGCGCTCTATGTGTTTCTATTTGAAGGTAGCTTTCTTGAACATATATGACCAGAATCAGACATAATATCTCAAATAAGGTGTCTCTAGTGCCTTGTACAATAGCATAGAATAAATATTACTCTATCTGGAAGTATCTCACCTGACTCACCCTAGGATCACATGTCAATATTTTGCCATCACATTGATTGCTCACAGTCATCTGTGATGAATCCATGCATACAGATCTTCCTCTGCCTGTTGTTTCCAACTGATGAGCTCCCAGTTTACAACATCAAATCTTTTTTATTATTCATATAGTTAATACTAAAGTCAATTAAAACTGAGCTTGGTGTCCTGTAGGATCTGGACAAAAGAAGGGAAAAAAGAGAGAAATCACAACACTATCTGAAAGACAACGCACGAGCACAAGAGAGTCACAGAAATTAGAAATAGGAAAGATTTAGGTCAGCTACTTTACCCTTTAGCCAGTACAGGATTGTCCCCTTTAGTATATGTTCTAGTGATTTTCCAGTTAAACTCTAAACACAAGTCATAAAATGTTACTGCAGGGCATAAAAATGGTCGACCCTAATATCCCAGTTCTCTTTTTATCCCACAGAACTGTTATGTAACCAAAAATATGTCCAACAGCTACAATGAACATGAGCAGTCTAAATAACGGATAAACTACTTTGATACTGACTTGTTCTAAAGATTAAAAAACCTTCTCTTCATAAAGGCAGATGGAAAACTCCACTGAGGGCCATAGTGGATGGCCACCTGCTGTTCTCTGAAAGCTGGGTGATAAACACCATGCAGCTGTAAAGCTTGTAGGTCAGGCTGTATCAAGCTCCTTTACTTCTTATCTTAACATATCCCTGACTTGCACTGTTTCAATTTACACCTACATAGATCATTAAATGCATGTTCCTAACTTTGCTGCTGATAGATATAATTCATTCTTTTCAGATTCCTATCAAATACTGTTTGTGACTATAAAGCTTTTTTCAGTGAAAAATGGATTTAATGAGCATCTTGCAAATTTCCCTGAAGAATGTTTAAATGGGAGTCAAGCCACTTTCGTTACTGTCAGAGAACTAGATATAATATTTCCTGGAAACACCAGTAGGCTGACATGCTTATTTGGCTTACAGGGTTATCTTTCTAGACTATAAAATAGATTATTATCTTGGTGCAATTTAATACCGTAAGTGCCCTACTCTTACTGACAGACTTCTATAACTCTGTCTCACATCAGTGGGAATTTTCTCCTTGCTAAAGAGTGACTAAAGAGCACTGAATAGGGCCCAAAGTTGGTAGCTGGTATTTCAAGAATTTTCCTTCTTCCTGAACAGTGTTGTACTAAATGTGCCATTTATTTTCACTACCTCTGAAACATAGATAGTTTGGCAGAAAATGTGTTCCAGTAAAACAGTGAAAGAACCTAATTTTCTTCTTCCTAAGTCTGCCATTGTCCACATGAAAAACTGCATCTCTGGGCACAGCCATAAAAGATAGGAGCTGTACCTGCCATGTTGCTCTCATATTTTGTATGGGAATGTGAAAATAAGGCATTTCCCTCACTAGAAAATGAAGCAATAAACACAAAATGCATGTGAAAAATTAAGGAATCAGAACTCATGGCAGAGGTGATATCTTTTATTAAACCAACTAGATTTTTACAAAAAGAAATGATTTAATTGCAAGCTTTTGGGCACAAGCTCCCTTCTTTAGGCATAGGAGAAAAGTTTGTAAAAGTTCTCCTGGGTGGAAATAAAACTTCATATTTCATAGGAGAGTTGCAGGTGGTAAAATCTCCTGTTTGGAACAGTACATTTTATATGCATATTAGGCTCAGACAAAAGTTGAAATAGTCTCTTTACCTCAAAGTTGTTTGGTGGTAAGCAGGATGTAGTCATATTTCCTTCTGGTTATGTTGTTTCATATTTCAGAGGAGTAAAAAGATGTAATGCTCTTCTGGTCAGGCATTTGTCTAACTTTTCCTTGAGTTTAATCTGCATATAAAATGAAATGAAATATGAACTTTCATTTCTACCCAGGAGAACTTTTACAATCTTTTCTCCTATGCCTGAAGAAGGGGGCTTGTGCCTGAAAGCTTGCAATTAAATATATATATTTTTTGCAAAAATCTAGTTGGTCTAATAAAAGGTATCACCTCTACCATGAGCTCCAGTTCCTTTTGCCTCTAGACTAACAGGGCTACAACCTGGATACCTGACACAGTGAAAAATTAAGAATTTTTGCACCCAGAGACATGAACTCTTATACCTCTGAGGTGACTGAGAGTTAGTTGCAAGCTGCACTTTGGTTGTCTCCTAAGTCAAAATAATTCTTCTGTTGCTGTTAGAGCAAATATGGTGTGTGCTACAACTAGATGGGTGAAAAGCTCCTGGAGGGCTTGTTCACTGTAATCTACTATGGTGCAACTCCCAGCATACTGAAGTTTCTGAGTAGTTGTACAAGATAATCAGCTCTTAGCCAAGAATCTGTGCAATTTAAGCTGCCTTCTTTTTAGATGGTATTTAATGTAAATTCCTCTTCTGAACTTTTAGCTAAATGGCATCCAACAGCAATGAGACAGAGTGAGAAAAGATTGGGAGCTAGAACACACATATCTGCCCATTGTGTAATAGCCTAATTGTGTTGACAAATTGGTAGGGATGGGAAGGAGAGGGGGAAGAGAAGGGATCCAAATTGTTTGAGAACTAACCGCAGTGCAAGTTTACCCATAATTTCAAAAGTCTTAGATCTAGACATGTTTTATAGAGATGCAATTCTGTTCTCTGCATTATCTCCCAGTCTGTCATGTGACAATGTCTATGGGCTTGTGTCAAGAGCACAATCCACGCTGGGACTCAGGTATGATATCTTCAGCCAGTATTAGGAGAAAATAAGGAAGATTCTGGACAAGACTTGAATATTCTATAATAGTTGCTGCTGGCAAATTTCTCACCTTTTTTTTCCTTGAAGATAGAAACAGTTACGGCATCTTTCAGACCTTGAGGGGTAATTTTTTCTTTCCCCAATGTGAAGGAGGACTTCACATAGGCACTGCTTAAGATGATAATCTCAGAAAACTTATTATTTCTTGACTAATGGGACTTGACTCAGCCAAGGAGGATCAATGAGCTCAAATACACTAAATGTTATGGGAGTGCGCAAACAGTTTCTATGTTTATATAAGTGGGGTTGTATAATAAGCTAAAATTTATTCTTTCCATCAATGCTCACTTCAGTCAGCATATCCATACACCCTGGACAGCCACTGTCAATTCTGAAGAATGTTTTTACTTCAGGTTCTACCTCATAATTGCTGATGCTTTGCATTGTTAGTTATTGATGACTAATCATTAAGATAAGTTTATAAAACAAGTCTTTATTGCTCAAGTGCTCTTATTGTTTCATCATGTTCATCAAACTAAGATTTCTGCTTTTTTGTTATTATTCCAAGAATTTGGGAGCTAGGTGACAGTAGAGTGTCTCTAAGGAGCTTCTAAGGGCGTGGCCACATGAGCGCGCACGTGCCTCTTGCCCCACCTCAAACCCCTTTGAGGCGGGGCAACAGGCACGTGCGGGAACGAAAAACCATTCCCCCCACTGCAAACTTGCAGTGCAGGGAGAAAATTAGACCCCTGGATATCCACGGGTCGAAAAAAAATCAACGTTTAAAAACGCGGTGCAACTGGAGGCAACCGGAGGCTGGGTCCTCCATGGAAACGTTCTGGCTGCCAGAGCATCTCTATGGTTGGCCCCTCACCCTGGTGCTGAAACATGTGGCCTGCCAGGCTGCGTGTTTTAGCACCAGGGCTCCGGTGCCGGAGAGTTAGGGGTGGGGGGGGCTGGAGGAGGAGGCAGGGGACCATGGGGGGACCTCTGCTGATCCCGCCCACTCCCCCAGCCCCCCCAAGCCCTGCT
>NW_017729028.1:23702690-23703185 GCF_001723915.1 Gavialis gangeticus | reverse complement strand
TGGGGCTGGGGCTGGCCCCTCCCCCCACCAGCCCCCTCAAGCCTCCCAACCCCTGCTGGTGCTGGACCCTCCCCCCGCCAGCCCCCGAAACCCCCGACCCCTGCTGGGTACCACTTGTGTGGGGGCTGAATCCTCTGTTAGGGGGCTGAACCCCTTGTTTGGGACCAAACCCTCTGTTGGGGGACCAAACCCCTCGTTTGGGGGCTGTACCCTTTGTTTGGGGGCCGGATCCCCTGTTGGGGGGCCAAACCCCTTGTGTGGGGGCCATCTCCTTGTGGGAGTGCAGCAAAACGTGTATTCCTGTATTCATGAAACATGTATATAGAGTTCACTTTATTATTCTGATAAGAGACTTGCTTTACCACTGTAGATATAGCAATAAGATATTGTCCAACTGATTGTTGTCTCTGTCTTGCTCTCTCTCTCACTCTCTCTCTCTCTCTCTCTTTATAGTGGTCTTTTGTTTTACTTGTGGAGGAACATGGATTTGGGGGT
>NW_017729028.1:23689889-23692574 GCF_001723915.1 Gavialis gangeticus | reverse complement strand
CTTTGGGATTTTTTTTTATCAGGGATTTTTCAGTTTTCCAGTAGGAAATTCCTGCTAGCTGGCTGTGGCTCACCTCCTGGCCAAATGACAGTTCCAAGCAGGCTACCACACCCAGAACATCTTCCGAGTGACAGCTGCCCAGATGGCTGGGCAAGGGGCACACATGGCATTAGTCCCATACAGAGGCCAACCCTGCAACCACAGTTCACTAGCAGCTGGCTCAGAGGGGCAGATGCCTCTATTGGCTGTGCAGTCCCCATCTGGGTCCGGCAGGTGCACAGCAGGTCACAGCCAGGTAGCAGCCCCCAGTGCCAGACTGCTGCTGTGGGTAGAGGGTGCAGGGAACTCTCAGGGATGCTTCAGCAGTCCAGCTGGCACAAGGGGCAGTGTCCCCAGGTACCAGTTGGCTGGCCCCCAGAAGCTCCTGAGAGCTAGTAGCCCTGAGCTACTTGCCAGGGTGGCTTTTTATACTGCTGGGGACAGCAAAGGTGCTGGCCCTAGGCTCTAGGTCTCCCTGGCTGCAGATCCAGGAAGAGCCAGGCAGGGTTATTTTGCCCTAAGTGGTACAATTTGCTGCACACCAAAGTTCATGTCCGAGCACGTGCACTGAAGCAAAAAGCCCCGGCTCAGATTTGCACTGCTTCTATTTGAGCTGCTGCAAGTGCACGTGCTTGCATGTGTGGATGCACCCTAAGAGTCTTTTGCTGTTTAAGTACCTGCAGCAACATCTTTTTTAAAATTAATTTCAGGCCTACTGTTGCTCTGAGTGTAGTGATGTATTTGGAATCCACATATTGGTTCACACTGAGTTTATTGTTGTTTTAACCTAACTGCTTTAAGGAACAGCATGGATGGTTAGTTTGCACTGAGTTAATTGATGGTTTGTCCATCACCCATCAGCAGCAGTCAGAGCCCAGGTAGTATACAAATTAGAACGGTCTTTGGCATGTACAATGATTTAGTCAATCAGATGCTAGTGTTTGGAACTTGGATACATGCAGGAAGTTTTGTGCATATCTCTCTGGCAGAACACAGAGTTGGTGATAATAAGATTATACTCAGTGCATGTGCTGCGAAGGAGCTGCCCATCAATGTTCATATTGTTTTCTTTTCCATTTTTTTTTCTAGTGATCTGAGCTTTCCCAAACCTGGGGATGAAATCAACCACTAAGATAAATGCAACTTGTTTAGGGAGTGCAGACAATACACCCTTTACTTCAGAGTAGATGACTTCTTTCTCAAGGGTGTATGGCCTGATAACTGTGGCATTACATCCAGATGTTAAAAGAAGTTGGTATGTGTCGCAGAGCACTTAGGTGCCCTGCGCCTGAGAACAGGGACGGCTCAAGAGAGGCCCCTAGTGGTGAGAAGGGGAAGGTGCAGCTGCCAGTCACCAGGGCAGCACAGGTGCTGGTTGCTGGGGCAACCGGCGAAACCACCTGACAGGAAGGGGCAGGGCTTAGCCCTTCTTAAACCCAGGCAGTAGGCCAGGGTGGCAGTTCCTCCTCTGGCAGCCAAGGAGTAAGGAGCTCAGCCAGTGCAGAGAGAAGGCCAAAGTTTGGCTGCATGAGTATCCGCGGGTTGCTGCCATGAGCTGGAGTATTTTGCTTGGTAGGGATTCTGACCGGACGGTTTTAGCTTTATGTTATAGCCCGGGGGCTTTGTGTTTTGTGTTTACTGTTTAACCGGAGGACCGGGTGAGGCTATTAAGGGTTGGAGGAGGCCTCATAGGGACTTCCCAGTAGCGTGGGGGTTCCTGGTGCTGGAGAAGGCACAGTGTTTTGTGGGGTACATTGGACTAGCCCCGAGAGAGCGAGAGAGAGGGGGCAGAGGAGCCCCGAGAGTGCAGAGGAGTGGTGAGGAGGCCCAAGGGCAAAAGGAGGGCTGAGACATAACAGGCACAGAGTCAGATTACACCAACACCATCTGCAAGGCTTGGGCTGCGGTGTAGGGGAGGAAAAGGAGCCGCAGATAGCGCCCCCTGTCATTGGGGCACATATAAATGGGTAGCCTCCCGCTAATTACAGCAATCTATTAATTAAATAAGATCAAGGTGTGGCAGATGAGTAAGCAGGCAGTTGGCCCATTACAGGAGGGTGGAGCCATACCCGGAGAGGCTCCAATAGTGGTACTCCTGTCACAGGGTGTCTTTGTCAGGACTGGATGTGGATGGTAGATCTAATGTTTAAGTGTAGGATCCAGAACTTGAGTCCAGAACTAGGAGTCAGGACAGAAACAGAACATGAGTCCAGATCCTGAACTTGTGATCAAGAACAGACTAGGGCCAGCAATTTAAAGGGGTGTTCAGAGAAAATAGAAGCAAGGAATCTGAAACAGGAAGCTTCAGCTAGAGGCATGAGCCAAGGCCGTGAGTAGTTCTAGAGTCAATAGTTGAGAATCATAGTGCAGACCAAAACAAACATTACAATCTGGACATAGATACCAAGAGTGCAGGAACAGAAAGCCAGAGCTAGAGAAATCTACAGGCCCACAGGAGACTTGCACAGGTAGTTCAATATAGTAACCAATAACTCATTGCCAGAAGAATAACTCATCCCCAGCTGGAACAGTGACTCATCTCACCTGAGTCTTTCCTTAATTCCCTGAGAGTTCTCAGTTTGTCAGAAGACTATGAATGTTGGTTGCAAGTTCCACACCATGATTTTACCTTGTTCCTAATGCTTC
>NW_017729028.1:23664059-23684889 GCF_001723915.1 Gavialis gangeticus | reverse complement strand
GCTGCTGCAAGTGCACGTGCTTGCATGTGTGGATGCACCCTAAGAGTCTTTTGCTGTTTAAGTACCTGCAGCAACATCTTTTTTAAAATTAATTTCAGGCCTACTGTTGCTCTGAGTGTAGTGATGTATTTGGAATCCACATATTGGTTCACACTGAGTTTATTGTTGTTTTAACCTAACTGCTTTAAGGAACAGCATGGATGGTTAGTTTGCACTGAGTTAATTGATGGTTTGTCCATCACCCATCAGCAGCAGTCAGAGCCCAGGTAGTATACAAATTAGAACGGTCTTTGGCATGTACAATGATTTAGTCAATCAGATGCTAGTGTTTGGAACTTGGATACATGCAGGAAGTTTTGTGCATATCTCTCTGGCAGAACACAGAGTTGGTGATAATAAGATTATACTCAGTGCATGTGCTGCGAAGGAGCTGCCCATCAATGTTCATATTGTTTTCTTTTCCATTTTTTTTTCTAGTGATCTGAGCTTTCCCAAACCTGGGGATGAAATCAACCACTAAGATAAATGCAACTTGTTTAGGGAGTGCAGACAATACACCCTTTACTTCAGAGTAGATGACTTCTTTCTCAAGGGTGTATGGCCTGATAACTGTGGCATTACATCCAGATGTTAAAAGAAGTTGGTATGTGTCGCAGAGCACTTAGGTGCCCTGCGCCTGAGAACAGGGACGGCTCAAGAGAGGCCCCTAGTGGTGAGAAGGGGAAGGTGCAGCTGCCAGTCACCAGGGCAGCACAGGTGCTGGTTGCTGGGGCAACCGGCGAAACCACCTGACAGGAAGGGGCAGGGCTTAGCCCTTCTTAAACCCAGGCAGTAGGCCAGGGTGGCAGTTCCTCCTCTGGCAGCCAAGGAGTAAGGAGCTCAGCCAGTGCAGAGAGAAGGCCAAAGTTTGGCTGCATGAGTATCCGCGGGTTGCTGCCATGAGCTGGAGTATTTTGCTTGGTAGGGATTCTGACCGGACGGTTTTAGCTTTATGTTATAGCCCGGGGGCTTTGTGTTTTGTGTTTACTGTTTAACCGGAGGACCGGGTGAGGCTATTAAGGGTTGGAGGAGGCCTCATAGGGACTTCCCAGTAGCGTGGGGGTTCCTGGTGCTGGAGAAGGCACAGTGTTTTGTGGGGTACATTGGACTAGCCCCGAGAGAGCGAGAGAGAGGGGGCAGAGGAGCCCCGAGAGTGCAGAGGAGTGGTGAGGAGGCCCAAGGGCAAAAGGAGGGCTGAGACATAACAGGCACAGAGTCAGATTACACCAACACCATCTGCAAGGCTTGGGCTGCGGTGTAGGGGAGGAAAAGGAGCCGCAGATAGCGCCCCCTGTCATTGGGGCACATATAAATGGGTAGCCTCCCGCTAATTACAGCAATCTATTAATTAAATAAGATCAAGGTGTGGCAGATGAGTAAGCAGGCAGTTGGCCCATTACAGGAGGGTGGAGCCATACCCGGAGAGGCTCCAATAGTGGTACTCCTGTCACAGGGTGTCTTTGTCAGGACTGGATGTGGATGGTAGATCTAATGTTTAAGTGTAGGATCCAGAACTTGAGTCCAGAACTAGGAGTCAGGACAGAAACAGAACATGAGTCCAGATCCTGAACTTGTGATCAAGAACAGACTAGGGCCAGCAATTTAAAGGGGTGTTCAGAGAAAATAGAAGCAAGGAATCTGAAACAGGAAGCTTCAGCTAGAGGCATGAGCCAAGGCCGTGAGTAGTTCTAGAGTCAATAGTTGAGAATCATAGTGCAGACCAAAACAAACATTACAATCTGGACATAGATACCAAGAGTGCAGGAACAGAAAGCCAGAGCTAGAGAAATCTACAGGCCCACAGGAGACTTGCACAGGTAGTTCAATATAGTAACCAATAACTCATTGCCAGAAGAATAACTCATCCCCAGCTGGAACAGTGACTCATCTCACCTGAGTCTTTCCTTAATTCCCTGAGAGTTCTCAGTTTGTCAGAAGACTATGAATGTTGGTTGCAAGTTCCACACCATGATTTTACCTTGTTCCTAATGCTTCTTCTCCCCACCCCACCCCAATAAAAGTGTATCCTTTACTAATATCTGATATCTGAATTTCTTTAGGAATTTTGTAATTTTCTAGCAATGGAGCCTTTTCATCTTTCTGGCCTTTAAGATGGAACCAGAAAGAAGATGATGAACCTTCCATGAAGATGATCAAAAGTGCAGACATACCATCAAATTTCAGGTATACCAGGGTATGGGTGACTTCTGGTTGCAGGATACCAGATGAGGTTTTTTTTTAATTAAAAATGTTTGAGGCACCTTTCCTAGTTCCTTCTCAAACATGGTGAGGTAGATCATAAAGCAAAGCTTCCCAGATGTATGAGATGCTACCAAGTTTGGCTGCTACCCCAGTGCTAACTGAAAGCAACCCTCTGCCCTACCCTTCCTATATGCAAGGTCACAGCTAGGAGCTGCCAGTGACCACTTTTGCCTGCTCTCATCCCTTTTTGCACATCAGCAAAGGACTTTGAGGAGGCTGTAGAAAAATTCTTGAAGATAAAAGCTTCTGCATCTTAATCTTTCCCTACAACTCTTGATTAGTGGAGAACTAGACCCAGCGAAATGAATAGTTCAAGATAACTGGAGGTCCCCACTAGCTGCAGAGGGCAGTCAAGAGATGGCTCCATCAGGTTTCAGATCAGCACATTTTTCAGGATCCTGTGATTCGGCATTTGCTTGACATGACCAAGTCACCTGAGTCTTTTCTCACTAAGCAGTGTTCCCATGGATGACATACCAGCATAATTTAACACTTCCTCATTTGTCACCCTGTCTTGCCATCTTATTCAAAGATTTTTATTCAGGCGTGTGATAGCTGCTTAGTCTTTTGGTACATTTGACATAGGTTGTCCATGTTTCTGAGCCATTTAGAAGAGTGGATAAAACGCATGCCTCATAAATATGGATTTTCTCTTTAGTTGACAGTTTGCTGCTGTTCCAGGCTGTGTCTTGCAAAAGACTGAAGTTTCTGGATGCTTTGCCAATTCTACTAGCAAACTCAGCAGCAAGATCTATGTTACTATCTATGTAACAGTAGAGCCAAGGTAGAAAAAATGGTTAATAACATCCACATGAGTACCATCTAGGGTGGTAGCTGGAAATGGTTCTGAAGAGCCATGGTGCATTATAACACTCTTCTTCAAGTTTATTGCTAGCCCAAAGTTTTTGCATGTGTCAGAAAACTTGGTAATGAGATGTTGTAGGGCATCAACCTTGTGAGCCACAAGGGCTGCATCATCTGTAAACAACAGGTCCCTGATGATAATCTCCCTTACCTCCATCTTAGCTTTGAAACTTGCAATGTTAAACTGTCCTCCATCATGTCTCCTCTCAAACATCATGGACCATATGTTGAAACAGGAATGAGAAGTAAATGTTAAACAGTGTGGGAGCCAGTATGCAGCTCTACTTCACTTTGTTGTAGATGATGAATGAGTCAGACTCTTGGTTTTCATACATTACAGTTGCCTTCATGCCATCATATAAGGATTTCACAAGGTTTATCAGTATAGGTGGACAATCAAGCTTCTTCAGAACAGTGTAAAGCCCTGAAAGACTACTCATGTCAAAAGCTTTTGATAAATCTATAAAAGCCTAGTACTTCTCTCTGCACTTTTCATTAAGTTGTCTTACAGAAAACACCGTATCTATGGTAGACCTTTCCAAGCAGAAACCACACTGGCTCTCCAGATAGATTCTCTCAGCTAATATTTGAAGTTTAGATAAAAGAATACAGCTTAAGATTTCTCCTATGATGTTGACATATACCTCTATGGTTATTATAGTCACTTCTGTCTCCTGTGTTTCTAAAGAGTTGGATGAGTGTCCTTAAAAACCTGTGGAACGGTTTCTTCCTTCCAACAGAGTAGCAGTGCCTTGTGCAATCTTTGCATCAACTCTTTGGTTGCACATTCAAGTAAATTTCAGCAGGTAAAGAGTCAGATCCTGGAACTTTGATATTGGGAATATTTTGATGCATTGTTCAAGTTCCTTTAGTGTAGATTTGGCATCCAGTCAAATCATAACTTCAGCTCCAAGTAATTAGTCTAGCTCACATTGGTCTACTACAGACTCCCATAAGAATATTATTCCAAAGTGCTCAATCCACCTTTCTAGTTGCTTCTACTTATCATTTTATAATATTACCATTCAGGTCTTTCTACAGAGATGTCTTGTACTTTGTCAGCCTAATGACCTTTCTAATGCTATCATACAAGCATATACTGTTCCTTGCATCTGCTGCCTGTTGCAGAGACCCAGTCAAAATTCCTAAGCATGCCTCCTGGAATCTGTTTGAACAGTCTTATGAGCTTCTCTTCGATTGTTGAGTGAATAAATAGTGTAGACTTGTTGGTGATTAGGGCAGTTCTTTTTCTCTCAACGAGTAGCAGCAGTACCTCCGAATTGTCTACAAACCAGTCAACATTTTTCTTAGTGCTCTTTCCAATACTCTTGATTGCCACATTGTGCATATTGGTTTTCACGACTTCCCGTGCATCTGATGCAGTCTCATTTGTTCTGACTGACTTTGCTATTTCTCCATTGAAAAGCCATTTTTGCCAGGATTATTGATTTGGTCAATATGAGGTTGTCTGGCAAGTTTATTGCAGTGGATCTTTTTAGCTTGAAATTTCACTTCTCAATAGACAAGGGAATGGTCTGTGTCACAGTCTGTGATTTGAAAGGATCATGTATGCAGGATATTTTTCAAGTGTGGATGTCTCGTCAGTACCAAGTCTAACTGATATCAGTGTTTGGACCTTGGGTGTCTCCACAACATTCTTCTTCTGATGTTACCAGCAAAATAGGTGTTGGCCACTGATAAGCCTAGACAGAGACAGAATTCAATAAATCTCTGACCATTGTCATTCTTACGGCCAATGCCATGTCTACCCAGAATCCCAGGCCAGATCTCAACATTGGATCCAACCCTTGCATTGAAGTCGCCAAGTGTTGACCCAAGTGTAGATGGGTTCTTTCTGGGGAATCCCACCAAACAGTTCTTCCAGCTGTTGATAGAATCTGTACTTCTTCTCATCACTAGCCTGCAGAGTTGGAGCATAAACCTGATGAGAGTGAATCCCTTCTGTAGTCCAACCTGAAGTGTCATGGTACATATGAACACTGAAATTGGAGCTTCACACAATGCAATGACATTAAGTTCATTTATGACAAAAGAACCAACATCATGCTCTTTCCTTATTCCCTTGGGTTTGACATTCCATTAAATGGTGTAGTCCTGTGTCTGAGAGCTGAGTTTGCAAAAAAAGCTACAACAACAGTTCTGTAATCTGGAAGCTTGTTACTCAATACAACCATTTTCCTCAGATCCAAATCCGAATGAAAGTCATATCCAGGGGTCAAAGTCTGAAAATTCCAACAAGAAATTCTGTTTATAAAATCATTTGAGCCAGTATGTAAGCAGTGAGGCAAGGTTTGTTTGACCTGCCTTTTCTAGGGCCACCCTCATGCAAGGCAAGCAAGCCATCCCTAAACAGGGCTTCTTGGAAATCTTGGTAGCTGCCTCCAGGCTCTTATGCCTCTCTCAGATCCCTGTGAACATTTTAAGATGCCAAGACCTTCAGCACATATGCCTTGATAGAGTTATGGAAGAGAGGAGACAACTATAGACCTTTCACCACCCTTTTATGCCATTAAGCCAAAATCCAAGGGACAGAATGAGTCTTGATGTTTAGTAACACAGAGGTTGTAGCTGCTGCCAGAGAGCAACCTGAATAGAGCTGCTAGCTGCCTATTGCTTCAGTGTGAGCACCTTTTTCAGGGTGAGGTCCTTTAACCTTTCTTCAACCAAGAAGTTTCCACAAGACAATGGAGGATGCAGTTTAACATCATGCCCAGGATGAATGGTCTATGTATTGCCCAACAAATCTACCAACTCCTTCAGCACAATGGCTCCAAGTCTGTGCATCTATTTTGCATTGTTTCTTTTCTGTAAACTTCTGTGGCTACAAGTTCTGGCACAATGGATTTGCATGTGATTGTCAGTAAAGATGTTTTCCAGGAAATGCACTTCACATGCTTCACTCAAGCCACTTCCTGCCAAAAGTAAATGGGCATAGCTTACTGGGCGTGCCTACCTGAAAAGCTTTACCATGCAGTTGACTAACTGACTGCATGGTAGAACATCACTGTCTACACATGCAACCACTTACTGTGCAATAAATTAATCCACTGCATGATTAATTTGTACAGGTAGCAAAATTAACTGTGCTGTAGTTATGGCACAGTAGCACATGTGTAGACAGCAACTGGGAGCAAATTTGCTCCCAGTCAGCCTCACCACTAGTCGGCTGCCCTCAGGCAAGACTCAGGGTCATGGGGCTCAGAATGCAGAGGAAATGTTGATGCTTGTGGCAATGTCATCCTTGGCATTAGGAGGCAGGGACACAGCATAGGCAGAGGTAGTCCTCCAGGCAGTCGCAAACATTGTAGGGAAAGGTAGGTTTGTCCACTGTACCGTCAAAGCTCAGGGTCCCACACCAGGTTCTCAGGTGTGCCTTGGACACCATGCCAATCAGTAGCATAGTAGATCAGGCACCCTTTGGTCCATGCAAACAGTTCCTTACAGTATGCCTGTGAAACTTGCACCAGGGGCATGCTTGGGGCATAGGGTACATGTGGGAGGGGCAGCCCCAGGATGTCTGTACAGAAAGGCCCCTTGGGGGAAGTGTGGTGGTGCTGCCAACTCTGTGTTCCAGTCATCTAGGAGCCTCTTGCCCCTCAAGCCCAGAGGGCATGGGCCTGGCAGCAATGGAGGAGACAGCCTGACCCGCAGGAGGTGAAGCAGGGGAGTGAGTCAAGTTGGGACCCTCCATATGTGTTGGCTCTGGCACCAGCAGACCCAGGACTGGACCTAGCTGCTGAACTAGCTGGTGACTGTGGTGGAGGAGTGGCTTTCAGAGGAGCAAACTGGATCACCAAGGATGTCATGCACAAGCCAGAGAAAGAGAGCATTGCATGTGAACTGGAAAGGGAATGTGTGGACCAGGCATTCTAGGACATGCTCCCGGCCCTCAAGAAGCACTTCACCCTCCAGAAGCAGCAGGCCACCATAGTGGCCAGGACAGTGGAGGCCATGGAGGAGGACCACTAGTTGTCGATACCATCCTGGCTTTAGTGTTCACCTTCATGCCACCCACTTCCCTACTCCCAGCCCTAGTTCTGAAAGCTGGCACCCACCCCCTGGCATCTCCCCACTTCCCAGCCACAAGTCCCCCAGTAGGCTTGGGCTGAAGTGCAGTGGCCTTGTCCCGTTGCCTGGCACCCCCCCAGGACCACCCCCACCACTCACCCCAGTTCCATGCAGTCCCAGAGTAGGAGCTGCCCTCAGCAGGGCCAGTACCATGTGCAGGCCCTGCTGGCCCTAGACACTGGCTAGAGGAGTGGAAGCTGTGGCAACCCTCACCCCTACTCAAGCCCCCTGCCCATCAGCCTCACTAAGGCATGTGCACCTGTGGTAGTGTAGCCAGTGGCTGGGGTGCTGGTCACCTGTCCCTGGGGTCTATCCCCTAGGCACCCCCACTTCACTTCCCCCCACCCCAGGAGGGCACACAGAGCACACTGTACACAGTAAAGAAAGTGCTTTACTGGTGGTGGATGGGGTGTTTGGTGGTGGGGCTCTGTGGGTTGTGGGGGACAGAGATGGGTTCTGTTGGGGAGAGAGGGGGAGTGGGGAGGGTAATAAAAAGGGGATGGGGTCTGTGTTTGTGGAGGGCAATACAATGCTTTTGAGAAAAGTATCCTCAGTAAACATGGTGTTGGGGTGCGTGGTGGGGCTGGGGTCCATGGCAAGCTGTCCAGGTGGCCTAAAGTTGGGAGTACAGGAGCAGGTAGTCTGCCAGGATCTCTTGCACCCAGTGCCCAGGTCAATGTTGCTGGGTGTGTGGATCACTTGCAGCCTTGGCGGGGCGGGGGAGGCATTGCTGTTAATGCTGTTGCAGCTGCAACTGACATTCCCACTGCCAGGCATCCTCTGCCCACTGCACCTCCTCCACCCAGGCCTCATGGAAGAGCTCCCCCCAGGCCTTGTAGATGTTATGGAGCACACAGGCTATGATGATGACCCATGAGATCTTGGTCTCTGTGACCTCAAGTGAAGGTGTGCCAGCATCCCTTCAGGCAGCCAAAGGTGCAGTCTACCAGTTTCCAGATCTTGTGCAGGCACCTGTTGAAATGTGCCCAGTGAGTATCCAGATTGCTGGTGTAGGGACACCTGATCCAGGGGAGGAGCAGGAAGGCAGGGTCCCCAATGAGGATGGGCAGAACTGTCATCTTGCTCAGCTGAGGTTCAGCACCTCTGATGTGAAACGCCCTCTCACCACCTCTCCACTAGGGCTGGCAGAGCTGTGTTCTGGAACATGCAGTCATTATGGGCTTTGCCCACCAAGCCTTCCCTCACATTGGTGAAGATGCCACAATGGTTGACAATGGCCTTCAGCATGACAGAGTGAAAGCCCCTCCAGCTGTAGTAGGGGCAGTGACCATGGGGTGGACAGGTGACAGGGATATGGGTCCCATCCAGGGCTCCGATGCACTGGGCATGGAACCCCGCTACCACCTCCAGGGGGCCATGCACCTGGAGCAAGGTGTGCCCCAGCACATCCTGAAGGTGACTGCACACTTCCAGGATGGCTTCCCCTGTGGTTGCTTTGCCCACACCAAAGAGGCAGCTGGCATAGCACAGGCTGGTGGACGTGGCCAGCTTGAGTACAGTGATGGCTAGCTGGGCCTTCTTGGGGAGAGGCAGCCACATGGTGGTTGCCTGCCTCTCCAGACCTGTTCAAAGAGCTCCTGGAAGATGGCCTGGTCATCCAAAAGGACTCCAGCCACTGCTCATTGCCCAAGGTCTGCTGGACAATGTGCAGCCACCAGTCCTGGTCTGGTTAGCTGAGTGGACCCGCAGGCAATAGGGCTGTAGTCCCAGGAGCTCATGGATAGCACCAGTGGTAGCATCCACATGCACATCATTTGCATCCCTTCCAGGGACCAGGAAGCAGCCAAGGGGATGGGCGGCATCAGTGCAGAGGCAGGGGGCCTTAGATGCCGTGGTGAGCCTGGGCACACAACCATGCAGCACAGGAGGCAGGCAGGGCCAAGACTGACCTGGGCCAGATGGTGGTTGCTGTGGTGGCAAAGCACAACAAGCAGGGTTTCAAGCAGGAACCTGGGGCATGGGTTGTCACTCCTGGGACGTGGAAGTGGAATAGCCATCACACAGTGGTCACAGGGTTTGGTGACAGTCACAGAAGGCAGTACCAGCATGCTGCAAATTGCTCCACTTTGGCCAGAGCCTCCAGCTCCCCCTGGCTGCTGTGGATGGGCGGCAGAGGGCTAGAGGAGGCCAAGAGCAGGTTAATGCCATGAGGTGCAAATCTGCTCCCATATGGCTGCATGTGTAGATGCCTTTCCAGGGCGGATTTACTGTACAGTAATTTACTGCATAGTAAACCATTATAGCACTAATTGTACATGTGGGTGTGTCCACTGGAACATATGTTCCAGAAATGCCATTTAGGCATACCCACGTGTAATGAGTATCTCTTTTATTGTAGCTGCTGATGTCCCATTTAGAGACACAATCCTTTAAAATATAAATTCTGAGGTGTGATACCCCTTGTTTCTGATTTCAGTTTGCTTTAATTCTCCACATATTATCCCCATCAATATGAATAATGTAATGGTAATCTAACATCTTGGACCCGGCATGAAAAAACCCAATTTTGTTAAAGTGGGATTTGAATTCTGAGAACAGATTTGTGGGAATTAAAACTCTTAACTGATCTGTTTGCCTGTGCTTTGTTAGTTACAGTAAGAACTGCTGACTTCAATGATAAAATCAAATGAGCAAACAAAAATGACTGTTTTCAGCCCTATAGAGCCAGTAGAGCTAAGAGCTTGATCTGGATTCTATTCCTTCTCAAGCATCATTAACAACACTGTTCATTTTGGGACAACTTCCAGTATCCTTGCTTACATTAAGTAGGATCTTAATAGCCAATTTCACTTACTGGAAACATTGGTGGAGTGATTAGCAAGGATAATAGAAGCTGATCTTAAATTCCAATGACTTCTCAAATGGAAGCCTACTGAGGACCTTTGGGGTGCATAGCTGTCAGTGAAAACATAATAAACAAGTAAATAATAAATGAATAGGTAAACAAGGATGCACAAGTGTTAGCACTTGCAGAACCTTTGATAATGATGAAGAAGTAAGAGAAGTAAAGAACTCTGCTTGAATTTCAAATCTTAGTTTGAGTGTCGTGGTGGCAGGCAGCATGCTTTTATTTTAAATTGAGCATATGTCATATAGAAATCTGCTAGTGACTAATAAACCTGGAACACCATGGTGACGGTTTCAAAAATAAATGTTTTAAAGTTTAAGTACAGTGTCAGCCTCCAGAATATCATTAAGTTTGTCCTCTTCCTTTTGGGTTGTTATACCATTTTGCCCCAAACATTTTGAAGTTGAGAGACTGAAACATAGTATATCTAGCTCCATTTCATACCTCCACTGAGGGGTATCCTCATTATAAGGTGCCTTCCAAAATATAAAGTGATCACACAAAAATCTGCTGATGACTCTGAAATCACAAGACTTTTATTTAAACACAGTAACCATCTGCAGTGAGATCAGCCTGACATCTCTTTTATCTCCAATTAGTCCAGCCTTTCAAAAATGAGGAAGAATTTGACTTCTACAGCCATCCATGCTTCCCTGTGTAGCCCTGACATCTGTTCTTGTTTGATAGTTGTTTTAATCCCTTCTTTGGACTAGATGGCACTCTCCCATTCCTTAATATATGCTTTCTTCATGTCTGTACTTTATAGCAATGGTTTTAAAATGTCAAATAATCATCAAAACGATTTTGGAAAGAAATAAAATTTTGAACAATGAATGGTTAATGCTGTTAGGTATTATATAAAGCTAACGTAAAACATTATTGTGTGTTTTGAATGCCATTCAGAAATATATGGGGGGGTGCACCACAGTTCACAGGGTATATTGTTTACCATTAAATGCCAGATTTGCATATGATAAGTACTTTCTTTTATTAAAAAGCAATGCAAATAGTCACACAAACTCCTGTGTAAATAGCAGTGAGGAACATTTATCCACCCACACTGAGGATTTACACCAGCCGAAGTGTGAGCAGAATCTGGCTCTGATATTCTAAACTGCTGAGCTGATATTTTGAATCTGATGCCATAAGTCCCAGGCTTAGTTCTGCTTTAGTCCACAATGTTACAGATCAAAAGAAGGTGAAATATTTCTGCAGATGGGGAAAAGCCGTATCTGAAACTAAAAGAATTCACCCCGTTGTGATTCATGACATTCTCTTGGCAAGCAAAGTGCACAGAAGCCCTCATAACCTATAGGATACAGAGTTTATCTTTGCTCTGATTAGATCTTCCACATGTTTAAATCTCTTCTCTTTCTTTACACACTTTATAATAACACGCTCTTCAAGGAAATACTCTATAATCTTATAATTTGAAAACTAATTCCATTTAATCTGTCCTTTTTGGCAAGTGACCTTTTCTTTTTCTTTTGCAATAGGTAAAAAAAAATTGTCTTTCTGATTTTTCTTCATATTCAGAATTCTGGATATCAAAACAGTTCATACACTGTACTTTCTATCAGCAATAGTATTGCCCTTTCAAAATTTCTCAGTGCACAACTCTCTGAAAATGTTCCTTTATGGAAGCCATTTCATTAGTTTATTTAAATGCAGTTCTCAAATAAAATAGGTTGGTCGTTTCAAAATGTCAGGGTCCAGGAGCAGATTTGAGAGCAATCCTGGCAAACACAATTGTCCAGATTAAAAACAAGCCATTGAGACATGACAGCAAAGTGGACCAATGACTGGCCTACCATCTGTCACTGATGGATTAAAATAGTCTTGCTGTAATGATATCTAGGAGACATTAATTCCATTCCAAATACATGGATTGGCTTATCCAGAAGGAGATTTACTCAGAGGAAAATATTTTTGCTGGTGGTTGAAAGTCAGCTGTAATCTCACTAATACAAATTGCTCATCCTGATTAAAGGCAAACTAGTGTACTATAAAATATATTCATATCCAGTGTACTATAAAATATATTCTAATCACTACACCTAATTACAAAGAAGAGTAAATCACTACAGATAAATTTCCATTCATCTGAAGTGGACCATAAATAGAATAGCTAACAATTGCGGACAATCAGATTTGTTTCTCAAGCAAAATTGCCATTGGATTCATAGGCCGTGTCAATATAGCTCTTCTCCCAACCCTAGGACTGACCAGAGCAAAATAAACCCTATCCACTGGTCTGGACTCTAGCATGTTAGAGACCAGTAATAAGATAAAGTAGAAGGTCAAGGGAGGGCCTCTTTCCTCAGCAATCATCTATGACTTCTCCTCTTCTCCAGCAGCTGGACTCTGGGCTTTGGGAGGTGTGGCGAATCACAGCCTCATTCACCAGTTCCTACACTCCCTTGACACTCCTGCTTGCCACGACTTCATGGTATTTAAGAACGCTTGAGTCCAGAGGGTCGTGCAAATGCTGGGTTGCTCCTCCTTCCAAGATTTCTGTGTTTCACCCCCGATACATAGTTTTAGTGCTTCTATTGGGGTTAGGTTTTCGTGGCTCCAGCTCACCCCCGCTTTGGGGTCCAGCTTCTAAGGCCCGGTGTTGCTATTCTAAACTTTTACAAGTAAGTCCGAAGACGTACAGGCAACCATCTCTTATGCTCATCTTACCCTTCCCTGGGGTGCCCGGCAACTCACTCAACAGGTTTGTTTGAAAGAAATGCTATCCCTGTAACATTTTCTCTCTTGCTATGTCTCAGCCTGTCCCCGACAGTGTTGCTTAACTGCTGCTCACAACCCCCTTGCAACTGTGCCGCTCCTAGGGTTTGCCCCTATTTCAGTCATGGTTTTAGCTGCAGTCTATGCACAGATCCCTCCTCTCAGTCACTGTGTCCTTGCTGTCAGCATCCTTTCCGCAGACCCTGGTGTCTGCATTGTCAGATCTTCCCATGCTCGAAACCAACTTCCAAGCAAAGTGGTGCTGGCTCCTACTGTGGGGTCTTTAAGAGGAGGCTTGATGTACATCTTGCTGGGGTCATTTGACCCCAGTACTCTTTCCTGCCATGGCAGGGGGTCGGACTAGATGATCTGCTCAGGTCCCTTCCGACCCTAGAAACTATGAAACTGTATGAAGACGCCTCCTTGTGTTTCTGTCCCAGTCCTCCCAGGACCCCTCTCTGAGCCTGCTGACTGTCCCTTTCTCCCCTTTGCCCTGCTTCCAGTTCCCCTTTAAGGGTCCATGGGCCTCTTTCTAGTCACTAATCACTTGCCCACCAGGGGTAATGCATTTCTTAATTAGCAACTGTCCACTGAGTCTGCCCATGTGACAAATGGCAGTTGTCTCCTCTTTTTCCCTGTTTCTTATCATATTACCCCTCAATCTGTAAACAGGGTTAGGGTCCCCTGCTACACCACTTTAGGTTCTCCCAGAGGTGGATCTGGGTTGTGGAGTGCAGTGGCGCAGATGTACCCCCTTTTCTGACCATGTGGCAGGAGCAGCAACCAGGAACTTTTTAAAAGTCTCTTAAAAGGTGAGAATTCCCCCTAACTCTTCCTGTCACCCATCCCCTCCCAATTCTTCCTCCCCTCTTCCTAGGGCTGCCACTGTCCTCACTGTCCTAGGGTTGAAGGGAGCTCCTGTCCCACTCCAGCTGGGCTATATTGGGGCTGGGCTCCCTCTCACTACTTGGTGCCCCCAGGTGTTCCCCACCGAGTGTTTCCACCAGCCTGGGAGCAGACGCAAGGAGGGGGAAACTGCCTGGCCACCACTGCTGCCGCTGCTCTGGGCTGAGCCCAGCTGGAATGGCTTTGGAGCTGACCCTTACCCCAGGAACAGCAGAAACCGTGGCAGTGGCATGGGAGCTAGGGGGTGAAGGGGAGGGTAGAGGATGTGTCTCTGAGCAGGGAGGGGCAGCGGGGTGGTCTGGGCACTTACAAAAGTCCCTGAATGCTGCTCTCATGGTGTGGTCTGCCCACCCTGGCGGAGTAGGAGAAAGGAGGCTAGAAGTGGCAGGGGGGGAGGGTTGGGGGTACAGCCACCTCTGAGTATATTCTAGCCAAAAATAATGAGACTGCCTCATCCAGTCTCAACGTCCTGGCACTTAAAAAAAAAAAAAAAAAGCCCTGCACTCACTGGATGTAGCAGTGGCCACTGGGGCCTCTGGGGCCTCCTGGCAGAGCTCAGAAAAAATTGGGGTTCCAGACTAAAAAAAAAAGTTTTTTAAAGCCTTGCACTCATCGGCAGTAGCAGCAGTTGTCGAGGTCACTGGGGCCTCCTGGCAGAGCCCCACCCCACAGCACAGGGCAGCAGGGGGCAGCAGGGACTGGGCCTGGCCGCCTGACACCCACACTGCACTTCCAAGGGAAGTGGTGCTTGCTCCTACCCTGGGGATCTTCAGAAGAAGGCTAGATAATCACTTAGCCAGGGCTGTTTGACCCCAGCATCCTTTCCTGCCCAAGGCAGGGGGTTGGACTTGATGATCTGCTCAGGTCCCTTCTGACCCTACCTACTATGAAACTATGAAACTACTATGAAACTGCCCCATTGCGTGGGTGCAGCCTGGGTTGGCAGGGCACAGTGCAGCTCCATGCACTGTCAGGCCCCCGAGTGACAGCCTCAGCTTGGGCCAACACAAAGCAGCTTTTTATACACAGGTTCTGGCTCCAGCATCTAGCTCCGTCTGGCTGCAGATCCAGGAGGAGCCAGGCAGGTTTATTTTGTCCCCAGTGGCACAATTTGCCACACACCAAAGTGCATGTCTGGGCACATGCACCGAGGCAAAAAGTCCCAGCTCAAATTTGAACCGCTTCTATTTGAGCTGCTGCAAGTGCACATGCCTGCATGTGTGGACACTCCCTGCGCATCTACACCAGCAATTAGTACACATGGATAAGCTCTGGAGTTTTTTGCTCCTAAGCATGCCATTCAAATCTTGCACCTGGGAGCAAGTAACTCTGGAGCAATCACATCCAGAGTTCATTTGTGTGCAACACCTGGAGCCTGGCTGGAGTAGCCCCAGTTGCCAGGGGATGCTGGGGGGTCAGCCTGCTAGCCCAGGGCTGCTTCAGCTGGGTGAAATGTGCTGTGGAGGGGCTGGCTGGGGCATAATGGTGCTTTGGTGTGGGGCTAGGCAGCAGGCAGCCCCCCACACTGAAGCACCCTCACGCCTCAGAGAGCCAAGTCAGTGTCTACACATGTGCTGCTGCACACAGAAAAGTACTTGTGAATACAGTGCTACAATTTAATTTATTAGTTTCCTTCACCTTAATAGGGGTGCCCATATAGACGGTGAGATGTTTACTGCAGAGCTATTTAGCCAGCTCCATGGTAAGAATTTTGCATAGACATGCCCAGTGTGATGGTTAATGAATGACTTCAGATCAACATGACTTAATAATACGTATAACAGAAGGAAACTTGTGGCAAATGACAGTGGAATAGAGCATGATTAATAGAATGGTGCCCCTAAAGATGGATTTTAAAGGTGATGTTGAAACTGTAGTGTTTGCTGAGGGCTAGAAAACTTTTATATTTTTTCTTTTCACCAAAATGGAAAAAGGCAGAGGGAACACAAAGCAAAAAAAACAGAATTTCTGACTTTTAAATGAGGGTTTCATCTTCTTTCTAAGCTATTCCTCTTACAGCTGTCCAGTGTGTTGGGTATGCAGTTTAGCATGTATCTTGTAGATCTTCTATCCCCTGGTTTCCAGGATCCAGCTGCCTTTAATATAGAATCTCTAAATGTAATAACAATTGTAAATATATAAATGTTCCCTTCAGAAAATATTGCATTGCAATCAGAACAGTAAAGTCATGGTTCTAATATCATTTATGTTGCTATAAATCTAGAATAATTCCACTGAAGTCAGAAAGTTAACCAGCCTAAATGAGATCAAAATGAACTACAAAGTTCAGTCTTCAGTACACTGATTTTAAAAAATCAAAATCTTTGGGACAACTGCTTTCCCCTTCCTGTAGTTAGCTGGGTTTCAGAAGCGACAGTATCCGTTTTTATTTAAAGATTTCTTTTTTCTTTAAATTTTACAATAGACAAAACATTCTTAAAAATTACAAGTGTGATGAATGGGTCATGCAAGGTCTCATATCAAAGACAAGTCCTACATTTTGAATCGTTATTGAGATATGTAATAGACAAGCGTTATAATTTACATTGTATAATATACATTATACACACACACACGATTATATATATACACACGTGTATATATGCAGTGTGTGTGTGTGTGTGTGTGTGTGTGTGTGTGTGTGTGTGTGTGTGTATAAAAATAGTATAATATACATTTAACTATGTCAGCTACGCTGATGACTCATTAAAATCCAGGTAATGGGCAGCAATGATAATTATCACACTGATATAATTCCATTAGTCTTTGTTTTGTATTAAGCTTTTTATAAATTTAAAAAATGGAAAAATTCAGAGTAGCAAGAAATGTGTGTGCATGTGTTGGATATATATATTCATAGCCTTAAAACATGTTCTGCATATTTCAAGTGCACTGAGTAACTGGGTTATCCTGGCAATTTCGTTTGTTCATTGGGAACTGGTTAACTAGCACGGTTTGTTAACTAGCATGGTTTGGTCTGAATGGGCTGTCCAGCAGGTTGATACCAAGGGCATGTGAAAGAGTGGTGGGACATATGGACTGTTATGCAGAACTTCTGACCCAGTAAATCTACTCAAATTCAATTTTTAGAATTATTTATGTGTCTGTACATAACGGCATATATATGTGTGCATATGCATGTGTTCACATAATATATTTATATGTGAAAAGAAAGAAGGGTGCATGTGTGTTTGTTAAAAAGAACAGGATACACACTTTTTTTCTTTTCAGGAGAATAGCTTTCCACGTTACCCAAGAGAATTAGAAAGTTGCAGCAAATATTGAGTGAGGAAAGAGCTCCAAATGTTTAAAAGTTAATTATTTCCCGTTAGAGGCTGTTTGTTATAATTTTCATGGTACATTTAGTAGTTGTGTTGCAATGATATATATTTACATAATGGCATTCAATAACGTATTTTCAACTGCCAAAAAGATAAATGACTTGTTGTTTTCATATGGTAAATGTATTTTCCACCAAATAAGATGATTAAGTCATTCCTGAAAGTGCTTTTTATTTGTGATAGCTTTGCTACCTATATATTTTTCTACTTCCCTCTATAGGTGAAATTAAACAGAGGGTAATGTTGACCAATGTAGTGGATCCCCAAAAAGAAGGTAAAGAAAATATTCTGGTGAGGCCACCTGGCGCTGAAGGAGGGAGTTATATTCTGCCCAACTCTGACCCAATTATCCTGTCCAGTAGCCGAATGACAGTTGTTGTTAGTTTTCAGAAACTCAAAATATGATATTAGTTGAAAAGATGGGTTTCTGTTTGTGTTAACCACATGCACCTTGTATGCCTTCAATTCTATTACTCATGCTTAATTTTGATAAACACTTACATTGATTGTTTATTTCTTTGTGCTGGCAAGTGTGATTACAGAAAGCCAGTAAGTATCTGCAGATACCGGAAAACATGTATGTACTTGGTTATGGTTCAGATGTTTTCCAGGTATAACGCTGAAGAAGTGCATTGGGGGGACAGAGAAACTGAGTTCAACCCCATTTTATCATTGGTGACGAGTTGGCGATGCATGCGGGTACACGTGCACCCCCCAAGTGTAGCAGTACACCCCCTGCAAAAAGGCGCCGCTGACAATATGGAGGCGCCTGTGGGCAGTTCCCGCTCACCACCCCTCTCCCCCTTGCCTCCAACACCACCGGCAATGTCTGCTGGCGGTCCGCGATCGCTGCTGGCCACCGCCCCCACTGCTGCCAGTAGCGTCCGTGGGTGGTCGCTGACTTGCCACCCCCCCCACAGCCACCTGTGGGAGCTCCCCTCTTGCCACTGCCATGATGCCACCACCAACAGCAGCACCACCACCTGTGGGAACTTGTCCTGCCTTGCCAGCCTCCAGGGGCATGTGGCATGCACTTTATATAGGTCCAACAATGCTTCCCATTTTCTCTTTGACAATCACACCTTATCATGCTTTTAATACCACCTTGTTCCTCTTATCATATTCTTTTAATGTCAGCTTCTGAGCCTGCAGGCTGCTTCTACTGCTTCCTTATCATATACATGTCTACACATGTCTAGCAAAGGCTTCAAGCCAGGTACTCTTCTCCTCTTTGGTGATCCCAATGTACCTTGCTCAAATCCCAGAAAAAAACTGTTAATGGAAAATGAAGCATGTCCTTTTCTTCACTGCCATTTGGGATTTAGTCTTAAAGAAAAAATGACATAAGCATTTAGGGCACTTTTACACATGCTCCAGGGGTGGCTGGAGGACACTTTGGTTAGAGCAGCTCTAAGAGCCACTCTAATTAAAGTGCCACAGCATCTCATTTATCAGTGTCCCTGTGCTTCAAAATGGTGGTGGAGGTGTTTCAACTAAAGATTGTTTGATAAGCTTTAGTTCAAGGGCCCACACCACCATTTTGAAGTGTGGAAACACTGATACATAGAACATGGAGGCTGACTGGAGCGCGGTAATTACTGCACTCTGGCAGATTAGATTAATCGAGTCTGCTCTGGTGCATTGTAATTATAAGGTGTCAGAGCGGCCTCACAGCACATCTATAGGCACCCTTGGAGTTTAACTGTAAATCTTGTTTAGCATTAATACAACAGCTGGTCAGGATTTTTTCAATAAAACATTTTTCCATGAAAAACATTGATCCTGTGAAAGAAAAGGATGGAATTACTGGTCAAAACTAGGTGGAAACACCGACCCACCTCAGAAGAGCAAATGGCCTGATTGTCAGGACACTTATCTAGGATGTGTGAGTCTGCCAGGGACTTGAACCTAGGTCCTCCACATCCCACCTGAATGCCAAAATCACAGCTTAGTTTTTCCCTAGCCCAGTAAAACTCAAACACTGAACAGCTGCAACAGAAGAGATTGAAGTCAACATCTCCATGCTTTAGACTACTGACATATGGGACAATCACAGATCAGGGATTTAAAGATGTATTTTCCAGTGCCCAGGTGAGTGATATACACCAGAGTACAATTAGGACTCCCACTATCTCTTATTTTTCACAAATTCTCCTCCCCCCAAGAAAGAGACTTGCCATCTTTGTTTCATTCCCAGAGAAAAGAGAAACATTATAAGAATCACAAGAAGTTTTGCAAGAAGGAAAAGCATTTCCCACCCTGCCCTACTGAGAATTTAGGAAGACAGGACAGGTGGAATATGGAGGGGAAGGGATACAACATGCAGGAAGAGTGAACAATGTGATGGTTTCCAAATACCACAATCATTTCACTTTTTCTTGGAGAGTGGGGCTCTCTTGTTAGGAAGGGATTATTAAAAGACAAATGTAAGTGTACATTGCTGGAAGGGAAGAAAAAAGGATGTCAGGTGGGAAAAGAAGAATGGAAGAAGATAAGAATAGAAAGCAGATGGAGTGAAGCTGAATTACAAAGACTGACTAAGAGAAGGAAGGAGTGGCTGACTGATGAAGCAGACAAAGAGCATCCAGAATAAAAATTGTAGAAAGTCATCAGATGGCAAAACCAGCATCCAGCAAAGTACAGCAACTGCACCTAACCATAACAATTTATTGATGGTATTATTGCCAGACACAGATATGCTTCCATCAAAATAAAATAATGGTATCGAAATACTCATCCCTTAACATTTGCTGATTGTAGGTACAATTCTTGTGTAAGGTAGAGGATGCAGATCTGGAATGATACAGACTCTTTCAAAACAGTGAAAGTTTTAAAATGCAAACATTATATGGTAAGAAGAAGTATTACTGAAGAAATTATATGGGCAATGTGTTTGTCTATATAGCAGCAAAGATATCACTGCGACGTTTGGTTTGGAGCCACTAAGGTTTTTGGGGGAGTATGGGGGGGAAGGGGATGGAGGTGGACAGTATATATGTTTCAGTGAAGTTGGACATGTGGAATTGAATCCTGACTCTAAGTCTCTTAAGTTTTTCCTTTCTCTACCTATAAAATTAGATTAATTAAATGTACTTATCTACTTCAAGTAGCAGCTCTGAAGACTATATAGTGCATATTTGTAGAGAGCTTTGAAAATGTGTCAATAAGAACACTTTGTATGTTAATATTATTGAATTTTACCAAAGAAAGGTGGAAGAGTCACTCCATTAGAACTTCATCCCACTGAAGCAAAGGGGTAGCTATGGTAGCTACGTTTGTTAGAAAAGTCCAATAATTCTGTAATAAAAACAAAGTTGCCTAATGCAATCCAGTATGCACCTGAGATTGCACTGAAATTACATTCAAATCTATTCTCTTTTACTGTAATGCCTATTTATATAATATAGCATAGTAGAATTGAGCCAAGCTGAACTGAGTAACATAAATAGAAAGCACAAATAACAATAGGCCCCACTGAGCAAAAAAAAGGCATTCTCTCTCCTTCATCCCATATCTAACTTTAAAGCATAGGATCACAGGAAGGGATCTCACAAGGTCATCTACTCCAGTTCCCTGCTCAAGGCAGAATCATCCTTGACAAAACCATCCCAGACAAGTGTATCTCTAAGTTTCTTGAACCTTGTTGAAAATTTCCAAGGATGGAGATTTCACAACTTCTCTAGGCAGCTTTTTTTAATGCTTAACCACCCTCCTAGTCTGAAAATAC
>NW_017729028.1:23658698-23659059 GCF_001723915.1 Gavialis gangeticus | reverse complement strand
TCTCTAGGCAGCTTTTTTTAATGCTTAACCACCCTCCTAGTCTGAAAATACTTCCTAATCTCCAACCTAAATTTCCTCTGCTGAAGTTTGAGGCCATTGCTCCTAGTCCTGTCCCCCTCAGTGACAGAGAAAAGTCTGTCTTCATCCTCTTTGTAATCTCCCTTCAGGTATTTGATAACTGTTATCAGATCCCCTGTCAGACTTCTCTTCTCCAGAATAAATAATCCTAGTCTTTCAGCCTTTCCTTTCAGTCAGATAAACTATATATGAAAGTCCTTTTTAACATAAGGCTGTCCCATGCATGGCACTAAATGTAATGGATTTTAGTGATTTAATAATATTATTTCAATGCTTTTGCGGG
>NW_017729028.1:23633205-23658524 GCF_001723915.1 Gavialis gangeticus | reverse complement strand
TTTTTTTTAATATAATTGTCTTCAGCTTTGGTCGGGGGGGGGGGGGGGGGCGGCATTGTATTCAGTTCCACTCTTCAAAGACTAGATGTGATACCCACCAATTACATTATGGGAAAGAATTCAAACGCTGCGCTGTATTAAATTACGGATTTCTGAAAATGTAACATGAGCATGCATTTTACATCCTCCTCTTTCCCATATGAAGGCAAGAAAAAGTCTATAACCCCATGAACTCTTTATGGGTAAGAACCAATGGCTTTCAAACTCAAGGGAAAGATCTCCCGTGGCTTCAAGAGGCATCAGATAAAGTCCACAGATAAAAATAAACCAATGGTCAAAGTAGTAGACAGAAAAGGAATGTTAATGTGCTCGGAGGACTCATGTTTATGGCCTTGGGCCAGTCAATTACTGTGACTTTTGTATGCCTAATTTATCCATCTGTTAAAATGGGCATAATAAACAATGCTTGTCACAAAGAGCAGTGAGGCTTTAATTAATGTTTGCATAGATCTTTGCCTGATTTTTTTCAAAGCTTTGCAATATGTCTTCCATGGAAAGGATCAAATTACACTGAGAATATTTACATATACCCTCAAATCATACTATGAGCACAAGCGAAGTGTGTGCGCGTGTGTTTATTATGAAAAGAGTATGCCTAGCAGAGTCTACTACCTTTTGGGGGATTATTTATATTTACTGTGAAAAGTCATTAAAATGTCTAGTCTACTGGCTTTTCTAATAAGGCAACATATCCTAAGGATTAGTCTTGTACTGTGCTTCCCATTCCCTCACTATTTATCAAAAGCTACTACAAAGAAAGCAGTATCCTACAGTTTTGTGTATGAACCTGCAGGTGAAATGAATAGAATACTTTCCTTTGCAGAACTCAAAGATATACACATGTCAAGGAATTCAACTTGGCCTTCCTGCTAACTAATGACTGTAGCAAGTAGCTGATTATTAATTAGAGCCTTCTCTACACTGGGGATTTACCCAGGTGTCATCATTAGCAGCCGAAAGGAGAATCAATGCAGAGACACAACGCTAGATCTAAGCAGGCAACAAAAAAATTCTACTTTCACTCAGAGCGTTTACTCCCATTTCTGATTACATGAAGTTTACCAGTGCAAACAGCTCCACAAAAGTTTTCCATAGGGGTACTACACCACTAATCCCTAGTACAAAGACCAAGACCCCCACTCCCATGGGTTTGTATCTTCTGTTCTTCTTAAGCTACCACTGCACATGTAGTAAAGTTAAAAAATTAAACAGGTGCATGAGAAAATGACAGGTGTTCTCTCAGGTAAACGCTTTTGGCTTCCTGTGCATCTGCTGTTTGACTTCTCCAACTCCCTTGTTGTTTGACTTCTCAAACATCTGCCATTTGACTTCTCAACCTTGCCATCAGGTGCCTTCATTTATTATTTTTTTCCAGGATAAATGTTTCTCAAATGTTACCTCAATCTACACTGGAGACCACAAGACAGTTAAAGTGCAAATAAGGAGTTCTCTGTTTTTTTTTTCCCTCTAAGCAAAACTCTTGTCTAATGTTAATGCGATTCCAAGATGTTCCTTAGATCCAGGGCAATTTGATTGCTCATTTGGGAATCAGGCAACATATGCAAAAGATTGTATGTATGTAGGAGCAGTTCTTATTCCTAATGCAGCCAATTATACTATGAATATTTTGTGCCATTTTCCTGTTCCCCTTGTTTTTGACCTGAACGCAGGCCAAAATATTTAAACCTCTGAAGTACATAAATGTATATTTAGGCAACTATAAAAAGGTTTGATTATAACAAGTGTTGAGCAGCTAGAAATCACACTGACTTAAATGAAACTACAGGCGCTTGATAATTTTGAAAATCAGCCTTTTTTATCTAAGTGTCTAACCATGGATTTGGAAACCTAATTTGAGGCACCCTACTCTGAAAATGATGGCTAATGAACAAGTACATGAGCAGATTTTCTACAAATAGCAAATATTACTGCATAGCTAACTGACTAATTATTAATTATTTGTGTTACAGTAGTCCTTAGAAACTAAAAGACATTAAGAACCCATTGTGCAAGGTGTGCTATATATACCAAGGAAGAATCATCTCAACTCAAAGTGCCTACAGAATATATAGATAAGACATGCAGTGATTGGGGGTGGAAAGGAAGGACAATTACCCATATTTTATGAATAAGGAATTCATACAGTACAAGAAATTTAGGGCAGAGAGAGGAATTGAACTTCTGAGTCTCATTAATGTAACTATAGAACTATTCTTTCTCTAAGATTAAAGAGCATATCCTGCTTTCATTTTCCATATCCAAAAAAGATCTACACTGGAGTGCTCAATTCCCAGCTTGTTGACCAAATTTTGCCCCTGTTGCTGGGTCATCTGGCTCACAGGGCTCTCCTGAGTATGGGGGGAGTGGGCTTTGTGCTACATAGGGCACTGAGGGACCTGATCCTGGATGGCTGATATGGGACTGGGCAGGGGCAGCGAGAGGCCTTGGAGTCCCAGAGCCTTGATCCCAGCATGTGTGGCTCGGTGGGGATGGTGTGGGGTCTCAAGGCCCTGATACTAATGTTTGGGTCCAGGTGGGGCAGCACAAAGCCACAGGGCTCCAATCCTGGTGCCTGGGGCTGGCTGGGTGTAGTGTGGGCCCTGGAGCACCAGAGAGCTGATCTTGGTGCATGGGGCTTGCTGGGAGACAGCATGGGCCCCAGAATCCCATCCTAGCACCTTTGATTGAGTAGGGGCAACACAGAGCCCTTGCACCCAATCCAGACATGTGGGGGCAGCTTGGAGCCCTATGCCCATCTGTCAGGTCTGATATGGCCTCTAGACCGGCCTTGTGCCATTCATCTGGCCTGTGGGGCCAAAACATTGAGCACCAATGTGCATCAGTCCACAGTTCTCTCTCAAATTACTTTATCTCATTGGCATAGAAGGAAGTTCTTTCTATGCTAATGAGATAAATACTTTGAGAAAGAACAGAAGTGTCCTGCAGGATGAGAATTGTCACATGAGATTCAACCACATAGGTGTCTGTACTAAGGTTAATTTTGAGCAATGGGGCAGTTGCATGATTGATAGGTGCAAGGCATATTTCATATATGTATGTTCATATATGTTCTATGTGCAAAGGGAACATGAAACATATTTTGCACTTATGAATCACAGAACCCTGTTTGGCTCAGATTTAGGCTTGGTATTGACAGAAACATATTCAAGGTAGAATCTAGTATAAAAAGTTGCCGTCACGCAGGGCATTTATAATTTTTCTTGAATTTAGTTTATAGAAGAAAGATACCTTGTTGATGTTTATCAGTCACAAAATATTTCTTGCTGCTTATATAATATTCTATTCTATTTTATGCAATATGTTATGTGATGTGATTAACACTTTTCCTATACTTGTTCTCTCAACTTCTTCCCAGTGGCAGACGGTAACAAAAGTTTGGTGTGGAGTATTTTGTTTGGGACTTTTATACCTTCCCCCCCTCTCCTCCCACACACACTTGGCCGGAGGTAATTCAGTATTTTCATTAATGATCTGGAAGTGATCCAGTAAAGGTAGTGATCTCTGAGTAAATTTTAAAACAAGCTGTTGCCTAAGAAAGCTTATGCCTCTCTGGTTAGTCACCAAGGTGCCACCTAGGTGTCCTCTAGGAACAAGGAAAAAGCAGACCATGTTTACAGAATAAAATGCAGAGTCCTGGGAAGAAGCCACTCTGAAAAGGATTAACGAGTCCCGGTAGGTAAGCAGCTCAACATGAGTTCCCAGTGTGATGCTAGAGGAAGAAGGGATAATGTAATATAAATAGGGTAATAGTGAGAAGGGGTCGACAGGTAGTTTTATTGATGTGTGGCATTGGTGAGACAGCTAATGGAAAACTGTAGCCAGTTTCCAACTTAAAACTATTTGTTTTCACATTACTTTATCTTAACAAAATTTACAAGGCAAAATTTCAATACTCATGACATTTTTAAAGTGGGAACAGAAAGGAACGAAAGGGCTATGTAAGCCAATGTAGAATCATGTAAGTTATACCTAGCAAATACAGATATAATAAACATACCTTTATCCATGTTTGATACAATGACAAATACTTCCTGTGACAGGACCAGGCCCCAGGAGCAGCCAAGACACCCCCTTGGGGCCATCTGGCTCCTGCCCCACTCTGGCTCCTTGGGTATCCTCCCTTTCCTCTTTCCTGCCACACAGTGATGGAGTTCTTTGATTGTAAAAGGGAGGCTACCGTAAGGTCCTAGAGCAAGACCTCACCTCTTCTTCAGCCACTGGGTCCCTCCCAGACCCAGCTGATTCCAGTCCACCTCAATCACTACATGGGCCCCCCGGCCCTGTCTGTGCCCAAGGGCATCAATTGCTTTAAGAGCTATTTGTCGGCTCCTTCTGCCCCTACAGCCATGCCCATGCTGCGCAGATGTCACTCTCTTGCCAAGGATTCTCCTGTATAGGGTTCATCCTTCTATGCCTTAGCCTACAGATTACTCTAGCCATAGACTGGTAACCTAGGCCCACGGGCTCAGCCCGGGCTTTTCAGTCTCAACCTTTCAACAGCCTCTGGCTGCCTTTGTTGTCCCCTGCCTGGCCTCCAACCACCTGTGTTCCCCCTCTGGGCTCTGGCTCCAGCCCTCTCAGCCTGCCTGTGCTTTGTGTCCATGCCCCTGGCATGCCACAAAATCATGCATGCCCCTCAGGCACCCCTATGGCCCTTCAACCCTTAGAGCCACGCTTGGTCTGCTGGTCTAAACTAAACAAAATGCAAGCCCACTAGCTGTATGACAAAAGTCTCTCCACACTGAGTCAATAATTCCCTCTGAAGGCTATAAGTTCCCCTTAGCTCTCTACTTGCATCTCGGGGGCAGCCAGACTGATTGTTCTCAGGCACTGGCCTTATGTGCCTCTAAAGCCCCATCTGTTCCAGGCAGATGGCTCTTCAGGGGCTGCCATTTAGGCCTGATGACTAGGTCACCCTTCTCTGCAGTGGCTTAGCTGAGGTGCTTGCAGGTCTTTGCTCCTGGGCAGCCTAGATGTCTGCCTCCTGTACAGCTTACTGCTGGCAGCTAGCTCCCAGGATAGTCAGCCATCCAGAATTAGCCCCTATTCTGTTGTTATGGGTTGGTCTGCTTTCGAACACCTAGCCTACAACCAGTTAGCCTGCTTCCTAGCTGCTGGCCCCCGCACAGGCAGCTTAGCCTGCTGCATCAACCCTTAAGGTAAAAAGAGCCTCCAGCTCCCTATTACACTTCCCAAATTCCAATGGTATCTTACAGTCTAAGTAAGTATTAAAAAGCTGCCAGACCTGCTCATGTAAATCCCAGGAACCTCATAAGTTTTCACAGTATGCATTCAAACAAGAACAAACCAAGCAAGCAATTTACTTTGCTATGAGAATATTCAGCTAAAACAGTTCTGGCTGAGATTAGTTTCAGAAGTGCTGTGCTTCTGAAAGGCCTGCAAAACTATGGACTTTACATGCACAAGTTTTGTATGTCTCCAACTGATACATTTAAGGAAATAACTATAATTTGAATATATTATTTGGACAACTGTAGCAAGAGCTGCAGTCAGGCCCCAGATGCTGTAGAAACACAAAGCAAAAAAAGATTAACATCGCCTGCAAAATCCTATCATCTAAGTAAAGAGAAAACAAGATGTTCTCATGTAGGAATCATCATCCCTTCAGAACAGAGGCCATTCTATTGGGTTGCACCACTTTAACTATAGCTGTTTCTTGATCTAAAGTTAAAAGTTATGAGGAAGGAAGGAGGGTGCAACAGGGCACTAATGTGGGACTTGAGAGAGAGAGTTCACACAACAACCATCTGCCATAACACCAGCCTGTGACTAGTGTCTGTGTTTCATCACAGACTTCATGTGTAACCTTGGACTTGTTTCTTAACATTTCACTTGGCATTTATAAAATGGGGATAATAGTACTTCCTTATCATACAGGGGTGTGGGAAAGTAAATACAATAATGGGTGAGTCATTCAAATCTTAAGGGAAATGAGGCCTGTATGAGTACCTAGGATAGTTAAGCAATATGGCACAGATAAGTAAAAATTATGTTAACATTTCAAAAAGTATCTACCCGAGATGAGGCATTTGTCTGGTACTGCTTTTTACTGCCGTTAGAAGACCATGGTTGTTTTGAGTCATACAGAAAGAAACTATTAGTGAGGGGAGAGATGTCAGGCAAGGAAGGAATATCCTTACATTTATTTTAAATGGAGCTGAATCAAAATCCAGGATCTGAACACACCAAATTTTGAGAAGTTTTGATCCAGATTTGAGCTTTGTAGCTTCCATTCATCTTTACACTGTATGAAGTCTCTGTTACAGCAAGGTATGTCCTGAACAAGTCTTGCAAAATCGTAACAGTAACCTAGGTTTCATCTCATAAACCTTCTTTGACCTCCACCCTCTTAATCAATAGTTTGAAACAGTAAAATATAATGTTAATAATACTATTACTAGGTGTTGGTGGAGGTTGTATCACACATATTCCCCCCATACAACAGGCAGCCATCTGTCCATCCAGAAGATGGAGTTTGCCTGGTGTGTATATATAGGATTACATGTAAAAACATCTGCTCAGTCTTTTAATTCCATATATTGATGGTGTTACCATAATCATATTGGCTGGGAAATGTTCCAGTCATCACACTGCTCTTATGAATCATACTTGTCAAGAAAATATCAGCATCTTTTATGTGGTACTCTGCTATTTTTAGGATGAATGCTACAAATGTATTTAGTGCAATTACTTTTTTAAAAACAGAGAGAAACTAATCAATTACATTAAAAACCAGAGGTTTGATTCTCCTTTCACACAACTTGCATGCAGTTACTTCCACTTCACACTCATGCAAATAAGAAGAGAATCAGATCTATTGTTTTAAGATGAAAAGGATGCCTATTTTGGAGTGTAAAAATAACCCACCAGTGAAAAGGATTACATCATTGTAGTTCTAGAAACTTTAAACTGGAAATGGATCCTGTATTATAAAGTTCAGAACTGGATTCCAGTTCCCTCAAGTTCTGGAGTTTTTCACTTAAAGCCAGGATTTGCTTAGTCATGTGACACTTCCTGTTTCCCATAATGATTTCCCATTGCTACCGCCTCCAGGCAAACAGTGAAAACAGTGATGAACAAGCACCCAATGTGCTTTCAAACCCAAACTCTTCCAAAGATTGATGGGATATGGATGTATTTTAAGCTTGAATCTATAAAAAGATTCAGGCTCATGATTCCAACCTTAGGTCTCATTGAATGCATCTACACATGTGCTCTGCTGGGGAGCTGACTAATTAGCTCCACAGTAAAACATCATCTACATATGTACCTCCATTAGGGCTCCATAATTAATTAACTGTGTTGTAAGATAGTACTGTACAGGACAAGTACTATCCTATGGTGGAGTCATTTAGTGCACTGAAATGCATGTATAGGTGGTGACTGGGGCTGGCTAGTGCACAACGGTGACTGGGGCTGGCTGGGACTAGCTGGCACACAGTGTGGAGGCTGCTTGCCAGCTAGCCCTGCACTATAGCATCCTTGTGCCCCAGCCAGCCCCTCTGAAGCATGCTGAACAAGGGCAGAGCAGCCCTGGGCTGGCAGGCTGACCCCAGGCTCCCTGCCGGCTGGGGCTGCTCCACTCCAACTCCACCTGCTGCAATTCTGGGAACCCATGTAAGTGCACATGTAAGTGATTTAATTGGAACGGACTTATCCCTGAAAAACATTTCAAATCTCAGGAAATGGCACATTCTCATTCAACTTGTTTCCAGTGAAAATGCTCCAAACAATTTAGCTCAACACTGTGTTTTCTAACATCTCTTAATTAGAGTTGGTGGGGTGGAGGGGAAATTTGACAAAATAGGTTTCCCTTGGGGAGCACAATTTCATTTGAACCCAAACGTGTCTTGAAATATGTCCATTTCTACAACATTTACAATAGGAACACTTTCAAAGGAAACTTTCTAGATGACTTACCAGAGATGAGCACATCAGACTATTTCATGTTGATAACATTGAAAGGTTTTATTGTTATTCTATTTAATTCTATTTCCATGTTCTTGTTAAACATTTTTTTCTCGGTTTTAATAAAGTAGTGTAGGGCTATCCACCTTCCAGGGAGCTGGGAGCTGCAGAACCCAGAGCTGCATGCCACTCCTGCCTTCCCCCCACCATGTCCCCCTTCTCCCAGCCATGTGCACCGTGAGGATTTCCAGCCCAGCTGCACCCCCCTTCTCCCAACTGTGCACCCAATTCAAGCAGCCCCATCTAGCACACAGCCCAGGTCCCCCGCATATACACGGCACATGCAGTTGGGGGGGGTCGGGCAGAGTGGGGTACTCCACAGCTGGGAGGGAGAGTGAGCTTGGCTGCCCGGGGCTCCTTCTGCTGCATATAGGGCATGAGCAGCTCCATAGCACAGACAGCCCAGCTCCCCCTGCGCAGCTGGAAGGAAGGAAGCTGCTGCATTGCTGGGGCGCATGGCTGGGACTTGGGGAGCCAGGCTGCCCAATTCTGTGTGCATGGCAGGGAGTGCATAGATGGGCAGCCCATCTCCCCACTCTCCCCGCTGCAAGTGCTGCACAGGCAGCTCTGTAGCCCAGCACCTGCTCCTCCCCCTACCACATGCATAGTGCAGACAACCAAGCTCCCCCATCTCCCAGCCATACCCACCACATGCCTAGCACAGGCAACTTGGCTTTTCCCTGCCTTGTTCGGGGCATGTGCATACACCATCCACCTACAGTGCAGGCAGGCTCCCTTCTTAGCCGCACATGCAACTCAGGTACTCCAGCTCCCTCCTGGCTGCTGTAGCAGGAAAAATTGTGGAGGGGGAATAGCACCAGATGAGAGCCTACAGGCCTCATGCTAACTCTTTAGGACCTGCATACATCCCTGGGCCACCAGTTGGACAGTCCTGTTGTAGTATATGCATATGATTCATATTTATGCGTGGACATTTATTAAAAGAATAACATTTTCAAAACAAAATGAAGTGACCTTATTGAAATAAATTGCTTTGACATTATCAAAGTTTTCACTCACTATTTCATAGTAGAATCTTTTTTTCTTTTTTTAAAATTCTGGTCCCCAAAAATTTCAATGTTTTTGTTCCAATTTAAGATGAAAAATATTTGAAATATTGGTGTTTCCTTCAGAAGGGATAATCCTCCAACCCACGTTAGAGACAGATCTCAGCTATGTTTTTCAGGTGCAATGTTCCCAGAGATTTCTGGATCCATCTCATCTTCATTGATAATGGTATTGCCCATGGAAAAATCATTATGGGCCACAAGCATAAAAGAAATATTAATTTCCGGAAGTAATTTGAAGTGAGACTGAATAAGATTAAGGCCAATATTGATCAGTCCCATTAAAAAAACCCAACGGGTACACATAGTCTTTGGATTCCAATCTCTGAATTTCTCTGGTTTGTAAAATTCAGTTGTTACATGAAGCTAAACAAACACAACACATAATTTATTCCTTCATTCTTCATTCACTTTGCCTCTTGAATTTACTCAGGTCTTAAAATAGGATGTATCTGACTTTTCCAGCATTGACTACTTCTGTATGATAAATATTTGTCTTCAGTTTTTTGACACTATATTATCAGGGTACCCTGCAGTTGAATTTGTTTTTACCTTGTTCATATATATACCAGACCATTCTAATACAGTTTCACAATTAATAGGATAGGGATTATAGGAATAAAGCTGCATGCCAGGACAGGAGGAGAGCAAGGAATCAATTAGTAGATTCACAAACAGGATTTTAGAAGACTGTCAATCACAAGTGTGCCAATTAGACTTTGTACTCTTTTGATCTGGAAATAAAAAAAAATCTCCACAGGTATTGACTAATGAAACCTAAAAAAAATAAAAAAAGAGTTGGACAAACCTGGTAAAGGGGTTTGCAAACTGAGTCCTACAATTTATGCCATAGTGGTTCTGATTGAGCAAACAGCATCAAGTTTCTTTGGAGGGCAGACTTTTAAAAAATGTCCTAAAAGGAATTGTCCGCAGCCACTTAACCATCCCATAAATCTACCCAGCCCCAGGCTCTTCGCCTCCCACCTTAATTACCTCTTTATCATTAACAAAAGTAATACTAATGACCTTTGGTCCATTATGCTGATGTCCTATGCCGTGGAAGCAGCAAATGAGGCTGTAGTAATGGTTGAGTCTGCCAGAGTGTGGTAATTACTCAGCTCCAGGCAGCCCCTGTGTCTTGGGTATCAGTGTCCCCGTGCTTGAAAATGGCAGTGGGGTGCTTTATTTAAAGCTTATTCAACGAGCTATATAAACACCTCTGCCACCGTTCTGAAGTGTGGGGATGCTGACACACGAGACTCTCTGGGCACTTGAATTAGAATGGCTGTCTAATTAAAGTGCCCCCTCCCTGCCAGCATGTGTAAAAATGCTCTAAAAAACCGTGCAGTTTGCAGCGCCTCAAACCTATTTGGGGCACTGCAAAACACACATGGTGCAACTGTGTGCCATGCCATAAATTTGCAGTGCAGCGTCTGCATAAAACTGCAGTGCAGCGTCTGCAGGTGGTCACCGATCAGCGGTTGGTGCTTGCCAACCTCCCCCTCCCCTCCATCACCACTGACACCGCTGTGGCCTTCTGCAGGAACTCCCCACTCCCTACCTCCATGTCCCCACTGCTGCCACATGCGGGTGGTCGCCCTGCCCCACCCCAGCCTTGGAGGCACATAACATTCATAATATTAATTTCTTACAGAAATCAACACCACTTGTCATTATATTATCCACAGATTACTTAAACTATGATGGATAAAATGCTGCTGTCATCATTTAGAGGCAGTATCGAAATGTTGTCATAGTAAAAGCTGAATTCATGAAGTCTTAATGAAATTGCTACCTTCAATTCTGACAAGTGGGTTAAGAACAAGCTTCTCATTTTAGAAGTGAAAAAGAGATAGACAGATGCTTTGTCTTTTCCCAATAAGAGCAGAGAACAGTGTTAATGATTTACTTGGGAATAAGAACCACAAGTCCTTGCATATCCAAGTACTAAATGACTGCAGTAACCAGCATTACTGCACAGTAGCATCCCTCCATGGCTTCCTAGTGACGCTGACTGCACAGTGGCTTGTTACTACTGTGCAGCAGTGTCGCGCCACAAACACAGCTAGCGTATTTAAAGCATGGGATTGCAACTTAGGACTCCTCAGGTGTTTGTCTCTAGCACATGGTGTGTGGCACTGGAGAAGTCACTTATTTAGAAGATAAATGCTTTGGAGTATATTTCACCATGTTACTTGCCCATATACATTAAGTAAAGCTTGTTGTTATACGTATGAAAATAATAATCTAAAATGTAGCCTCCAGGGCTCAGTTTACTTTCCACTTAGGTGACAATACCATGCCCCTCAGTTTCTGTGGGACTGAATTACTGCAAAATTCCTTTGAAGGCTTGAATGCTGCTGAGATGCAAAGAAATCTTCAGCACAGAAACAAGGAATAAAAGGGCAGCCTGTACTTTAACTGTAAGAATAACCAAATCCCTGAAAATGATGACTGCATTTGGCAGAGGTAAAAGGGGCGAAGGGTGAAAGCATAGCACAGAAACGTGCAGGACTGCATATTTATATACATCACACTCATGAAAATAATATTCCCAGCCTGGTACCAAGTGTATGATGTAATGCTTACTGGCAACATCTTGCTCAGTACTAAATTCCTTACCTACCCACAGCTTCTGAACTGGGCCCATTGGATGCATCTACCGATTTCCACACTGAGCTAGATTGATTCTGCTCTGTTAGGGGAAAGATTTACTGAATCTATTGCTATTGGGCCATCAACTGTGTTATAAATAGGCCATAGGGAGTTCAGACTGAACAATGTCGGTCTCATCAATCCTCAGTGAAGAAGACTGTGAGATCAATGTGTTATTTTCCTTTTGGATGAGCTGTACCTTGTTTGCTTATCCCCAGTATTCCTAGAGGAAGAACCATGGTAGACGCATTGTATCTACACAGCCTTACGCTAGCGGAGATACTGTGTGGAGGTGAGGGGGTGATGGGGGTGCTTTACAAGTTCATATACATTGGTGTGCTCTAGAAGTCCATACAAAGAAGCTTCTTTTGCACAAGGACTTGGGGGAGGAATAAATGTGGGAGGGCCTCAGTGATGGGCATTATTTAGACCTTTCAAGACCATCTCAGGCTCCCTTTTTCTAAGGGAAAATCTGATTGCACAGCACTCCTTACAAGACCCAGCTATGGCGCCTTCAAGTATGACATCATGTGTTGCCATGGAAGCTTTTCTGACCATTTTCCTCAATCAGAGGAGAAAATAGGCACAATTTTAATTGAAATGAACTGTCATGAGCAATGAAATGCTCATTAACTTTAATTGTAAACACTTTCACTTTTCATCATAGTAACAAAGAGATAAATCAAGGGATCCAAAATGTTAGCTGTGTTACTAAAAAATCCACACATTTTTACATCCTCGGTCTTCTTCACCTAGTACTGGGAACAGAAAATGAGATCTCTGCTATGTTTTTATAAAGTAAAAAAAGACAAGAAACAGCCAACCTCCATTGACCTCCTGGCCTCTATTAGAGCTGACTTCATAAGAAAGCTATAAGCTCTATTCTATGAGAGAGAAATGGCAGTCAGTAACAGAGAATAGGCTGTATACATTGTTTTCTGTTTTTATTCCTGACTTATTTTAGTTTAATGAAATCATCTTCTACAACATTTTTTAAAACTTTAGACTGCACTGATCTCCAAGAGAAGAGATAGCAGACCAGGCCCTGCTCAGTTCTTCCAGGGAGTCAGGGACTGCCTTCATAGGAATAGCATTTGATTGATTCCTTTGTAAATGGCATCAGAATTGATCCCTAGGTATCTGGAGGTATGGACAGTAGTGCAATGAACAAATATGATTGAACAATAATGGGAGCAGATGCTTTGGTGGACAGATGAATGGCCTCTAATGAGATGTCACAGGTTCCACTGCTAGCCTGAGCAAGTCACTTCATCATTTTGTACTTATATGTGTGCCGATACAGTGCACTCCCCAGCAGCTCTGGGTGCACCACCTCAGGTACAACCCAGCCCACTTCTCCCATTCTGCATGAGCCAAACCTAGAAATGGAGCACAAACAAGACAGAAATCTCCAGAATGTAGAAATGGATGTCCTCAGCTTAGCTTCACGACCTCATTAGAATTACAGAATCAGAAGATTAGTGTTGGAGGTCATCTAGTCCAACCCCCTGCTCAGAGCAGAACCATCCCCAACCATTTCATCCCAGGGGAGGTTTTGTCATTGCCAGGTTTGGTGCATACAAAGTGAGAGCTAGAGGGTACAGTGTTGAAAATAACCAGTATAGACATAACCTCTTTCTCTCTTACTTCTTTATCCCATCACCTCTTCAAGGTAGGGATTCTTTCTCATCTTGCTTTTCTCTACTCACTGGGTGTATCTACACATGCACTTTACACGTGTTTTGACTAATTAGTTTCATCATAAAGCATCACTGTCTACACATGTGCCTGTATTAGGGCACAGTAAATTAATTAACTCCACTGTAGGATAGTACTGTCCAGGACAAGTACTATCCTACAGTGGCGTAACTGCATGTACAGAAATGCACGTGTAGAGGGTGCTACAATGCAGGGCTTGCCTTCTGGCTAGCACTGTACTATAGCACCCTTGTATCTCAGCCAGCCCTTTTGCAGCACGTTAAGCTGGGGCAGAGCAACTCCAGGTTGGCAAGCTGACCCTTAGGCTTCTTGTCAGCTACTTCGCCCTAGCTCAATGTGTTGCAATCCCAGGCTCACATGTAATCACGGCACCTGGGAGAAATAAGAGAAATAAACTCCAGCATGAACTTTTCCAGAGTTTATTGCTATATGCTACTTGCACATGTAGTTGTGCTCACCTCGTATTTCTCTAGCACCCAGCACACCTGATGAAACTCTGATTTTTGGCTGGGAATTCAGAAGCTTTCAGTAATAAACAGGAATACAAAAAAACTTGATACATCCTCTTTGAACTTATCTTCATATAGCTCTATAGTCTGTTAGTTGTATCCAAAAAAGCCTTACATGTGCTTCCACAATGATTATTTGTTGATCACTGATGGTCTAAATGCTGTAAAAGTCAAAAGATAACTTAGGGATAGATTCAGAACTTATTTACATGAGCATAATATATGAATATCCCCACACTGTGAGTCCTCAAGAAAGAGAAAGTTAGAAGGAAGGCAAGAAGTAAATATTTTTAAAAGTCCTCAAACAAACAAAAACTAAAACCCTAATCTATTATTACAAAAATTATCCATAAAGTGTAAACAAGCCATTTCCAGAGATCCATATGATTTTAACAACCAAAATTTTAAAAGCCATTTATAGCATAAATAGTCCCAATAAAATTATATTTGCTAAGAGCTTCAGCAGGTGCCAAAAGAATCATTCTATGGCTTTGCAAACCAGCAAAGAAACTGAGAACTGTCAGTGTATATTAAAAAAAATTGGAGACGGGATCAGACAGCTACAAAAATATTACTTGAATGTTAAAGAAAATACAGTATTTATTTTTAAGATTGGCGTGAATGATATACTCCTGAAGACACACACACACACACAAAGAGAGAAGGGGGGAGAGAGAGAGTCCACATTCCATGTACATGTTTAACCTCTTTTGCTGTTATGTTTTTTTTATTTGGTATATCTTCTCAAATAGCCATCTGAAAGCGAACCCCTTTGCAATAGATGGGTCTTGTGAGACAAACTCCAAGCCCCAAAGACTCTACAAGCTCAATAGAATAATAAGACAGGAGGGAAAAAGACACAGAGAAAAGTGAAATGAACTTGCACAGCAGGTTGGTGAGAGAACTGGGAAGAGAAAAGAGCTCCACTGAGTGCCAATTTATTACCCTGTTCATAGGACCATACCACTAGGATTTTTAATTCCCAGTTGTTTTACGTATGAAGATTAGGTAGTATGTTTTACTTGCACTGCAATACATTCCTCATCACATCTCTTCCATTTTTACTTTAAAAAAATTAGGTTTCAGCAGAAATCAAAAATCTCTCTCATCTTGCATGACATAGAAGCAATAAGCATCTGTGATTGGGATGTATACTCTCAGCATTACTTATCTGCATCTGTGAGGGTACCCTACTGGGAAAAGCTCCTTGGAAAGACACTTCCCAACAAAGGGGAGATTTGGAAGCCTGATTACATTTTATTTTCATCCCTCTACAGAGCTGGCTGTCAATGGCATTGAGAGCAATGTCGCGGAGGAGTGAAAATTCCCTTTCTACAGCTTTGTGAGTCACCAATGATTGACTGTCTAAGAGCATCTTTAAAACAGCTTAAAACCTGGTCCACAGGCCCCAATCCAAAACTCAGGGAAATTATGAAGTCTTTTCATTGACTTCAGTGGACCTTGGATGCGGCCTGTGTTTTTGACTCAGTTTCTGTCTTGCAGTTTTACAGCATAATAGATTAATTATAAAAAATTAAGGCTTGGATCAAAAAGGGATTTGTGTACACTAGACATCTGTTAGCTATAGTGTATGCATTTATTTTTTTCTCTACCGTGATCAACAAAGTCCTGCTCATACATTTATATGCTTATTCATTCAAGGGCATATAATTCTTTCTTTCTCATAGAAAGAATTCAACCAAGACTCTTTAGGATTCACATCCTCTAAGGGACTTGGCTCGCTATTGCTTGGGGATGTACCCAAGAGGTGGAATAGAATCTGGATTTAAGGATCTTTGTTTACCATATAGAGACCCAGGATGCATATCTCCATTTGAAATTCAATTTATAAGTGCTTATGCCTAAATATTAGGTGAATCAGACACCACGTTACTACACCTAGGCCATGTCTACATGTGCATTTAGGTGCATCTAAATTTAATGCGCATTAACTTACTGCACAATAAGGCGATTTATGCTCACATCTACATGTGCATGCATTAAAGCACATTAACACCGTGGACACAGACTCATGTAGGACTAAAGTTAGTCCCATCAGTCCATACACAGCATTAATGTGCCATAATACGTCTACATGTGTGTTAATGCACTTTAGCTATTCATGCCTAAATTTAATACCTGCTTTTGCGTGTATCAAATTTAGGTAAGAATAACCTAAAATCACCATTTTTAAGGTGCATTAAGGGCATGCACATGTAAATGTGTGCCCTTAATGGATCTGAAATGGGACTAAAGTGCCTTAAAATTGACACGTGTAGATGTACCCTCTAAATTCCTTTTTGTGCCTAAACAGATTAATCTGAAGTCAGAATCCCAAGCAACTGGGAACATGTCCTATAATGATGTGGTTAACTATGGCTATATATAATGTTATATCACTAATACATGTGCAAGCAGTTTTGCATTGAATTAATGTTACCAAAATTAATTTTGGCTTTTACAGCACTTAGGAGAATGGCAGTACTCAACAAATAATCATTCCCTCAAGTCAAGAGTACTCACTAGCCTAGCAGCCCATAGACTTAACATGAATAAAACACACTGTAGCCCATCACACATAGAGAGGTGAATTGGCTAACATCACCGCTGGCTGCCTTGGACTCCCCAGACCAAATGAGAGGATACTGTGGTTCATTCTGGGTCAGTATGGCAGGACACTGTTTGTGCCTGCCACTTTAAGACCTGGGGCCAAGCAGCCAACAGGTGCTTAATCGTGGCCATTTTAGAGCTCTGGCTCCCCATATAAACAGGACATTTTGCTACTGGCTGGAGGTGCAGCAACATCACCTGGCTGTGAGGCTTCATGGAACACTATGGAGGTAAGGGTTGTAGGGGATGGTCTGGAGGCTCCTGGTCCTGGGAAGGACCTAAAGCTACATCCTGCCAGGAGTGGGTGGCCTGGTGGGGCTCTCAGTAATGTGGGAGCCCCTGGGAAATGCCAGGCCACTTACCACCCCAGAGAAAGGTGGGTTGGGGCACCTTAAACCCAGTTCCCACAACTGAGTGGGTTACCCCCTTGTAGGGTCTGGAAGGTGGACCCCAGCAAGAGTGTAGGGCCAAAGACTCAGAAACCTGTCTTGACATCCCCTGACTGGTCAATGCTGGGGCCAGGACTGGAATGGTTGAAGGGCCAGGGGCCTACTGTGAAGGATGCCCATAGCTAAGGGCCTGGGGTTCTGACTGGCCCTTCCAGCCAGTGTAGCCAAAGGTCCTGGGGGGACCACACCTGTAAGGGGGAAGCAGCTCAGGGAGCTATGCAGCCTAGAATGAAGGTGGAGTAGGCTGCCTGAATGGAGGGGTCCAGGTGGGGTTCAAGTAGTAGGATTCTGGGGCCCAGAGTGGGGCCAGTGATGTTGACAACAGAGAATGCCATCTGGGAGAAATGGGCTGCAGTGTAGGAGAAGTATGGAGCCGCAGATAGCGTCCCCCGGCATTGGGGCAAGAAATGGGTAGCCTCCTGCTTATTAAGATCATTAATTATTTAATTAACACCAAGGCATGGCAAGCAAGAAGGCGGGTGGTTGGCCCAGAACAGGTGGGCAGGCCACAGGTAAAATAGGCCACGAGAAGGCCCCCCTGTTACAGTCAGTCATTGGCACAAAGTCGAGTAGCACAGTGAGATGCAGTCAGGAAAGAGCGACACTAAACTCTTCCATACCAAAGGCATACTTAATATACACTTCATATTATGTACAGACAGCTCATGTTCTGCCCATGATTTGATTTTAAAGCTGAGGTTTCAAATTAAGTAGTTATCAATTCACATACAAACTGAAGGTTTGGAATGGAAAGTTTGTCATAGGCATTCATAAAAGTTCTACTTTGCAAAATCTGAAGTCATTTTATCATAGGGTTATAACACTGACAAATTATCTTGTGTTGAGATCTGGACCCAAGTGTCTAATAATTTGTTTTATCAGCATGAATAGGAAATAGCTGTACTCCTCAGAAGAGGCATGAGCAATTTCAAACACTCAGGTCTTTATGTTTAAAATATTACACAACAGCACTTGAATTGGAAAAATCAAATAGCAATGAGGAAGAATGTTAATAACTTCCTTAGTTTTCAGCATTAAAACTAATACTGACTGCATAATTTTGGTCTAATGTTCAGCATAAAACAAGGGGCTTTGTCTGTGCCTAAAACCTGGAGGCTCAGGCCCTCAGCAGGCACAAAATAATTTAATCCCATTACAGCAAATAGATCTATATGCATTTGTAGCTACTGAAAATCCATCCCTGGCACTTCAGGATCATTCTTTGTTTACTGTTTTTCTTAAGTGAAAGAATATTCATGTGGGCTGCATTTTAATACTTCTGTGTAGAAAAGCAGCAAGTCAACTTGCAGATTCTGAGCACTAGTACTTGTATTCGATCTTCTTTCACATGCTTACAAAGTGCCCTTGGGGACTTCTGAATAAGAACTTTAAAAAAAATACGTATCAGTAAACACCATTGAGCTTATATACAAAATAAGCCCTTGCTGGCATTGAGTCAGAGTTCCTGCTTTAGTGAGGGTGTTTTTTTCATTAGCATACTTCCAACTCTTCCTGTCATCCAAGGTTTACACATTACAAGTTAAGAAGATGCCAGGATAAAGTAATGCATGCAAAACTCCTACAAAATGACTCGAGTAACTGGACAGCCTAAGAGATAAAGCTACTCAACTTGAATTCCAGAGGTCCGGGTCTCTGCTCTCAGTTCTGCCATTGCCCTGATCTGTGACCAACGCAACTCACTTCCCTGCTTGTGACACTGGTTTTTTGTTTCTTGGTTTTCTAGAGCACAACACCTTTGCACAGTAAAACTCTTTCCTAGCACGTGTTTATATGTTCATAAAAATGGGGCCCTCTTTTGGACATTTGGTATTACCATAATGTATATATAGGGTGACCATAATTATTTTAGGGAAAGCCAGGATGTGGGGGGCATTGCCAGGGGGCACACACGTGCGTGTACACATACACATGTACATTCACCGGGGCAATGTGTGACAGCAAGGAGGGTTGGAGCAGGTGTCAGGAGTGTAATGCCTTTCTCACCAGAGCTGGGGTTGCGGGCTGTGGCAAGGGCCTGGGCTGGGGTTCCAGTTGGACTGGGGGCACTGCATGGCTCTGTCTGACTCACAGCTCAGGCCCTGTCCCAACACCTGCAGCTGCATCCTGGACCCCAGGCTGGGTGGACACAGCTAGCCCCAGCCTTGCACCTCCCTCCCCGCTTAAGACAGGGTACAGCCAGGCTGGGCTGATCTCTCTATGTGGAGGCTGCAGTGCAGCTGGCCCAACTTGGCACAGGCCAGAGGCATACTTCCAGGATGCGACTGAAGGTGCCACAATGGGCCAGAGCTGTGAATCGGTGCACCCAGCCCAGCCAGTACCCCAGACTCAGACCCAGCTCTAATGACAAAGGCACTGCACTCCCCACAGCATCCCAATACCTGCTCCAGCCCTGCCCACACATGCACGGGCACACGCACGCACACACGCACACATGCTCCCAGGTTCCTGCCAATTTAGGACTTTGCTTAAATTTTTTCTAATGACCAGAACACTGAAACAGCCTATAAAATCTGGGATTGTCCCAGCCAATCCAGAACATATCATCGTACTATGTATATAATACTAATAGTAACAGCAATGTTGTTTTATAGTTTTATGCTAATTCATTTATACAATAACCAGCATAAGTTAATATGAAAACATAGTTCTTTCTAGCTATGCATAAAATATTAAGGTGGCAAGAGAGCACCAGGTGACATTTCTTTGTAAACAATTTTGATACAACATTAGTACCTATATCACTTTGACCTAAGCTCTGCAAAGAGCTCTTCACTGGTGGGTCACATACTTTTATGAATTCTGGGTTATCTGCACAGGGCAACCAGTACATAGTGGGGAATTATGCATCAATGAAAAGACTCCTGCTAAGCGAATATAATCCCACAAATAATTCATCTGTAGACCTCATCAGTTTCCAAACATTGCAAATGTTTGCCTCATCTGATATCACCAAGCTGGTGTGAATTTCAAAGGAAATAAAAGCTTCATTTGGACTGATGGGTGTCAAGGTAAAATTTCTAAGAAGTTAGAATCATAGACTTCTACAGAAGAGAGCTGACAGTCTCTTGTAATGAAGCAGCCTCTTATGAGAAGGTCACCTATAGATTACAAAACAGGAAAGATAAGTAGTACAGAATATTCTGAATTCATTTTTAGATTGCATTAATGAGGACAGGGCATGAACCTGCTCCCAATGAAGTCGGCAGCAAAACCAATCCGGCGCAGAGACATCATAATGTTTTGTAGTGCTTTTTTTTACGTTTCCCTGTCTTCCTTCATCTTGCCTTTCACCACACCATGTCTCTTTGCTAAAAAAATATAATTTTGAAAAGAGCTCTGTTCTACTTACAAAATCATTCTTCTCTTTTAAACTACATAGATATTTTATATTGTATGATTAAAATAAAATGGATGTACAGAGTCACACGCTGTAACATCATATTCTGCTGATTTTACTTTGACCAATATTTCTTTATCAGTATCATTGAAAACTAAGCACATAATAAATCTGGTTTTATTCTCTCTCTCAGATTTAAGAATACTCACCAACCTTCAGAGCAGTATACTTGTTTCTCTATAGGTATATCTACATGTGTTATTAATTCAAAGGAATAAACTCTGGAGCAGTTTAAGCTGGAGTAAACTACTCCTAGGTGCAGTGCCTATACATGTGCCTGGGACAGCAACAATTTTAGCTGAGATGGAGCAGTTTATGACAGGGTTGCTCAACTTTGGGCTCCAGGTGCTGAAAGTGTGGAGCTGTGTGGCTAGGTGGCAGGCAGGAGTCCAGTCCCCAGCTGGCTAGGCTGACTGGGCACAATTTAGGTCCATGGCCAGCATCTATATATGCATTTAGTCATAGTAAATTACCCCAATGTAAGATCATACTGTCCCAGACAGAACTATATTAATGCGGCATTACTTAGTTTACTGCAGCTTAATACTGTCACGTGTAGACAGTGATGATTTACACCACAGCAAATCCATCTGCTCCACAGTTAAGTGCATTTGTAGACGTGGCCTATGTGTACCAGTCTATGAGACATCAATGATCTTACTTATCCACTAATCTAAGCATATCAATCCTTAGTTTGAATATGTCCACAGGTTCCCCATTTTTATATCACCACACTCAAGCTTTTTGTCACCATTTTCAGTGTTCTGTATAACTGCCCCTACATTAAACTCCTTTGCCAAGCTTCATGTTACTCAGTCATTACTCTTTCACTTTAGCAATATTCCCACCCTCAACTCACAAGGTCTTCTCTGTGTCTACTCCTATATGGCCCCCTATATGTTACAACCTCCTTAAACTCAATGCATTATTTAAGAATATTGAATATATACTTAAACGTCTCCTCCTGATGTGCTGCTCCAACTGAACTGACTTGGCTTGTATGGAAATTGCCTATTGTTACTTGCCTTGCTCTAAATGGTTTACTAATTAGGATCTCTGGCTGTGGGATCTTTCTGCTAGATTGGTTGAAAAGCACATGACATAGTGTTGGTGCTACCTTAAATAATACTTTAGAATTTGCCTTCCAGTTCCTTTTGTAATTCTTCTCTTCAATGGTCTTTGAGGCAAGTGCCTGGGTCATAGGTCAGGACCACAGACTTATTAATGAGAAAGTTTGTTATAAAAGTCTCTAAGGCATAGACTTGCATGCCCTCATGCCTATGCATATTTTCATGTACATGCTTGAAATTGGTTGCAGAATGCTTATGTCTCTAACTAATGATGGCAAGAATGTTTTCCTTGGATCCTCAAGATGCCTCTGACAAACTTGCTGGAAGGTTTGGAATTGGAGATGCTGACAGAGAAGACATTCAAAGTGATCTTCTCCACTTGTGACTCATACCTGCTACCCACCCACCAAAAACACACACCTAACACTGTACACCTCTCAATTAGCCCTGTGAAATCCAAGGAACAGTGGTAAAAGCCTATCTAGGTAAGCATACCCATTGCTCTGCCAATTAGCATGCCTCTCCCTTTGTCATAAAGAGATTTCTTGAGTTCCCAACCCAGCCTGTATAAAACTCCTGTGTGCCCCCTTTCCTTGATGCTAATATTTAAAGGACTGTCAAGATTCAGGCTTTTTGGGAAGGAAAGGAGGGCATTTTTGATTGCATCAGCATGCAGCTTGGTTCTAAGGGTACTGTGGCTTCTGAAAATATCACGTTCACTATGAGCCATCTATAGCAAGTCAGGCCCTGGGGTATGTTCACACTGGACGTATGACCCAGATACTTTGTTCCAGGCAGACACAAAACTCTCAGCCACGACCTCTCCACTCGATAATAGGCAAATTTTATAATACACAGTGATAGCAAATAAGAATAAAGCAAACAATTCTATATCTACCAGTCCCAGGGTTCACAGAGTCAAGGTGCCTCTGGCCAGTACACAAGTTTCACTCTGAGATTCTCTTTTGAATGTCAGATGTCAGCAGCCTAGATGTCAGAGACCAAGGGCCATGCTCTGCCCCCCACCCCCCCAATGGGGTGGGTCAGAAGGGCTGGTGGTATGTCCTCCATCCATCATGGCCTCAGGTTCCCCTCTCAGGGACCCTTTGCTGCTCTGAAATCCCCCCTTGCATATTTTTTCCTCTGTGATGACCCTTCATCTTTGGGCATCACTGATTAGGGCTGTGTGAGTCTTCGGATCCCGCTTCAGATCCAGACCCACTTCGGATGCTTCGGCGTCTGAAGCGACACTTCCGGGTTAAAGCAGGATACCAGTAATGGTGTCCGGAGCAGGTCGGGGGGCATCCGAAGACTGGGAGTGGGGGAGGGAGGCAGAGCAGGGAGGGGGAGAAACTGACATCTGTAGGTAGCCAGTGAGAAGGATTTCTCCCTGGCTATCTTTCCAATGGCAGCATCTGTGGGGTGGGACTAAAAAAAAGTATAAATGCCCCTGTTTACAGCCCTTCTGTGCCTTTTACAGCTCATTGCTTGTCAGCAGCTGTGTGAGAGAGGAATGCTGCAACTGAGACCTGCCTTCTGCTTTTTCATGTTATAAAGGAGTGGTTAGGATTTAGTTTAACTTTATTTAGTTTAGCTTAGCAATTCAGTTCAATTATTAGTAGTATTACAATTCAATGTATTTCTTTGAATTATTTTTTTGGGAACTTGTTTTGGAAACTTTGCCAAAAGACAGTTGTGTTTTCCCAGCCAGTGTTATCTATCACTGTGCATGGAGGCACAGATTGCTTGCTTGCACGCACACATGCAGAGACCCAGAATATAGAAAAAAAATCACAGCGAAAGGAGACAGACACATATTTACAGAGGAGCAAGACACAGATATTATATTGAGACATAGGAAGACACGCAAATAATTTCATTCACACCACAAGATAGACAATATCATGAGACCCAAAAAGAAGACACACAAATAATTTCATTCACAGCACAAGATAGACTCAGGTATTCACAGGAGAACAAGACAGACAGATATACAAAAGGAAAACAGCACCTTGGAGGAGGCTGAGGTTGTGGAGGCAAGTGGCTCAACTAAGGCAGCTCCTTCTGCTGTTCAGCCTCAGCCTGCTGAGAAGGAGGAAAAGGCAGAATCCTCGCCCTAAACCCAGAAGCGGGGGAGTAGTGTAGTGTGGGATCATTTTGAGGTGGCAGATGACACCAGTTATGCCATCTGCCAGCACTGCCGAAGGCCCATGAGCCGTGGCAAGGATGTGAGACTTCTCCACCATGGCCATGCTGCTGCATCTGAGGAGGCACCACCCCATTGCCCTTCTTCTGCTGCTCAGCCTGGCATCAGTGCGTGTGCCAAAAGGGAAGTTCCCTGATTGCTCCGAAGCCCCCTTACCCCCAAAGCAGAGGCAGGCCACCCTGGACCAGTGGGGGAAAGGTGGACAGAAAGAGGGGTGCATTCCCAAGGTGCATGAGATCACCCAGGGCACTGGAGAGATGCTTGCTCTAGATAGGCAGCCCTTCTCCCTAGTTGAGCAATCAGGGTTCAGACGGTTCATAGCCCCATTTTACAAACTGCCCGCATGCCCCACCCTTAGCTGGGCAGTGGTGCCCTCCCTGTATCAGGCATGCAGGGAGTACTTGAGGGAGGAGCTGCGCAAGGCAGGGCCACAGGTGGCCTTACACTTCACCTCTGACATCTGGAGCAGCTGGGGTGGCGATCACGCCTACCTCTCCCTCACAGGGCACTGGTGTGATCAGCCAGGCTGTCGGTGGCCTCTACTGCAAACTGAGGTGCTGGATGAGTCCCACACAGCAAGGGAGATCATGGAAACCATGAACCGCATGGTGCAGGGTTGGCTCACTGGGAAGGCCGAGCTCACCCATGGGATCATGGTCACCGACAATGGGGCCCATCTGGTGAAGGCTGTCCATGATGCCAACTTTGTTGGCATCTGCTGTGTGGCACACAAGCTGAACCTAATAGTGAGGGATACTTTGGAGGGGGACAGAGTTGCTGGTGATGGCAAGGGGATGATCAAGGGGGGAAAGATGCTGCGAGAGAAGCAGGCAGAGCTCAGCATCCCACAGCACAGAATCATACAGGATGTGGAGACTCAGTGGAACTCCACATACCTGGTGCTCAAGAGGCTGGTGGAGCAACAGAAAGCCATCCATGAGATGGCCTTGCTTGGGGAGATAGGGATCAGTGCCCCTTTGAACAGAGCTGAGTGGGGTACCATCTCCCAGATGTTGGTGGCCCTCAAGCCCTTTCTTGAGGTCACCGAGATCCTTAGTGCTGGTGATGCCCTCCTCAGCCAGGTGATCCCCCTAGTGAGGGAACTAGAGAACCAAATGGAGAAGTTCCAGGGGATCAATGTTCCTGGCTGGGGCAGGCTGCTGTCATCAGATGTGCAGGCTCTGATGAGGTGGCTGAAGGAGGGCATCAGGAGATGGCTGGATCCCTTGTAGTCCAATATGGTCCACATGATGGTGGGCATATGCGACCTGAGGGTCATAGAGTCATAGAACCCATGAGTCGGAAGGGACCCAGACAGATCATCGAGTCCGACCCCCTGCCATGGGCAGGAAGGAGCACTGGGGGTGGGAGGGCTTATAAGACCCCAGCCAGGTGCCTATCCAGTCTCCTCTTGAAGATTTCCAGGGAAGGTGAGAGCACCACCTCTCTGGGAAGCCTATTCCAGGCTCTGGCCACCCTTACAGTGAAGTAGTTCTTCCTAATATCTAACCTAAACCTATCCTCCCTCAGCTTGTGGCCATTGTTC
>NW_017729028.1:23626682-23628205 GCF_001723915.1 Gavialis gangeticus | reverse complement strand
CTCAACATCACTTCCCCTGCAGGGCTCTCACAAATGTGGCCCTTGATAATTTTTTCAAAGACCTTCCCCAGGATAGAAGTGAGGCTGACTGGCCTGTAGTTGCCAGGCTCTTCCTTCCTCCCCTTCTTGAAAATAGGGACTACATTGGCCCTTTTCCAGTCCTCAGGGACTTGGCCCAAGCACCAGAAGTCCTCAAACAGCCATGCCAATGGCTCCGCAATGACATCAGCCAATTCCCTCAGCACCCACGGATGAAGGTCATCCAGGCCCGCTGACTTGGACACATTTAAGCCCTCCAGGTAGTCCTTAACTAGGTCTGAACTAACACTCGGGGGACTCGCATCCTTCCTGGGCCTCTCTACGCTATCACCCAAGAGCATCCCATTGTCAGCAGACAGGAACACGGAGGGTGAAGGGGAGCATGTGCACTGGCAGCCCCAAAACCCTTGATCATTGGACGCAGGTGCTGGTGAACAAAGTCAGAGAGGTGAAGTGCAAAGGCGAGGGGATGTGGAAGAGGGGGATCCAGTTTCCCGTGCCAACACTCCCAGCACTGGCGCCAGCACTAGCCAGTCTCCTCCATGCCAGCCACTGCCAATGTGGGCCATGGGTATGCCTTCAATGCTGGGGTCCAAACGCACCAGATCCCAGCCTTGGACAGGTAGCACTGAGGCTTCAGTGGTTACCTATCTCATTGAGGATATGGAGCCACTGGAATGTGACACCATGGCCTACTGGGCAAGCCACGGCCAGATGTGGCAGGATCTGGCCATGGTTTTGTGGCAACACCCGTCCTGTCCACTGATAAGTGTTCCAAGCGAGAGGGTGTTCAGCATTGCCGGGGATGTTGTGACAACCCAGTGTACCTGCTTGGATCCTACGTTGGTGGAGCAGCTGGTGTTCGTAAAGGTGAACCTCGTGCTGCTGGGGTTCCCCCAAGCTTCACCTGCAGATAGACTGAGTGCCACTCTTCTCACCCCATCTGCACCAATTTCCTTTTTTGAGGTTTTGAAAAGCCAAGTAATGCCCTGCTTTCAGCGCTGGAGGGGGCACTAACTGCATCACCAGCAGGGGAAGAACATGTCCCTGCTGAGTTCATTCCCCTGCCAGGACAAATTTGGAGGTATGGGACTGGGGCTATGGGGAAGGAGGAGGCCCCAGGTCCTAGGCATGACTATTAAAACTGCACCCTGCCAGGGTAGGAAGGCCTGGTGGGACTGCTAGCGGTGCAGCAGCCCCGTAAATGCCAGGACCAATGTTCCCTTGGTGAAAGGCGGGTAGGAGGTGCCATAACCTCCAGCTAATGCACACATGCACAAAGTCCTGGCTGGGGAATGCCCAGCCCTGTCACATCTTTGACAGGCCTGATGCTTGCTGGTTGCAGGGCCGTTTTGAGGCTCCCGGTGAGCTCAGCTTAGCTGTCTGGGATGCTAGCTTTAGGGTTGAAAACCCCTTTGTCAGACTGAGGAAGTACCTGCAGTTGGTCCTGGATGGAAGGAATAGTAAAGAAGCCAGAGGCTGGC
>NW_017729028.1:23623620-23626130 GCF_001723915.1 Gavialis gangeticus | reverse complement strand
ATGAGGTTAGGTGCTTGTTTGAATGTGCAAACCACTTTTCAGAGCTGGGCCTATGAGCTGCACTTCATCAGTCTCCTAGGTAGTAGGTACAGTAACTCATGGACTCAATACACACAATGGAGTTCTGACACACTGCGACCTGCAGGACGACACCCCAGGCACCTCTCCACTTTTACCTGCACTGCTACATCCCAGTTTCCCCCCTACCCCCCACCCCAGCCTGTCCCTCACCCCTGATGCTTCCATTTCCATTTTCACTGACTAGCTTTCTTGCCTGAATTGCATGCCAGGCCAGCCTCTGGCTCCTTTATTATTCCTTCCATTCAGGACCAACTGTAGATACTTCCTCAGCCTGACAAAGGGGTTTTCAGCCCTAAAGCTTCCAAAGATATATTTTTTTTAAGTGTTCCTTTTTTTTCATAATACATATCTAGACATAAAAACACAAGACAAGCCATCCACACCATGAATAACATCATATGTCCAACACAACACAACACAACACAACATCTTTACTTCTTGCTGTCAATTCCTTTATAAAATGACAGGCTCTGTGACAGTTCCATTTGGGTACCTTTGACACTGCAACTGATGCTAGTGGTGTTGAGTGAGCTAAGTTATTGTTGTCACCTGTTGTCACGTAAAGCGGAGGATCGGGCATGAGGCTGTAGGGGAGGAGGAGGCCTCAGTGGGGCACACTGCCATGTTGTGCGGAGTCCCCAGTGCCAGGAAGGGTGCACCTTAACACAAACACAGTGTCACCCACCCACATCACGAGTTTTGCCATCAGCAGGTTGGGGTGCAGGGCCCCAAACAACAGACTCCCCCAGAGAGACACACAGCTGGCAGGCAGGCTTCGTGGCCTGGCAGGGCCCAGCACTCACTCAGGCCTGCTCCCTGACAGCTGTGTGTGTCTCTCCCCTAGAGAGACACACACAGCTGTCAGGATTTGTGGCCTCAGTAAGAGCTACCACCCCTGCAGTTTTGACCCCCACCCCATGTTGTGACACATTCACATGACAGGAATTTTGCTTTCAAGCATTTGGGGTGCAGTTCCCCCCCCAACCCCTGCACCAATCTTCTTGAAACTTGGAAGCTTTGTGGCCTCAGTAATAGCTACCACCCCTGCAGTTTTTAGCCCCCTGTGGTGTAACTCACAGCTGTGACATGAGTTTGGCTTTCATGAATTTGCAGTACAGTTCCCCCCAAACCCCTGCACTGATCTTCTTGAAGCTTGGCAGGCTTCATACTCTTAATAGAGGCTACCACTTCTGCAAGTTTCATCCACATCATACAGAAAACAACAAAGTTATAGATCTTCCATTGATTCCCCATTATACCCTATGGCCGGATCTCTGAGGCGGCTCCAAAGCTTCAGAGCCGCTTTGGCCAGATTGAGGCAGAAACCTGGTCTGGAGCTATGGATCGGATCGTGGCTATCCAAAGCAGCTGGATCTGAAGCTGGATTGGATCACAGCTGACTCTCACAGCCCTATCACTGATTGGTCTCTCGATGGCAGGGTGTGGCAGGGCACTGTTTGTGCCTGCCACTTTAAGGGCCAGAAGGCAGCAGTCAGCAGGTGCCTGATTAGGGCAGCCATTTTAGATTCAGGGCTGCCCATATAATCAGGGAAGTTCTGCTGCTGGAGGCCAGGCAACAACATCGCCTGGCTGGGGGGCTGCTGGTATCATCTGGAGGTAAGGGAGGAGCTGTAGGGGATGGACATGAGGCTCCTGGTCCTGGGCATGACCTAAAACTGTACCCTGATGGGAGTGGGTGGCCTGGTGAGGCTCTCAGAAGCACGGGAGCCCCCAGAAAATACCAGGCCAGTTACCACCCCAGTGAAAGGTGGGTCAGGGTGCCTTAACCTCTAGCCCCCACAACTGAATGGGTTACCCCTTGTTTTGGAGGGCTGAGAGAGTGGACCCTCAGAGAGAGGAAAGGAACATAGACTCAACACCTGTCTGAACTCCTTGGGGCTAGGACTGGAAGCGTCAAAGGGCCGGGGGCCTACCGCGAGGGACGCCCAAGAGCTGAAGACCTGGGGCCCCAACTGGTCTGGAAGTGGGCCAGGGCTAGAGAGCTGAAGGTCCCAGTGGGGGAACCACACCTGGAAGGGGAAGCGGGTCAGGGAGCTATGCTGCCCAATATGAAGGTGGATGAGACCGCCTGATGAGAGGATTCCAGGCTGGAGTTCAATCAAGAGGATTCTGGGACCAAGTGTGGGGGCCAGTGATAGTGAGAACATTGTGATGCCATCTGCGAGGTGTGGGCTGAGGAGTAGGGGAGGAAAGGAGCCACAGATAGCGCCCCCTGGCATCAGGGCAGAAAATGGGCAGCCTCCCGCATATTAACATCTAGGTAACTAATTAACAACAAGACGTGGTGGGAGAGAACGCAGGCGGTTAGGCCAGGAACAGGTGGGCAGGCCACAGCAAGATCGGCCCTGAGCAGGCCTGCTGTTACACAGGGGTAGACAATGCTTTTTGACTGGAGTGCTGAAAAAAAT
>NW_017729028.1:23611515-23618620 GCF_001723915.1 Gavialis gangeticus | reverse complement strand
ATTGCTCCTGCTCCAGTCCACCCTCAAAGCCCCTGCCCCCCAGCCCTGCTCATGCCCCTTGCCCCCCACACTAAGCCCCTGCCCGCCAGCCCAGGCTCTGTGGGTATCAGCAGCTACCCAGAACCTGGGCCAGCTGCAAACAGCTGCTGCCTCCCCACCCCGGCCCTGGCCCCAGCTGCCTCCCAGACCCACCCCCAGGCTCCGGGGAAGCAGAAGATACTGGTGATGCTCCCCACTGTGCTGCTTTTGCCGCCACTTCTGCAGAGCAGTGTGTAGAACCTGGCATGGTGGGCCACAGCAGGGGGCACAGAAAGTTGCCTGACGCTTTGAGCTCCCTGATGCCCTGGCCACACTTCCCCTGCAGGTGGGGGCAGCAGCAGGGGGCACAACCCTGCATGCTGTTCACGCTGCTCCCATGGACACAGAGGAGGTGTGACTCGGCAGCACGGAGCTTGCAGCAGCAGGCAGCTTCCCTGTGTGGCCCCTCTGTGCACTGCCACTCTGGGTCACACACACTGTGCTGCAGGCCCTGCTGCCCTTCCCTGGGTCCTCCAGAGCACAGTGTGTGTGACCTGGAGCAGCAGCACATAGAGGGGCCACACAGCAGGTGGGACTCTACCTGTTGGGGCTGGGCCAGAGCCAGGGAATGGAGGCAGCAGCTATCTGTGGGTTCCCAGCTGCAGACAGCCCAGGCTCTGGGGTAGCTGCTGCCAGTCATGGTGCCTGGGCTGCTCCCAGCAGGGCTTGCAGCCTCACTGCCACTTGCCCAGGCTCTTGGCTAGCAGCAGCTACCCAGAGCTGGGGCCAGCTGCTGTCGGGAGGCTGCAAACAGCTGCTGCCTCCCCACCCCGACCCCAGCCTCAGCAAATGCTGAGGAAACTGGCGATGCTCAGCACGCGTGCTGGGGGTTGCCGACCCCTGCTGTATGGTCATCCCACTGCCCACATTCTGTTCTGTCAGAATATCCCTTTGTTTCATAAACCCATCACATGCACACATCCTAAATTGTTTTTTTCCAGTTTCACCTAATTTGATCTGTTTCCCGAAACCAGAAATCCCAAGGGGTCTGCAGCTAAGCAGTGTGACTTGGCCAATGTGACAGAGTCCTTTAGCACATGTTATGGAACAGTGTGGTAAATGTCTTCAATTTCCCAGCCTCTGCATCTGCTTGCCATTTGCCTGTGTTAGACACAGTAGGCCTTGAAGAAACTGTCACAGACAGGCTTTAAGAAAGCAGTTAACCCTTGTTGTTGCCCCAGACCATTTTTCTAATGCATATCTACTTTATCTACAAGCCAATTCCCAAAAGAGAACCTCTAACGCTAAACACCATTTTCTAGCCATCAGGGCAGGCCCCATTACTCTGTCTCACTGGCTTAAGACACTTATTAGCAGGGTTTCCAGCTATCCATAAATTTATGGATAGTCCACAACACGGACCTAAAAATGTTTCTCTGAAAAGTCTCTAAAAATGAGCTGTCCATAAAAACTAAGAAAATGTGAGTTTGACTGAAGATCCATTACTGAAATGAGACTGGTTGCAAGTGCTGATACAAGACAGAGCATAGCAGTACCACTTTGGACACATCTATACGAGGTGTGTTAATGCACATTAACTTAATTTAATGATATGCATTATGTGTGCACATCTACATGTGCACACCCTTAAAGCACATTACAAATGGTGAAATTAGGCTAATCATGTCTAAATTTAATACCTGCAAATGCTGGTGTCCCTCAGGGGTCCAAGCTTGGTCCAGTACTTTTCAACATCTTTATCGATGATTTGGATGTGAGTGTGAAGAGCTCATTGACCAAGTTCATGGATGACACTAAGTTATGCGGAACCATGGTCACACTTGAAAATAGGCTGCTGATACAGGTGGATCTAGACAGGCTGGCAAGTTGGGTGGATCAGAACCAGATGAATTTCAACACTGAGAAGTGTAAAGTGCTCTACCTTGGTATAAGCAATCTCCAACATACTTACAGGCTCAATGGCACCAATCTGACTAGCACCATGACTGAAAGGGACCATAATATGAACATTAGCTGTCAGTACAATGCTGTAGCCAGAAGGGCAAACAATACTCTGGCATGCATCAACCGATGCATCTCAAGCAAAACCAAGGAAGTGATTCTTCTGCTTTACTCAGCATTGGTGAGACCACAGCTAGAGTACTGTGTCCAGTTCTGGGCATCACACTTCAACAAGGATGTGCAGAAGCTTGGGGGAGTCCAGAGGAGAGCCATCCGTATGATCAGACACTTGCAAGGCAAGCCATACAAGGAAAGGCTGAGGGACTTGGGTCTTTTCAGCCTAAAAACCAGAAGGCTGAGAGGGGACTTGGTAGCAGCTTACTGGTACATCAAGGGCTCAGTGAACAACTGTTCCCCAGGCCACCCTTGGGAAAAACCAGGAGTAATGGCCACAAACTTCTGGAAGACCATTTCAGGATTAACACTAGGAAAAACATCTTCACAGTCAGGGTGTCCAGAAGTGAAATACACTCCCTGCAGAAGTGGTGCCCTGGAAATCTTCAAAAAGAGACTGGACGGTCTCATAGTTTCAGTTTCATAGTTTCTAGGGTCAGAAGGGACCTGAGCAGATCATCTAGTCCAACCCCCTGCCATGGCAGGAAAGAGCACTGGGGTCAAATGACCCCAGCAAGGTGTTCATCTAACCTCCTCTTTAAAACCCCCAGGATAGGAAGCAGCACCACTTCTCTTGGAAGTTGCTTCCAGATCCTAGCCACCCTGACTGTGAAGTAGCGCCTCCTGATATCTAACCTAAACCTACCCTCTGCCAGCTTGTGACCATTATTCCTGGTCACTCCTGGAGGTGCTTGGGGGAACAGTGACTCCCCCAATGATCCTGACACCAATTGTCTTTTCTGCCTAGTCCAGGGGGGCTTGGCCTGATGATCTTGCTAGGTCCCTACCAGCCCCTTACAATATATGAATCTATGAATCTCCTCCCTGCAACTTCTGTTCCCATGCCTGCCCCCTCCCTGCCCCCTTACACTGGCTTCACAGGCTCTGTGTACACTGCAGCCTGGGACCCTGAGCCCAGTCCCAGCCCCATAGCAGCAGTACACAGCCACACAAATGCTGTAGGGCTGGGCTGAAACTATGCTCAGTGCCCCAGGCTAGAATGGAGACAGAGCCTGCCAGTGAAGAGCAAGGGTAAGAGGAGCAGGAAGGGGAGGACAGAGGCTAGCCAGGGAATGTGTAGGTGGAGGCTGTGGGGAAGGGGCAGGCTGGAGAGCAGAGTGGGAAGGTAGGCCTGAGGCTGCAGGGGGAACAGGAAGAGAGCAGAGGTGGCAAAAGGGCAGGCACAAGCAGGAGGCAAGCTGCTTTACCTCCCCACTCAACCAGCTTCCCCACTGCCTGTCCCCTGCACCCATGAGGGGATGAATCCAAGAAAAACCTCTTTATTTATAACAGATCTATACAATTTCCATCTATAGAATCTAATTACAGGTTCCCCTCAATTTATGCAGTACATGCGTTCCTAGAGAACAGCACATAAATTGAATTTGAATAAAGCAAACCCACTTTATAAAGTAACAAATAGGGATAGGTTTACATGGCGGTGAGGGAAGCGGGAAGGGAGGGAGGCTATGACTAGGGAAGGGTTGGGGGGAGTTCTGTCTCTCCTTGGGCTCCACAAAGGAGCAAAACAGAGGGAACTGTAAGTGGGTGTGGGGTGGGGGGGCACAGCTCATGCTGCAGCAGGGGCTGGGGTGAGTGGGAACAAGCAGAGGCCCAGGGGGCACAGGGCAAGGCGCAGCTTGTCTGCACTCTCCCCAGCTGCAGCAGCCCCAGGAGTAGCCATCACCAGCTGCAGAGGGAACTGTCAGTGGGTGCAGGGGGGTGCACCTCTTGCTGCTTCACACCCCCCAGGAGGGCTGTGGGTTGGGGGGCTTTGCTGGGCTTTTCCCAGGAGGTGCATGTCCCTGGATCTTTATGCAGGATGACAGCAGGTTGCCATTGCAGCCTGGGGCCAGTGGTGGCACTGGGCTGTTCCCAGTGCTCAGCGTGGCCTGCCCCAAGTGCCAGGAAGAGCCCAGTGACACCACCAGCCACAGCCTGCAATGGCAGTCTGTTGTTGTTCTGCATGCAGATCCGGGGGCACACGCCTCCCCCCGCCCCCCCCGGGAAGAGCCCAGCACAGTGTCCCAGCCCATAGCCCTCCCAGAAAGTGCAGAGCAACAAGAGGTCCCTCCCCCCTGCACCCACTGGCAGTTCCTTCTGCAGTTGGCACCGGCCGCTCCCGGGGCCACTACAGCAGGGGCTGGAGTGAGTATGGACAAGCTGCACTGAGCCCCATGTTGCCTAGGACTCTATTTGTCCACACTCACCCCAGCCCCTGCTGCAGTGGTCCTGGGGGAAGATGACACCAGCTGCCTGCACAACAGCAGAGCCCAGGTGTGGGGGGACAGGCAGAGCATGATGCAGCCTAGCGGCTGCAGGCAACTGGCATCAGCTGCTCCTGGGGCTGCTGCAGCAAGGGCTAAGGTGAGTGGAGCCCCAGCTTCCCCTCCCCCCACAGACTTACCTGTTTGGGGGGGGTGCCTATGCCAATTGCATAACAGCAAAATTACCTTGCATATAACAAATGATGGGTCTAAAAATGCTCATTGCATAAGACCAAATTCACATATACAGAACCCGCATAAATCGAGGGAAACCTGTATTGTGAGTGTATTTTAAATTCAGAGTCATCTTAAATTGGGGTAAATACAGTATTGTTATGTTCTATTACGGTAACTCTGTATTCCTTCTTTACTAACTTTATTAGTATGCAAAAGTTAAGGTTTTGGGGGCAATTGGAGGTAGGTGTTTAACCCCTACCTTCGAACCTGACCCTTCTTACTGTTGTTCATGGCATGGTAGAAGGGTTATATTTACATTATAAAAAGCATATGTCCGTAAAACAGTGTGGTTCTCAGTTGACTGTATGCACATTAATAAAATATTTTTTCTTGGGTTGGCAACACTGCCCTTTAGTGTAGTCATCATATGCTGAATTTGATTCACCTTATTTTCAAAGATGCTTGCATGGTACAGTTATAACTCAATATTTTATTTACATTATTGTGCTGCAAGATGTGCATACATACAAGGATTTCCCTCAAGGCAAGTGTTTTTTGTCCCTACATTTATAGTTGTCTATTTAAGATTGGGCTATCTAACTTTATCACATGATCGGACTGACTTAATGACTGTAGTACTATGAGAAATATTATAATGCTTAATAAAAAAAATGTTTACTTGTCATTATTTAACCCATTTCTTTACCAGGTGCCTATCATCATTTGTCCACTGAAGTCTGTGGAATTACACAGAAATATTTCAGCAGCTAAATTCTGGACCCATCAAGTTTGCTTGATGGTGTGAGCTTTCAAATAGAAAGAATCTCCTAGCAATGTGAGGTCAATAAAAAGAGAATTGTTTTTTTTTCTACTTACATGGTAAATTTGCTGAAGTGCCCCCCCTCAGTGAGATAAGCAGCATTTATTTGTGCTAATAAAAAGACTCTGGTATAAACAAACCTTATCTAAATCCTCACCTAGATCTTGCATCTGATTATGCCTTATAGAAGGTTTTCCAATTATTGGGTAGATCTATATGTGTTATTAGCATGTAGCAATAAACTCAGGTGAAGTTCATGGCAGAAGTCAGCTGCTCCTGGGTGCAGCATCTTCACATATGTCCAGGACAGCAGCTATTTGAGCCGGGGTGGTGAAGCCCTGGGCTGGCAGGGGACCCAGGGGTCAGCCCAGGGCTCCAGATGGTAGTGTTGAGCACTGGAGGGGTTGGCTGGGGCATAAAGGATGCTACAGTGTGGGGACAGCTCCCAATGTAGCACCCTCACGGCCCAGCCAGCCCCATTTGGTGCACTAAATGACTCTGCCATAGGATAGTACTTATTCCAGACAGTATTATTTTACAGCAGAGTTAATTAATTTACTGCGACTGAACATATGTAGATGGTGGCGCTTTACTGAAGAGATAATTAGTCAGCTCTGCAGTATGCACCAAATATGTAGAAAGGAGTGATCAGCTCAGAGCAGTGAATAGGTATTTAAACTCCTTCTGAACTTGTAGGTGTGGAAACAGAAAAAATGAATCCCTGGAGGGTGATGCTCTGATTCGTTCAGAGGCATGAGTGGAGTTCTGAGAAAGAAAGTGATTGTTTCTACACATTTGATTTGCAGAGTGTGACACATGGCAGGAGCACCTATTCTCGACACATTTGTTTGTCTCATTTTGATGAAGCACACAATGAAATGGCATATCAAAGGAAAGTCATAAAGCATTGCCCATGGCGGTTTTGTGCCTAAGCCAGCTGCAGCAAATTATATCCTATCACAGATATCATGGACAACAACCAATGCAGCTATGAATGCCATGAGCTAAAGAATTTCATCACAGACCATTCACAGCCTGATCTGAAGCCCACTGCAGTCTTCCCAGTGCTCGCAAAAGCCTTTGGATCAGTCCCTCAGATCACAGATGTCATTATAAAGAATCAATTTTCAGTTTTTCCCATTCCTTCTTGAGCTGACAAGATTATTGGGTACACTGAAATCAACAACAGGCTAAGGAAAAAAGTGCACTCTCAAGCAAACAAAATCATCTGCCTGCCTCAGGCTACACCACTTCTAGTTAGGAGTGAATATATTAAAAATGAGCATGCTAAGGTTTCAGTATTTCAAGTATTCATTTTCTTGTAATCTTTTCATTTGTGAAGATAATGTCATGCCTATGTTCTTCCTTGCCACTGCCACCTCTTGGGTAGACCCCTATTACACACAACAGACTGGGCAGTCTCCTGACAAACATCATATTGCATCAAGGTATCTAGCTGGTCAATTTTAAAAAAAGAGTTTTAAAAAATATTGAAGTTATAAAAAGTCCAGTACAATTAAAAAAATATCAGAAGATGTGTACCTCAACAAATACTTGTCTCCTTGGTTAGCTAGTTTGCAATTTATGGATGAAAACTGAGAATTAGATATTAAAACAGGTAGATATACTCTAAGGGTGCAGACAGAAGGTATATTTTTCATGTGCTCTGTGGCGGGACAGTAGGGGG
>NW_017729028.1:23611021-23611473 GCF_001723915.1 Gavialis gangeticus | reverse complement strand
GAGTGCCTCCCTGGGGGTGCCTCACATCTGGCCAACCCCCTTCCTGGAGCACACCCACTAGCCTGGGGGTTCCACTGCCACCACCCAGGGCTGGGCTTGATTCTGGCTTTGTGCACCCTGGGAAACACAGGCCTAGTAGCCCTCAAGGGTACTTGATTCACTTCAAGAACTTGGGATGCTTCCCTCAGTCAGAAGCATAAGTAGTGGTCTCCCTTAGTCAGCCGAACCAAGGGGACCCCAAGGCATAATCTAGGCCCAGTCCCAATAAGTCTCCTGTACTAGGTACAAAGGAGAACTTTATTGGTTACAAGGGGTAGGGTTGGAATAGGGTACAGGGTAGAGCAATGTCAGAGAAATCCCATAGAGCAAACTCCCATGGCTGGGTAGCCTTTGATCACGCATCTGAGTTACTGCAAGCTATATATCTAGTTAGATCTCAGGTAGCTTACTCA
>NW_017729028.1:23598297-23606021 GCF_001723915.1 Gavialis gangeticus | reverse complement strand
TTACTCACAAGTATCATCCAGAGGCAGGTGGAGATTCCCTCTGGAGGCAGGCAGTTCCTTGATCATGAGTTTTGAGAGAGAGAGAGCAAGTTTCAGATGGTTCAGCTTTTCTCTCTCTCTGAGTCTTCCTCATGGCTGCTGCCCCCTCCTCCTGGGCAATCCTTAACTTATATAGCCTTTGTGACATCATTTACCTGGTCCAATGGAGGCCAGCACCTGTTGGCTGTCAGCCAATGAATTTTAAATGCATCACTAGTTGCTGGGCAGACTGGCAGTTCCTAGCTCCCCAGGGAGCAAGCCCCTCACCAAGGTATATGATACCAGTCACGTAGGCAGAGGGAGCAGGTTCCCCCGCCCTCAGGAATGTATCCAGCTCAGGTTACCTAAAGAGATAGGGTAAGGTGTGTATCCTCTGCTGGGCCCATCCTAACCAAATTGTCCCAGAGCAGAGTTTATGGGGAAAAACAGAGGTGACCTTCTGCCACATGCTCAACCCCTTGAAAGCACTCTACAACTGTGCCCTGACAGAAGTGCTTTAAGAGTGCTTTAAAAATTCCCAATCACTTGAAAAATTAACCCTCATTATAGGAGGGTTCAGATGAAGGCACCTTCATTGGCTTCTGTCTTCTAGCCTGATGCACCACAGTCCTGTCCCTGGTGTTGTCTGCACAAAGGGATGGGGGGAGAAGGGAGGGGAGGGAGCTTGGGCTGGGGTTTGCCCAGCCTGCACTGGAGTGGCACTGGAGTGGCAGTGGGTGGACTGGAGTTCCTCACTTCAGGGAAGCTCCAGTCCACCCATCCTAACTCCAGTGCAGCTTGGCAAACCCCAGCCCAAAATCCCTCCCTTCCCTTCCCTTCTCCCCTCCTCCCATTGTGCAGACAGCACTGAAACTGGGAAGGGGACAGGGAAGGGGGCTAGGGAAGAGAAACTGCAGATATGCCGTTCCTCAGTTGAGTCGACTCCAAAGCAGAACTTAATCCCTCACCCTCCCAACCCAACAGCAAACATCTGTTGGGTTGTGATGGTTAGTTTAATTCATAGCACTTTCTGTGAAGTGCCATGAGTTAAACCAGGGAGCTGTACATCTGTCAGCACTCTAAGATGCAGAGCTAGTGGCAAAAGTAGAAAATCCTCTGCTCAGGCTCAAGCCAATATACATCCACATAGTTAGTGAAAGACAATACTATCATAGAAAAACTGAGCAACAGTTAGGAAAGTCAACCATTATTGAAGTTCCAGTCTATATCCAGTAAATTTTAACCTAACATGAAATATATTGCTGTATCTCCATAACAGTTTTCTAAAAGAACAGTTGAATTTATTTTGAGCATTGTCTGTTCCCCTGAAAACTGATCTGATTTTAGACTTAATACTCATTTCTTTTCAAACACCTTCTATTGTTTATCTCTATCAAGTCAGCTGATCTTATTCTTAGCAATCATACTTGCACCTGTCTTTCTTCATATCTATGCCTCTGTTTTCCCTTATCTCAAGGGAACGGGTACAAAGTTCTGTCATTCCAGTTTATAGCAGATGTCCTCCCTATACTCACTCTGCCTGTGTTCAAATGCCAACAAAAGTTTCAAGATGAATTGCAAGTACAGAGTCAGTCTCATTGGGCACATCTAAACGCGCACATTTACTGCGACGCAGTAACCAAAATTACTGCACGGTATAGGCATGTGTCTACACAGGCACACTCAAACTGCTTAGTAAATACTGTGACTTACACTGACTTAAGCAAAAATTTGATACCTCCATCATGCAGGTATCAAATTTACACCCAATTACTTACTGTGCAGTAACACACATAAAGATTCATTACTGAGCAGTAACCCAGGAGGCCTCCTTGCTGGATCTGCCGAAACACTAGGGGGCTGGCCAGGGATTCTGGATGCTCTTCTCTCCTTGCTTCTATTTGGGACTAACCTTAATCCCAAGGCCTGGCAGCCATGTGGCTGGTGGCTGGGACTCCCCCCAGTGGCTGCAGGGGCACATGGCAGGCTGTTCTGACCTGGGACTAAATTTAGTCCCTGGTCACCTGCACATGGCCTATTCCTACTTACTGCACAGTAATTTACTGCACAGTAAATTTAAGACAGTGTAAATGTACATGTAGGCATGCCTATTATCTCTGAATGCCAGGATTGAGACTGATTTTGGAGTAACTCTACTGAAATAGGAGAATTATATCAATGTAGATCCAATGCCAGTGAGACCAGAAAGTAGCTACTGTACTCCATTCATTCAGTGGAAACATTTACTTCCCCCCCTCAACCTTTTGCAATGCTGCTCAGCATTGCCATGAATCATTTCATAGGTGGATGTGGTTTAGCCCCAAATAAAATGTTTGCTTTGTGTATCAGGTTGTGGAGTATGCAAAAGCACTTTGCCATCCTCTGGGATGAAAGTCAACATATAATATTAGATCATTATCATTACTGTACCATAAGTCCCTGTTGAAAGGGTTTAAGAAATCCTTTGTAATCTTGCTAACTGAAATATTCCCTGCCATTTTTCTGTTCAGTGGTTGTTTTTGCTGTTCTAATTAGCTTTTAAGTTTGGTTCCTTTTTTATACATCTCCTCATTATGAGAACATTCAAATGCCTTTTATTGCAGGAAGAGGCCAGAGAAGCAAGAAAATTCTGCCAGCATTCTCTGCCAGAAAAGAAGAGAGGTACTTAGTACTACAGAGAGTAGAAACCTCATTTTATTAACTCCCAGAATGCAGAGGAAGGACATCAACAGACCCAGAGACAGAGAAGGTGACTTGCAAGGAAGACTTCATACTTACAACACTCTTTCCCTGTTGGGAAGCAAAATCCATGGATGGACCTTAGAAATAGTATTTTTGCTAGGAGTTCTTCTGGGATAGGCCTGGGCTGTATGGGAAGGTCTCACATGGCTTGTCTATATCATGTCAGTACTATGTCCTACTCAGCATGGCTAAATACAGACAGTCAAAAAGCCCAAGGCTGAAGTGATTCGGTCTCTGCAGGTTAGTCTAAGCCACCACTGGAGAGGCAGGTAAGGATCAAGCCCGACCCTTGTGTACATGCCCCAGGGGTTTACTTTGCCCTTAATTGAAGCGGTGTTTCTAAAAACCCATCACTTCAATTTAGGGAGAATTAAACCAAAGTAAACCCCCATGGCATGTACAAATGGCCATAGGTACTAGATGAACCATAAAATACAACTAAACTCCATCTCAGCCACAGCTAAGATAAGATAAAAAAGGACAAATAGTTTACTGCAAAGAAGGAATCCAAATGAAAGAAAATGACGATCAGGCGAGAAGATGCCAAGGACACAACCTCACCCTGTCTTAACACCCCTTTGAATAGTAGCCTATATTTATTGCTGCAAGAAATGAGTCCACATGTTAGCAAATGTCACAGCATGTATTGCTAAAAGTACCTGGTCTTTAAGATATAGGAACAAATAAAATAAAATAAAAATGTACAAGGTGGATTGCAGAAGTAAAATATTTTCTTCTAATATTGCATGTCCATGTTTAGTTGTAAGAAACCACTCATTGTAAGCAACAGGATATGGTTTTAATTCCAGTCTCAGTTGTGAAGTCTTCTAGTAAACAAAAATGTCATTTGGTCCTCACTAATCAAAAAATGAATAGTTAATATTACTTGAAAAAGTGATTTACATAATAGCTACCATTATTTTGTCATTATCTTGCAAGTGATATAAGGGGGCAAATTCTGATCCCAATTACACTGGAGTGGCTCCATTAACTTTAGTGGAGTCACTCCAATTTTGAAGTGGCATAATGAAAATCAATAGCTATCCCAGAATGCATGCAAGCACCACATAACAGAACACATCTTAACAGTTCATCAATTACAGTACCCTGGGCCCACTTGTATAGGCCTACGGAGTGGAAACTCTTTTTAGAGTCAGTAGGAGTTTTGAATTTGCAACTCAAGAGTGGCTAAGTGAATTAGGAGCCTATATTCAATTATCAAAAGTGATTTGGAGATTCTGGCCCTGGACAGATGTAATATTTGAAGCATTCCAAACAGTGAAAGTACAGATGTGCAGTGCCAGAGAAGCACTTAAAAAACAAGGAACACCTTTGAAGCACTTCCTGAAATGTCTGTACTGTTCCTCTATCCTACAGCATCCCACAGCGCTCCAACCCCTGCCCCCTGCAACAGCGGGGTATGGGACAGAGCCACAGAAATCCAATGGGACATCCAGGATGCTGCAGAGAAGGGTTTCTTGCATGCCCCTCAGCTTCCAGAGGCTCCTGAGGGTGGCCAAGGACACAGGCGAGCATTGTCCATCCTGTCCTCTCCCATTCTTGGGCTGTGGGAAGGGACACAGTGGGGGTCATGCCAAAGGACTAAGCACCCCCATTATACCCCCTGGCTGGGGAACAGCACCCTGCATGTGATCCTGGTGATCTGAAGCATTCTGGCAGGGGACCTCAGATGGGAATCCTCACTGAAACACTCCAGGTCTGAAGCACTCCAAACTGGAGGAGATTTCAAAAGTTTCAAATACACATCTCTCCATTGCCTCTGTCACCTACAGTGTATTGATTTTTAAAGATGCTTTGGCTATTTTCTTCTTTCAAAAACAGTTAAGTACAGGATTCCAAATCCCTTAAGGACCTAAATGGTTTCTTGGGAGGCTTAAGTGCAGAATCCTATTTTACTTTACAGCTGTGTAACTTAGGCACAGTTTCTGATCCTATTCCATGTGCAGCAAGGGCACAAAAGTGTCCATATGACTACTGTGTACAGTAGACTAAGCCAGGCCAGTGCATGGCTTTGTATGTGCATAAGTCCTGAAATTTTGGATGACCAAAAAGGAAAGGGGAGGAAGGGGGCCTGCCACAAACCACATTATGTTTTGGAGGGTTCATGGGGGGTCAGACAGATTTTCTTGTGTTTATTTCATTGACTTGGCATGTGTGGTCTCATTGGAAAATCAATTATATGTTGTATTTGTCTATGCTGCTTGTATCATTGTACAGAATGCATTACATTGTCTCTGTGTGTCTTTATGATTTTGGTCATAGTTTAATTAAAGGTTTTGAGGGATGTGAACTTAAGCAAAGGGGAAGTACACATAACTGCAAAATATTTCTAGCCATTGTGTTGTTAAGCAAAGGGAAATTGCTATCCCAAATCATAGACAAAAAGAGCTGTTATTGGGATGGGCACTGGCACTCATATTACTATCTGCTTGCATTAGGGAAAAAACCCACATAATAACAAAGGCATCTGAGTGAAATGGCCCATCATCCAGAAGAATACCCTGGATGTCCCAGGGAGAGATCCTAAGACTTACAAGGAATAGAGACAATGCTGATGGTGGGGAGGGGGCGGTTTTACAGGCTGGCTGTGAGGTGGCCAGGGTCATATGAATTTTATCAAGCTTTGGAGGAGTCCAGGTGCTGGCCCTTTAGGGCTGGCAAAGTCAGCAGGAAGGCTAATGTCTGGAAGCACTGACCTTGCTCTCATCTGGCTACTACCTATCCCATTAGCCAGAAGAGAGGGTAAGAAATGTTCCTTGTCTTTCTGTTGCCAAACTTATAGTCAGTTTGTCTTGCATGATTCCTTTCTCCTACATAATAAATCCTTTTGTTGTTTTCTCCTTATTGATTCCCCGAAGTAAAGAGTGATCTCTAAGCAAATGATATTCCAGGTTAGCACATTCTCTGGAAAGGTGAACCTAAAAATGTCTCTCTCAGCCCAAAAGGTAGCCACCTGGCACAGCTGGCAGAGATTTGCCTGCTTCAGCTGTAAGATCCCATGTAAGGGCAATGAAGGTAAGGCTTGTTGGGTAAGGAATTATCTCAGGGAAAACCTTACTCTTTTCCTTGGGACAAGCAGCATGAAACCCAAGGCTTTGGGGGTACACCACAGACAGGTTTGTGGCAGGGCCCACCTTGCTCAGTGCATGGGGACCCAGATTCGAGGCTCCCCTCCGCCTGAGGAGTTTGAATCTGCATGTCTGATTTCCAACCTTTGAAGGGCTATCTCAGCACAATGTTTTTACCATGAAGACACAGGTTAGCCATTATTCAGCTCTTCTCTTGAACCTGTTCCACCTCATCTTTCATGTATTATTCCTTGGCTATCCTGGAGGGTAGGGTTGCCATATATCCAGTATCAAAAAAGCAGACAGCTGTGGGGTGGAGGAGCAGGGGAGGGAGGGAGGAAGGCATGAGGGAGGGGGAAGAGAGGGAAAAGGCATATATGACTGGGGGGCGGGCAGTGATATGACCATGCACTTTCCCTACCACTCACTCCTAAGTCACAGCCCCAGCCCTGCTGCTGCCTCTCAGCATCTAAGTCAGGTCTTCAGATTCGGTACCTGCCTCCTTGCACACTTAAGCACAGTCAGTGGCACAGGTTGTCACCATCTTTTGTCCGATAGCCAAATTATTCAGGAAATTGGAAACTTGGTTTTGAAGCCTTCTTCAGTCTGAAGGGATTCAAACCCGTGTGTCTCACCTTCTAGGCAAGTAACCTCACCAACAGCTTACATGCTAGCCTTTCTAGAAGCCCTCTCTTACCTACTGTGCAGCCAAGAAGGTAGGATTAATGGAGCCATAGGGAAAATAACTTGGAGCATCACTCTTTCACCCATAGGAAGTCAGTCTTCCAAGCAGTAGAACTCCTGGGTCCAGTCCCCATAGATGTAACACCACAGCCAGGCACCTGGGGCAGCTACAACACACAGGAGCAGTGACAACTTCTGATTGTCCAGTACCCCAATGGGATCACATGGCTACAGCAGCTTGTTGGGTTATTTTTTTTATATCCTGCTGCACCACCCCAAGTGAACCCCCAGGGCAGCTACCCAGGTCACCCCACCCTAGTTATACTACCACCAGTCCCTGCTACTAGGCTTATTTCTGTGTCTAATCAGTGGAGGGTCTAATATAAAATGCATAAACGTTCTTGGAAACAGGGCCTGAAATCCAGAAGGTCTCCTGCCAGAGGAAGACCCTCGTCACTTGACTAGTCATGTTCTCTCTGGCTTCCTATCTGAGCTGTTATGCATTTTATATTGGATAGTGATCAGTTAAAAGCAGGATTAGCCTTAGGACTAGGGACTGGGAGCTATAAATCCCCAATTCTGGTTCAGCGCCCAACTTGTTCTGCTACAGAACTACATTCTCTTCAATTTGGTTATCTTGACAATGGAGTAACCTCCATCCGGGGTAACCTATACTCCGGCGGTTAGGGTACTATTTGGCAAGTAGAAGATGTGAGTTGGTTCCCTTCCCAGGGTGAGGATGGACTTTAACGTAGGTCTGCCATTTCCTAGGTGAATGCTGTAACCTGGGCTACTGTGTAAAAGCTAGATACCAGCACTGTCATCTGCTAGCAATGATCTGTATCACCTAAGGAGACAGAATGCCAAAAGAGTTTTGTGGCTGCTGAATGGAGTCAATCTTGGGCACTTGCTGCGGTTGTAGGTGCAGCAGGGTTCTTCCTAGGCCCTGCTTAGGCATCTATAAGGTCGATTTGGATTTGGCTTTAATTAAGCTGGTTACGCCAGATGACAAAGCCAACATATTTAATAACTTCTTTGCCTCTGTCTTCCTCAGTAAGGACCAGAACTGCCGCCTCCCTGCTGGGCCCCCTTTGGGCCCCGGGGGGGGCTCACCTGGGCCTAGAGTGAGTGAGGATTTAGTTAGAAAGCTTCTGGAGGGGCTGGACATCTTTAAGTCAGCCGGCCCAGATG
>NW_017729028.1:23591891-23597252 GCF_001723915.1 Gavialis gangeticus | reverse complement strand
GGCTAGAGTCTGGAACCAGCTTCCAAGGGAGGTGGTGCAGGCTCCCACCCTGGGGGTCTTTAAGAGGAGGTTGGATGACCACCTTACTGGGGTCATTTGACCCCAGTGCTCTTCCTGCTATGGCAGGGGGTCGGACTAGATGATCTGCTTAGGTCCCTTCCGACCCTAGAAACTATGAAACTATAAGCTATTTTTGTAAATGCACTTTAAATGAAGTTTTTACTCCAACCTTGCAGTACCATATCAAGGGCCCTTCATCTCCACTGGTTTTACAAGGAGTGCTAAGTGTGTAGCCTGTTGCAGGAGGTGTTCAGCCCAGACTGTGGGCTTTGAACATAATTGAAAATTACGGGCCTTTGTACACACAACAAAATTGGCCCTTTAAAGTGGCTTAATTGCCCTTTTTCACCATTTTAATGGCATTGCTTTAAAGCGTATTCTGCTTTAAATGTGTGAACAATCCAGGTGTTAAGAGCTCCAGAAGCCACCAAAAATTACCCTGTAACAAGGTCCTAAAGTGCTTTGCAAAAATGAATATTACTAATACATGAGGCAGGACTAAAGAATAAGATTGTCTCTCTTCCCCCCATGTGCTCTGTCCCCTTTCCCATCTGTGACAGCAGACAAAGAGGGTATGTTTTTAAGATCTGTATTTCCCTCCGTGAGCACATTTTAATCTGGGCTTCCAAAATCACCTTCAATTAATTGGTGGAAAAAAAACACTTGTATTCATTTTGTTGGGGGGGAAGATGGGGAAATCTGTCTCATTTTCGCTCTTCCTTATCAAGCCTCTACCCTTAGACTGGGGACAAGCTCAGGTTGGAGAAAATAGCTGTTCCTTCCGTATGATAAGTATAATTACCCTTTTATTAAAAAATCAAGATAATCTCAGTTTATCATAAAACCCATCTTTAATGAATACCTTTAAGTTCCTCTGAACAGCCAGCATCAGACAAATTATTCCTTCTGACTGTTCGATGGCCTCCAGTAATGCTTAAGAAAAATTGTTTTCCATTCCACTGAACTGTAAAATAAACAAAACAAGCCCTTCACGAAATTTTCTAAAGGCCAAGGGGTCTCAGTGAATGAACTTCAAATAGCTGCTTTGCTCATCACACACACAGTCCATGATATGACTGTGCTTAGAAATGGCCTCACCTATGTGGGGTGCTGTTTTATTTCAAATAATAAATAAGATACATAAATAATAAATTGGTAAAGAAGCCAAACATAAATCATTCCCTAAATCCAACGCTTTTTCAATGTCATTTTCTAGATACAGAGAAGTTATATAACCGAATCAGTTTTATCGTTTACAGTGAACATTATGTTTTCCTGTACTTTTCAGCTTACTTTCATTCTTTCCATGAAAGAGAATCTCACACTCTTTCAGTATTAGCCTCGAGACATAGCTGAGCTATTCATTTAATAAAGAAAGCAAGACCCCAGGTGGCTAGCATGAAAGATTTGCTGACAGATCCCTAAGAAAATGTGAAAATGTGATATTATTCATTTTGTATTTTATTTTTAATAAAAATATTGACACCTCTAAGTACCATCACTTCCCATACTTAAGTTTAACTCCCTTCTTTGGATATGGAATATTTTCAACATTGTGTCTTGTATGCTAATAAAATGTTGTCGGTATAGCAATATCACAAGTTTCTTTTAGTTACTGCATCTCTTGCACGGGACCTAATCTTATTATTACTGTTTTCTGATCTCTTATCTTTTATCTGTCACCAGAAAACCAGAAAACAAAACAGTTGTGGTATCTGTTCTTCTGCACTCTCCAGTAGGAGATAATTTCCAGTTTCCCAATAGAATTTCACAAGCTTCTCTAAGCAGTTTGTTCTTTAAAAGAGATTTCTTCATAAAACATAGAATTAGCACTAAACCTTTCGTGTAAGCTTTCAGTTTTTTCCCTTCCAGTTTTGTCAAGGATCATCAGAAAATAGGGCTGGAAGGGACCTCAGGAGGTTACCTGTTCCAGCTTCCTTCTTCAAGGCAAGATCATCCCTGACTGAACAGTTAAAGATGTTATCTCTGCTGATAAAATCAATGAAGATGAAATCAGTGGGAGTTAGGCACCTAACTTCTTGAGGTATTTTTAAAAACTCATTAGATACCTATCTCCATCTTGACATATCTTATCTAGAGAGCTCATCTTCCAATATGACTCAAACACTGGGGGAAAAAAATCCAATTATTTGGGGAGTGGTAATTAGGCATAAGTAGAGACAGAGAAGGGAGAAGTATACCTTTCCCCTCAATACACATGAGTTAATAGTGGAAAGATTTATTAGCAAGTCATTGTTATATCAGACTCAGATTTTAATGGACTTGAAAGTTATTCTTTGGTTATCCATTTCCCACCACCGTGGCTGTGTGTTTAAGATGATAACACTGCTGATGAGGTTGGTAGTGAAACCAATTTCCAGTGGCTTTAGTGCAAACCAGCCATTGGCTTCAGTGGGGTTTGAACTGATGGGGCAATTTCTCCTTCTTTTCCCAACATTGAGCTTCACTTTACTCTGCTAATCCATTTTCTAAGTAAAAGAATTGTGACAATTGCCACAATCAAACCCTGTTTATTGAATAACTATCATAATATCTTGGCCCTACATGACCTGGATTGTGATCTATGGAAGAGAATAAAAGAGTTAAGACCTTCTATTATGTCTCTGCACCAGATGTCAAGACCCAACGTGCCACTACAACAGGTGGGCAGGAAGAGGCAGACTACATTATGTCAGCCTTTATTGTTAGTTGAGGCTAGCAGCGACATACCACATGGACATAGACACAGGGGAATGGAAGGAACTGCTATTCTTGGAGCAGATTACACATCCACATCACAGAGGTGCCTTCTACTTGCTAGGGATTATGCAAGGTACGGTTGTTTTATTATATTCTATTAGACAAAGTCAAGCGCAGTGTTGTCTGATCACATTTGGATGCTGAGAGGTGGGACTCTAGAAAGAAACCTTTCAAACTGTTACACATTCCTATCTGAATAATAGCAAGTTGATCCCTCAAGTTGATGCCTCTTGTGTTCCTCTGAAGCCCTTTACATTTCTGATTACTTGAGTGGACTTCCAACCTGCTCTGGGCATTGGAAGGAACTAAAGTAATTAGCATCAAATTAAAATCTTCCACATCAAATCCATGCAACCCTACTCTGGCAGCATTGTCTTTAATATTGCCAGGTAAACCTGCAAATAAAACTATGTTCAGAAAAAACTACTATTACTTGCTTTATGGCTAAAATACCAGTCTGCAAGCACCAAGAGCTCTCTATCATTTAATGTTAACTTTACTGGGAACTCTAGAAAAATCTGGTACCTACAGAGAAAAGACCCGATTCACACTGCTTGGTGCAAAATGTATGAATGCATTAGGTTGCCATAGGAAGCACTAGAATTTTTACTGACTTTTAAAACTGAGGCCATTTCTACAGAACTGCAATTGGCACTGTGCCCCAAGAGAAGACCTTTACATTGAAAAATACTATTAAATATTGTTCTTCTGATACTCCTAATGCAGTTAGCATCACACCTTAAATGCTAATCGCTGTTGAGGAGAGTGTGGGGCTGGTTACTAACTGAACTGACATCTTAGGCACCTTTGTCTAGTGAGCCTCCAGTGGAAACTGTACAAATTTCCATTATATTTAAATGAGTCATATAAGGGATTTTTTGTTCTGATTTTTTTCTTTTTATTTTTTTTAAACATATAAAGTATAAACTGCTCCTTACTGACTCAATTTCTTGGAGGATATCAGTGGTATTCACATTGAACATGGCTGTCTACCATGAGACAGAGATTAATTTGCTTTATTCTTTTTTTATATTTTCACTAACTATATTCAACCAGTGTTCAATCATATGCACTATCTGGGTGTGACTGTCTGATGTTGGTTTGGACTAATAAGATTCTAAGTCAGTAATGCTCAACCTACAGCACGTGGGCCACATTCAGCTCCCCCTGCCCCCAAGTGATTGGATCCAGCCTGAAGCATGAGACATTAGCAGCAAGAAGCTATGTCTGGTACATCCCCTTCCCTGCCTCATGCTATGACAAGGCCCTACTGAATTCATGGCAGAAGTGGGGTGAACTGCAGATCATGCAGGTTCCCCAGTGCATCTCCCTCCCCCTCCTGCTGATTGGTGGGGGGGGGGAGGGGCGGCACTTGCAGCTCACTTCTGATCAGCTGGGACATAAAAACCATGGTTTTAAACATGGTGCCATTTTTGCCTTCTTGCTGGTCAGCAACAAGTAGTGGGGCTGCCAGGGCCAATCAGCCAATCAGCAACGGGAGGCAAAAATAATGCCATAATTAAAACTGAAGTTCTCACCTCCGTGCCAATCAACAGCAAGCTGCAAGTGAGGCCCCTCAATCAATCAGTGGTGGGGGATGTGCAGGGGAACCTGGAAGATTAAAGAAGCAGCAGCTTCTTCCATGAATTCAGTAGGACTCTAGCCATGACCCTGATCAACTTCATGGTTGGAGATAAGCTATCTTCCTCTCTCCCTCTGCCCACATCTTTCCCTCTCCTCCAATGATTTGGTAACTACCTACCACCCACTTTTTCTCCCTCTCCCCATCCTCTACCAGAGGGGAGTAGTGGCCCTCCATGCAGTAGTGTCACAAGTACCTGGCCTGCCACTCAAATGGTTGGGATCCACTGTTCTAAGTCATTAAAGGCTGGGCACCTACGCCAAACACTGCATTGTTTAAATCACAGCTGACATTGGCTTCAGGTCAGGTATCTCTGCTAATCAGCATATGCAAAAGGCTGCTGTAGGCTAGGCATGCTCTATGAGAGCCCTGTGGATTTGGAATTAACTCCTCTTCTTGGTTTTTCTTCTTTGGTAATCCCTTTCAGTCAAGGAGGATTGTTTTCCATGATTGTCTTATCTGTGGATCTGAAGATGCCTAGGATTGACAGACTGTTGGGGTGGATGAATCCAGATCTTTGATCTTGTCTGCAACACACTGTTTCTGCTGCTCCTATTTTTTCATCTCCTGTTCTTGTTGTAAGGGTTAAAAGTACTGAGATCCTTGCAGAAGATTCTTCTTCCATTTGTGGTGGTCCTGGATGATAATCTCCCATAAATTGATGTCAATGTTCCTTTTCTTTTTTCTTTTTTTTCAAATTGGCCTTGAAGACTTCCTTGAAGCACTTTCTCTGTCCTCCTCTTGAACATAAACCTTGACTGAACTGGGAGAATTAAACTTGCTTTGGGAGTCTGGAGTCAGATATTTGGATGACATGGCCAGCCCAGCAAACTTGATGTCAGATGATCATTGTCTCAATGCTCATGGTATTTGCTTCTGACAAGATGTTAATGTTAATG
>NW_017729028.1:23586027-23586891 GCF_001723915.1 Gavialis gangeticus | reverse complement strand
TGCCCGGGAACTGGCTGAGGCCGCATGCTCCAGGACCAGGGTTGTCATGGGTGACTTCAATTACCCAGACATCTCATGAGAGGATCACTCAGCAAAATCTGAGCGGTCGCAAAGCTTTCTCTCATGCGTGGATGACCTCTACCTGACTCAAGAAGTCTATGGGCCAACGAGAGGCAAAGCACTGCTCAACCTTGTACTGGCTTGACCAATCTCATTTCCTTCTACGACCATGTGACCTATCAACTGGAGAAGGGAGAAGAGATTGATGCCATATATCTTGACTTCAAAAAAGCCTTCGATCTGGTATCCCACGATCACCTCTTGGTGAAACTGGCCAATTGTGGCCTTGGGTCCACAGTGATCCGCTGGCTGGGAAATTGGCTCTGTGGTCAGACCCAGAGAGTAGTAATTGATGGCAGTCACTCATCATGGTGTCTTGTGACTAGTGGGGTCTCCCAAGGCTCTGTCCTTGGACCCATATTATTCAACATCTTCATTAATGATGTGGACATTGGAGTCAGAAGTGGACTGGCCTAGTTCACCAATGACACCAAACTCTGGGGCAAAGCATCCATGCCAGAAGACAGGCGAGTGATTCAGGCTGACCTGGACAGGCTCATCAAATGGGCGGATGAGAACCTGATGGTGTTTAACACCCAAAAATGCAAGGTTCTGCACCTTGGAAAGAAAAACCTGCAGCATAAACTCGGCAGTGCTACGCTGGCTAGCACTATGGAAGTGTGGAAGACTTGGGGGTCATCATTGACCACAAAATAAACATGAGCCTTCAATGCGATGCTGTGGCTAGTAAAGCGACCAAAACACTGGCTTGCATCCATAGATGCTTCTCAAGCAAATCCCGGG
>NW_017729028.1:23579941-23586000 GCF_001723915.1 Gavialis gangeticus | reverse complement strand
GTCCAGAAAAGAGCCACACACATGATCAGAGGTCAGGAAAACAGACCTTATGACAACAGGCTGAGAGCCATGGGACTCTTTAGCCTGGAAAAGTGCAGGCTCAGGGGTGATCTGATGGCCGCCTATAAGTTTTTCAGGGGTGACCACCAGGATCTGGGGGAATGTTTGTTCACCAGAGCACCCCAAGGGATTATGAGGTCGAACGGTCATAAACTACTGCGAGACCATTTCAGGCTGGACATAAGGAAGAATTTCTTTACTGTCTGAGCCCCCAAGGTCTGGAACAGCCTGCTATTGGAGGTGGTTCAAGTACCTACCTTGAACACCTTCAAGAGCAAATGGATGCTTATCTTGCTGGGATCCTATGACCCTAGCTGACTTCCTGCCCTTTGGGCAGGGGGCTGGACTCAGTGATCTTCCGAGGTCCCTTCCAGCCCAAATGTCTATGAAATCTATGAAATCTAGCTTCCCATAGGATTTGAAGGATCTTCTGCAGGCAGCATGGATGTTACTTTCCAATAACTCAAGGTGTCTCCTGTACATTGCCCACATCTCGGCTCCATACAACAGGGTGGTGATCTCAACTGGTTGATAAACCATGAGCTTGGTTTCAAATCTGATGTTATGACCTTCAAACACACATTTCATCAGGCTTCCAAAGGCTGCACTTCTACATCTGAGGCAATGTTTGATTTCTTTATCAATGTCAGCCTTCTTCAAGCAATGGCTTTCAAGGTATGGTAAGTACTCAGTGTTCTCCAGAGTCCTATCATGGGAGATTTCAATTACCCTGACACCTGCTGGGAGGGCAATACAGCAGTGCACAGGAAATCACGTGTCGGGGACAACTTCATGGTGCAAGTGTTGAAGCAGGCAAATAGGGGTTGTAATCTTCTTGATTTGCTGCTCACAAATAGGAAAGAATTGGTGGGGAATGTATAAGTTGATGGCAACTTGGGCAACAGCAATCATGAAATGATTGAGTTCAGGATTCTGAGGAAAGGAAGGATGAAGAGTGTTGCCACTGGATTTATAATCCAGAGACCTTGTTCTGGGTGGACCCAAGGCCATCAGCCTGACCACGGCCTTTCCATTCAATAATAGGCAAATTTTATTGATACACAGTGATAGCAGATAAGAATAATGCAAACAATTATATATCTACCAGTCCTAGATCTGTCATCAGATGGAAGGTATGTCTGGCTAGTACACAAGCTTCACCCTGTTGTTATCTCTTGAATATCAGATGTCAGCAGCCTGGAGGTCAGGGACTCCACCCCACCCCCACTCCCTGCCAGCGGGGTGGATGAGACAGGGCTGGTGGTGTGCCCTGTCCATTGAGGTGTGGGTTCCCCTCTCAGGGCCCCTGTGCTGCTATGAAATCCTTCCTTTTGTATCTTTTCTCCTCCTATGATGGCTCTTCATCTATGACTATCACTGATTGGTCTCTCAGTTGTCATCATACTGTCCACATTCTGTCCTGTCAGAATATCCCTTTGTTTCACAAATCCATCACATGCACACATCCTAATTTGGTTTTTTTCTGGGTCTTCTCCTAATTTGGTGTGTTTCCCAAAACCAAAAATCCCAAGGGCTCTGCAATTGGTCACTGTGACTTGGTGCTACATTATCTTATGTTATAGAAATTTGGTGCCACGTTATCTTATGTTATAAAAATTTTCCTCAAGGCCTGCTATGTCTTACAGACAAGCAGCGAGTAATATACATCTTTAATTTCCAGCCTGTGTGTCCACTCGCTGCTTGTCTGTAAGACATAGCAGGTCTTGAGCAAAATTTCATAAACAGGCTTTATAGAAATCAACTAACCCTTGCCTTTGCCCTGGACCATTGTTGTAATGCATATCTACTTTTCCTATAAGCCAATTCCCAAAAGGAAACCTCTAAATACCATTTTCTAGCCATCAGAGAGAAGCAGAAGAAGGACCCTGGAATTCAGAAAAGCAGACTTCAACTCACTCAGGGAACTTTTGGCCAAGATCCCCTGGGAAGCTAGTCTGAGGGGGAACGCTTTTCAGGAGAGCTGGATGTACTGCTTTACTGAGTGTGCAGGAACAAACCATCCCAATGTGCAGGAAAACTAGCTAGTATGGCAGAAGACAAGTTTGGTTTAGCAGGGAACTATTCAGTACGCTAAATCACAACAAGGAAGCTTATAAGAAGTGCAAACTTGGACAAACATCTAAGGAGGAGTATAAAAATATTGCTTGGGCATTCAGAGATGAAGTCAGGAAGGCCAAAGAACAACTGGAGTTGCAGCTAGCAAGGGATGTAAAAGGTAACAAGAAGGGTTTCTACAAGTATATCAGTAACAAGAGGAAGATCAGGGAGAGTGTGGGTCCCTTACTGAAGGGGAGAGGCAACCTGGTGACAGAGGATGCAGAAAAGGCTGAAGTACTCAATGCCTTTTTGACCTCAGTCTTCACAAGCAAAGTCAGCTCCCAGACCACTGCACCTGCTAGCAAAGTCTGTGGAGAAGGTGAGCAGCTAACAGTTGTGAAAGAACAGGTTAGGAATTATTTAGAAAAGCTGGTTCTGAAGAGGATGGAGCTAGACTGTTTTTAGTGGTGACAGATGACAGAAAAAGGAGCAATGGTTTCAAGTTGAATCAAGGGAAGTTTAGGTTAGATATTAAGAAGAATTTTCTCACTGTGAGGGTAGTAAAACACTGAAAGAGGTTACCCAGAGAGGCTGTGGACCTTAGAGGTTTTGAAGACTTGTCTAGACAAAGCCTTGGCTGGGATGATCTAGTTGGGGCTGGTCCTGCTTTGAGCATGGGTTGGACTAGATGACTTCCTGAGGTCCCTTCCAACCCTAATTTTATATGAATCTATGAATCTGAATTACTCATGGAGCTATGGATTACTCATTAAGAAAATTCTGATGGAGGACCTTAGTCTTCTAAACGTTAAGTATCAGTTCCATTTTCTTGTATGCCTTGGTAAAGACATTGATGATTGCCTGAAGGTCTGCTTCTGAGTACAGACTACAGCACTGTCAGCGTATTGGAGCTTGATGACTGAGGTCAGACTGCTCTTGGTTTTGACTCCAAGTTGACTGAGATTAAACAGCTTAGCATTCTTAGTTTAGCTTTACTCCAAATGGGAACTTGTTGGTGGTCAGATGTACCATCACAGTAAGGAATATCAAGAGGAGTGTTGGAGGAATGATGCAGATTTACTTAACTCCTGTCTTAATGTCAAAAGGATCTGTGATAGATCCATTACTGAGAACCACTGCTCATATACTGTCATGGGCCAGACAAAGAATGGTGATGAATTTTGGTAGGTATATGTACGTCTGAAGGATCCTTCACAGCACTGCTCAGTTAACAGTTAAAGGCTTTTGTTAGGTCAAAGAAGGGCATGTAGAGAACTTCATGTTTTTCCTGGAATTTTTCATGAAATTGGTGAGCTATGAAAATCATGTCAGTTGTGCCTTTTGATTCCCTAAACCCACACTGAGATTCTGGGAGGAGCTCTTCAGCAAGTGAAAGGGCTTTCCCAGTGATCTTTCCTGTGGCAGACAACAAGGTGATCCCTCTGTAATTTCCATAGTCAGACTTGTCTCCTTTCTTAAAGATTGCATCCTTGAGGTCATCTGGCATCCTTGAGGTCATCTGGGATTTCGTCATTATTCAAATCCATAAGATGAGGCATGGAGCTGTGGTGTGAGCTCCTTTCTCCCCTGCTTGAAGATTTCAGTGGGGAGTTAAGGGTTGGGGGGATTCCGAGATCATCTCTGACCAGGTGTTGTAAGATGGAGTTGATAAACTCTCATCTACAATAGTGTCTCAATTGAGAAGGTCTTCAAAATGCTCCCTCCAAAGGGCAATGATGGCTCCCCTGTCCTTACTCAGAGCTCCACAATCCTTAGGTCTCAAGAGAGTTGAACTTTGAGTGCTCTAACCATAGATGGCTTTGGTGACATTGAAAAAAAATGCATGTTTTGGATGTCAATAATACCAAATCTCCTTCAACTTATCTTCCCATCATCTCTTCTTCATATCATGGGTCCTCCCTTGAACCTCCACAATGGCATGCTGAAAATTCAATATCTTTTGTTTGGAGTTGATGTCATTCTGCCAAGCACAAAAGAAAAGGCTTCATTCTTACTGTTGATTAACTCTTGGATCTCCTGGTCATTCTCAACAAACCAGTTGTTTCCTGGTAGAGAATACCTCAGGCTCTTTGCAGGAGCTGATGATGGTGGACTTGAAGGCATCCCAACCACTACTGACATTCTCCCATTGTTTTTTATTGGAATTCTCCAGTTTTTCATTGAGGTAATGCTGGAAGAGGTCTCACTTGATTGGGTCCTTGAGTCCTTCAGTGTTTATTTTCTATCGGCATTACTTCTGCTGCAACCATCGTTTATGTGCCAGTTTGAGTGACATAACCATATAGATGAGTCAGTGATTCATTCAGCAATTGTCATCTCCTAGCATAGCTCAGTGATGTGGATGTCTTTGCTATCCCAGGCACAAATGATGACATGGTCAATCAGGTGCTAATGCTTAGATCCTGGGTGTTGTCATGATGTCTTGCACCTGTTTTTTCTGGTGGAACAGGGTGTTGGTGATGACGAATCCATGTTCTGCACATTTGATCAGTCAAGAGGAGGATACCATTGGAATTGACCTTTCCTACTCATTCTTTGCCAATGGTTTCATTCCAGAGGTTTGAATCCCTTTCAACTCTGGTGTTAATATTGCTAAGAATAAATCTGTCTCCCCCCAAAATGTCAAAAAGTTGTTATAGAATTCCTCCTTGGTTTCAGCAGCAGAGTTGGGGCATGTGCTGATGACAGTAGTGTATTGGCTCCCCACCAATTTAAGACGTTCATTAATTCTGACAGGAAATTCACTGAGGTTGTTTATGAGTTCATTCTTGATTGCAAAACCAACTCCATGAACCCCAGAGTCAACTTCTTGTTTTCCCTTCCAAAAGAAGGTATGGCCCACTCCATGTTCTTTGAGCTGCCCATCTCCGACTCACCAGGTCTCACTCAGTACAGTAACATCAATATTGTGTTGCCTGAGTTCTTGGGCCATGATTGCAGTGTGCTTCTCTAGGTGTTCACTATTAGGATTGTCCATGAGGGTCCTGATGTTCCAGGTCCTGAAATTGATTGTGTCTTCATTGATTTTGACTGTAGTAAACATGATCCCACTAGACATGGTCATCCAGTCAGGAAGAAGGTAGACTAGCTACTTTTAGGGAGCTTTTCTAGCCCCGTTCCCATGTGGAATGAGCAGAATGGCTCCTGAAGACAGTTGCTCAGTCACAGTTAGTTTCTGAATTGCACTTGAGCCTCATCCAAGCCCACTGGAAGCCCACTGGGAAACTTTTGGAAATCCAGTAGGCTAAGGCACTTAAGGGAACCCACCTGTACCCCAGCCCCAGAACAATGTGTAGGGAAGGCAAGGGTCCACAATGGGACACTTACATGCCTGTACACCAATGCCAGGAGCTTGGGAAATAAACAGGAGGAACTTGTCCTCCTGCTAAACAAGAATGACTATGATCTCATAGGGATAATGAAGACCTGGTGACTCTCTAGGTTAAATCCATGGTGAACATGGCACAGGGGACACAGTGGTGGGAGTCTACTACAGAGCTCCTAGCCAGGATCAAGCGCTTGACCAGGAATTTGCCAGGGAACTGGCTGAGGCTGAAAACTCCTGGTGCATGGTTGTCATGGGAAACTTCAACTACCCAGACATCTAATGGGAAGAGCACTCGGACAAATCTGAATGGTCGCAAATCTTCCTCATGTGTGTGGATGAGCTCTATCTGACTCGAGAAGTCTATTGACCGATGAGAGGCACAGCGCTGCTCAACCTGGTACTGGCAATGGGGGATGACTTAATAAGTGACCTAATGATTGAAGGGAAGCTGGGAGACAGCAACCATGAGCTGATCACCTTCACCATCCACCATAAAACTGGCAAGTCAGTCAGCAAACCTCAACTTCACGAAAGCTGACTTTGACAAGCTCAGGAGGCTTGTTGGCAAGGCCCTAAGGGACCACGACCCAAA
>NW_017729028.1:23578441-23579930 GCF_001723915.1 Gavialis gangeticus | reverse complement strand
CACGACCCAAAGGGGAGGGGAGTTCAGAATGAGTGGTTGCTCCTCAAGGGAGCAATCCTGGAAGCACAAGCAATGTCTATCCCATCATGAAGGAAAGGCAGCAAAAAGGCGTAGCAGCCCCCTTGGTTCTGCAAATGCTACTTAAAATTGTTAATAGCTCAAATTAAGAGTGAGAACTTAAAAATGGGATAAGGCAAAATGCCATACATAATCTTAGACACACCAGTCATACAAACAGACATACACAAGCATACATAGAAACAGACATAGACAGACCTACAGACAAAACCACTCGAGGAAGATGTTACAGTTACCAGCAGATGTTACTCAATATTAGCAATGGATGGCCGGGTCCAGGCTTATTGAGGGTGATAGGAGCAGGGGAAGAACAGACATGCATGCCTGTGCTATATGAGGTTGCAGAGACTGGATTCCCCATCTTGGCTTGTCTGCTTCCCACTTGTATAGGGATTTCAAGTCTTTGTTCAGCATTGGTGGTTTTCCATGCTCAGTCTTTAATTAGAGGTTGTGTCTCCTGGTTATCTCAACTTGAGGTCATTTCAGTAAAGTTGGTATCTTTGATGAGGTCATTTTAATAAAGTTGGTTATTTCAGAGTTGGTATTTCAGTCTTGATCTTTGCCTTGAAGCATTGTGTCTTTGAAACATTGTAGTTGGTATCTCTGCATTGAAGTATTGTGTAATTCAAATGGCAAGATATGCAAAATTCCTTTTTTCTTACTATCTTCTTTGCACCTGATCACAGATGAGTTCTTCAGCCGTCCGTTAATTAGCTTAATTAGTTTACTGTCTGGTAACTTATACATTGGCACCTTGTTGCTTACACAATCAGTTACATCTTCTTCTGCTTTCATGCAAATAGTTACCATTCTTTCATCATTCACCCTCTCACACAGACACGTACACAGAGCATATGAAGTTCATCTATTCAAGTCAGGCAGGGAAAAGCACAAAATGGAGTTTTAGTTGTTCATACAAACATAGAGGTTGATCAATTCAATACTATTATCATTTAAGCATAATAACAAATATGCAAAAATTCATACTACACAGAGAACTAGTGGACCTCTTGCATATAAAAAGAAAGACCTATAAAGGATGGAAGAACAGATACACCTCGAAGAAGGAGTATTCTGCATTGGTCCAGACCTTTAGGGAGTGAACCAGGAAAGCCAAGGCTGCAACTGAACTCCAACTGGCTACACATATCAAGGAGAATAAAAAGTTCTTTTTTAGATATGTGGGGAGCCAGAGGAAAAGCAAGGGTAACATTGGACCCCTCCTAAACCATATGGGGCAACTGATGACCAATGCCCATGAAAAAGCCAACCTGGCCAAGGTGAGAGGGAATTGTTACCCTTCATCAAGGTAGAACATGTGAAGGAACACCTTGAGAGGCTGGGCTCCTTCAAGTCTTGGGTCAGCTCACCGAGGAATTCTTGGGTCAGCTCACCGAGGTAGCAAAAGCTA
>NW_017729028.1:23575916-23578430 GCF_001723915.1 Gavialis gangeticus | reverse complement strand
GTCCCTTCCGACCCTAGAAACTATGAAACTATGAAGTCAGCTGGCCCAGACAGTTTACAACCCAGGATACTTAAGGACCAGACAAGCATCATAGCTCAGCCAGTGGCACGGATCTTCGCGAACTTGTGGCACTCAGGTGAAGTGCCCAAAGATTGGAAGAAGGCCAATGTGGTGCCTATCTTCAAGAAAGGGAGGAAAGTAGATCCGGAGAACTACAGGCCCATAAGCTTGACCTCTATCCCAGGGAAGAACTTGGAAAAAATTATCAAAGAGACCATTCTTGATAAACTGGCTGATAGCAACATCATGAGGGATAGCCAGCATGGGCTTGTTGTTGGTAGGTCTTACCCGACCAATCTCATCTCCTTCTACAACCAGGTGACACATCACCTGAACAAGGAAGAAGAGATTGATGCCATACATCTTGACTTGAACAAAGCCTTTGATCTGGTATCCCATGATTATCTCATAGAAAAACTGGCCAACTGAGGCCTCGGCTACATCACAGTCCTCTGGCTGGTGAATTGGCTCCGAGGTCGTACCCAGAGGGTGGTAGTTGATAGAAGTCAACCATCGTGGTGCACCATGACCATTGGGGTCCCCCAAGGCTCTGTCTTTGGGACTATACTCTTTAACATCTTCATTAACGATGTGGAGATTGGTATCAAAAGCAGACTGGCTAAGTTTTCTGATGACACCAAACTTTGGGGTAAAGCATCCACACCCTAGGACAGGATGGTGATCCAGAGGGCAATAGAATAGGCCTTATGGTAAGAGGCTGACAGCTATGGGACTCTTCAGCCTGGAAAAGTGCAGGCTCAGGGCGGACCTGGTGGCTCTCAAAGTATATGAGGGGTGTACATCATGATCTCGGGGAACTCCTGTTCACCAGAGCTCCCCAAGGGATGACAAGGTCAAACGGTCACAAATTCCTCCAAGATCATTTCAGACTGAACATAAGAAGGAAAACTTCTTTACTATTCGAGCCCCCAAGGCCTGGAACAGACTACCACCAGAGGTGGTGCAAGCACCTACTCTGGACTCCTTTAAGAGACATTTATCTTGCTGGGATCCTTTGACCCCCAGCTGAATTCCTGCACCTGGGGCAGGGGGCTGCACTCAATGATCTTCCAAGGTCCTTTCCAGCCCTAATGTCTATGAAATCTATGAAACCTATGGAGTGCTAGACAACGTACTTGTAACTTCCATGTTCATAACAGTTCAAGACTAGGAGCTTCCAGACCTCACAAGCCTGCTCCTGTTACACCAGCCAGTTGCCAAATGGCTTGAAAAATGTGCTGGAAAAGCTGTTTTCATGGAACATACTTGTGTTTGATAACTTTTATCATGGAGAAGCAGCTGCATATCAGCTTCCACATGGTTCTTGACCGGGGTGGGCAAAATCAAGCCTGCAGATGGGCTTGGTTCAGCCTGCAGTGGGTCCCTTGGTCCTGCCTTGCCCAGGCACTGGCCATGGAGCATCCTGCTGCCCCCAGGGCAAATAGCAGGGCAGGGGCAGCTCTGCAGCTGGACTGCCTTTCTTGGCAGACCAAGTGGCAGCAGATGAAAGAAGCTGCCGCTGCCTAGTGGGAGCTGGAAGTCTGAAAATGGAAGAAGCTGCCACTGCTACTGGCCCCAGCTCTATACCAGTGGGGACCTGCACTACAGCCCCAGGCCAGCGTGGCGCACATGTGCTCCAGACTCACCTGCTCACACAAAGCAGCAACACCAGCAGTATCAGCTGCCAGACAAAAACTGTTGCTCAGTGTGGGGGAAAAAGCAGCCCCTCCCCCTCACAGCTGCCTGGTGCTTCCTGCAACAGCTGCCCTGGGCCTGCACTGGGCTTCCCTTTTGGCTCCTCTCTGCTGCCACCACTGCCCTCTGGGTGGCTGTAACAGGAAGTGCCGGGCAGCGATGAGGGGGAGAGGCCACTTTTCCCCCAGCATTGAGCAACAATTTCTTCCCAGTCAGCACTGCTGCTGCCACTGTTTAGCATGGCCAGGCATGTCCAAAGCAGGCACGGGGTGCGCTGGGTCAGGACTGTGGTGTGGGTTCCTGCTAATCTGCTCCCACTGGAGTGAGTCAGGAGCAGGCATGGGGAAGGGCTGAGGCTGTGAACTGCTGGCAGTGGTGGGGAGGCACCGCAGAATACATGGGCTCTGGGCTGTTGTGGGGTGGGGGCAAGTGCTGACTAGGGGGCCACACACAGGGGGGTCTCATGCACAACTCACCATACCCACAAACCTTCTCCCACAAACCCCATGACCACACCCTTCCCTACACACAATCACAGACCCCACAAATACCACACCCACCCACACCCACACCCACAACCTCCACAGCCCCCACAGCCCCCACACCCCTCCCCACATGCATCCTCCCCCCTACCCACATCCCCTCACACCTCTGGAAGGAGCTCCAATCACTGCTACATGTACATACCCCACCACACACATGCACCCAGGCACCCCCATGCACACCCCACCTCCACTCCAACACACACACCCCCAGCCA
>NW_017729028.1:23575528-23575866 GCF_001723915.1 Gavialis gangeticus | reverse complement strand
CCCCACCACACACATGCACCCAGGCACCCCCATGCACACCCCACCTCCACTCCAACACACACACCCCCAGCCACCCTCCACATACACACCCACCCACCCACACATCCCCACAAACAAATTACCCACAAGCTCCCCCATACCCACCCACATCCACACACACACACATATCCTGCCCTCCTCTCCACATACACACACATCCACAAATACACACACACCCACAAACCCCATATCCACTCACCCATACCCTCACACCCCTCCACACCTCCACAATATGTAAGAGTAAGATTTCATTTTGAGCTATTATGCAATCACCTCTATATACATGATGCAAACACACA
>NW_017729028.1:23571634-23575149 GCF_001723915.1 Gavialis gangeticus | reverse complement strand
GGAGATCATCCGGACCAGCTGACTTGAAAATGTCCAGCCCCTCCAGAAGCTCCCTAACTAAATCCTCGCTAACCCTTGGCCCAGGTGTGCCTCCCCCAAGTACTTCCAAGGCAAGGGGAGGGACTTGAGGTAGCAAAGGTCAGGGGTCAGGGGGTGGGACTTCCCATCCCAAGATGGTGACCAGAGGGCAGGGCACCTGTCATTTGGTGGGACTACCCTTGCGGTCCTCACCAGCTTACCAAAGCTCATCAAGCAGCCCTCCAGCTGAAATAATTGCCCACCCCTGTTCCTGACAGATAGGGAACTTAATCCAATGGCAAGGAGGCCAAGACAGTTGGGGATCTCATTCCACTGCTACTTTCATCTGCCTTCACGGATTCTAATATCTTCTTCTGCCTGATCTGCCACTGAGGACTTGTAGACCCATGGCTAGGTGCTAGGCAGGCTTATGGTGGTGACATGTACTTGCGATGTCACAGCACCATTAAACAATATATGTAGCTTTTCAGGATGGAAAGCATTGCCATCTGCTGTCCCCACCACATCCTCATGATGCTGCTGCTGCTTGGTTGGCTACTGTTTATTCATCAGTTGCCTCTGCTTATTTAACAGCTAACATTCCCTGACAGTCATTCCTATATCTGTCACCTGTGGATGCGCTGGGTAGCAGTACAGCTCTACTGCCAGAGCTCTGCCACCAGAGCTCTCTGGTCTGTAATGGTCTGAATTTGATATCCACTCATTATACAACAGTAGGATCAGCTTTTCTCCTAAATATTTGATAGAGATGAGCTGAGAGCTGGGAAGGATGTAGAAGTAGTGAAAAATCAAAAAGGAATTAAGTTTTTTCACTATATGTTTTTTTTTCCCTTTAGTGAGTTATATTACATTGTAATGTTTTACTTTTGTTATATTTGGATATTGTGGCCTTAATACATCCATAATAATCTCTTAACTAATTAAGTCCATGTGTAATCTTAAACATGCTCATAAATGTTTTCCTGAATCTGGACCTAATCTGACTGCATTTTTAAGTAAAGGCTAAGTTGCCTAAAGCATAGGCAGGTACCAATTTTTCGGTAATTGTACGTGCCTAAATAAATAATAAATAAGTTATAGTCGATTGTGATATATAGGGCTATTTCCATTATATTTAATTGAGTCATGTAAATTTTTTTTCCTTTTTAAATTCTTTTTTCCTTTTTTAAAAACACATATACATTCTTTACAATGAACCTAGTTTTCAATGGTAAGTAGATAGGAATCATACATCAAATGCTTTACTTGAATGACTTTTAAGCATTCCTAATAGAAATAATTTGCGGATTACTTTTCAACCATCTCTTCTGAACAATCAGATCAAATCAATAACTGGGTTTCATGCACAAAGCTGAAAAAAAAAGTTCTAATACATAATTGGTAGCTGTTGCTGGGAAGGTAATATCCCTGGTCATTTCTGTGTTTATGGCTTTGCACTTTTGGAACATTTTATTTTCACATCTACAAAGATCATTTCAGAGCTGAACAAACACATCAGATTCAGCAACAGCTGGAATACAACTGCTACAGTTCACCCTTTGGAAAGTGTATGAAAGAGCTGGCATGTTTTTGAAATAGTAAAAGGTTTTCTGAAGCCGGGGGGAAAAAACAGAAATGTAAAAATCAAGGGTCTGGTCTGGTTGAGTGGATAAAGTACCTACCTTTTATTCCTGGGACCTAAAACTTTCAAGTCAATATACAATACAAAGTAACTTTGATCAGTGGCTAGTAGATGTGAATCCATATCTTGTGCCACGTCCAAAAGTATCACATAATTCCAACTGGAATATAGGAAGAAATCAAAGTGTAGAATAGCTAGTATGTAAAGAAGAATGGTAACTTACTTGGAAATGTACATGAACTCTAACACCTGATCCAGCCATCTAACACAAAGGAAAGCTCAGATCATATTTTATATCTGGTTGCTTCCATGTGGACCCCACTCTACCTGTACTGCCATTTCCATTGTACCTAAGTACCCCACACTGTTATGTACTTAACCTGATATGTTTGTGAGGTAAGTAAGTAGAGGGGCGCACACAAACTGAGAGAGAGAGCTACAGAAGGCCCTTAAAGTGGGACCAGGACAGAGTTTAGTCACCTAAATCCAAAACTGTGATCTTGATAAGCTGTCCACTAAGCCCAGAAGTGCCTAACACCTCAGGTTCCACAGGTGCCTAGAGACACGCTTCTGTGCATAACCAGAACTGCCCATCTGGACAGGACTGACCACCTCAGCATCTAGTGAGTTGGAGCTAGCCAAATCCAGATCAGGATCCAGAAGCTACATGTTCCTCCATCTAAATTCTTATCCAGTATCTACTCACTGAGAAAGTCTAACACGTACAGGAACAACACTGAATGCCACACACAACGCAGTTGCTACCATCAACATTTTCTTTTAAAGTACTGCTGAAGGAGATGTCCCCATTTAATGCAACAGTCTATTGGTTAGAAGCTGACCCAGAATGTGGGGGATTTTGTTTCAATTTCTTTCTATTCCTAAGAGGATTCAAGTACATATCTCCAATATGCCATGAGACTGCCCTAGTCCCTTTGTCCATAGAGCAGGGGAGGATCAAAATACAGGCTGGATGCAACCCACCAGGCAATTTCATCTGGCCGACAGGCACCCACCAACTAATTATACCCCACCCAGTCCGCATGCCTTGCTCCCACCCTCATGGGTGGAAGGGCCTGGCCCAGCCAGCTTCCAATTGGGACTCCTGCTGCCACTGCTGCAGCTGCCAGGGGTCCTGCTCAGCTTCCCTGGTGTCCCGCTCACTCCAGGCACCAGGTAGGGAAGTGGCAAGGGCAGAGGAGGAGTGCAGCTGAGTAGGAGCATGAGCATGGAGCTGGGGCTGGCAGCAGCATGGAGCCTACACCCACGGGGGCGGCAGCAGCAAGGAGCTCAGGTGGGCAGCATATGGGTTTGATAGAGGGTGGAGGGTTGTGGAAACCCCCCCACACACATTCCCTGCACAGCGCACAGCCCCCGCCAGCAACAACAGTAGCAGCAGAGGGAAGACACTCAGGGGCTCATGGTTTGCATAGGTGCTGCCACCTGGCAGTTAACAGCTCCAGGCACTGCTGCATGTGGAAGCAAAAAGCACTGCCTGGCTGGCCCACCTCTATTTTGTGGGACTCCACACGGTGCACATACAGCTCCTGGTACTTGCGCACCACCAGGGGAAGCCCCACATGATAGAGCCAGCTGCCTTCACTGTTCCCTGCCATACAGGTTCCAGGACTCCATTGGGAAGCAGGGAACAGGAGTGGGGCTTCCCTCCACTTCCAGTGGAGTCCCAGGACCTGTACTGCAGGGGGAAGTGGACTTCACCCAGGGGCATGCAAGTGCTGAGAGTTGCACATGCATCACACAGATCCCTGAGTCTTTGGGTCTTTAAGAAGAGGCTGGATGCCTACCTGGCTGGACTCATTTGAGTCCCATTTCTTGTTTTGGGGTTTTGTTGTTC
>NW_017729028.1:23538770-23566634 GCF_001723915.1 Gavialis gangeticus | reverse complement strand
CTGGAACCAACTTCCAAGGGAAGTGGTGCTGGCCCCTACCCTGGGGGTCTTAAGAAGAGGCTGGATGCCTACCTGGCTGGACTCATTTGAGTCCCGTTTTTGTTTTGGGGTTTTGTTGTTCTCCCGCCCTGGCGAGGGGTCGGGCTAGAAGATCTACTAGGTCCCTTCCGACCCTAAATCTATGAAACTATGAAACTATGATAGAGGCAGGCTGGCTAGACTGCACTTCTTTCGCCCAACATTCATTGCTGTTCAGATCCATGCACTACCAGGTGGCAGCACCTGAACAGGCCATGAGTACCACAGGCACCTGCCACCTGCTGCTGCCACTGGTCGTGGGGGCTTTGCACCAAAGAAGGGAGCACATAGGAGGTTCCTACACACACCCCCTCCCCACACAGCCCACACAACCACACCACACTCCCACAACCACACACCACACCACACTCCCAGAACCCCCATATATACAGCCTCTCGCATACCCTATTGCCCCCACACACACAGCCACACCCCTTCAGAAACTCCCCACACCCCCCCACACTTCAGCATACAGACACACCACCCCAGCCACACACCCCCACACACAGTATACTAGAGTAAGCCTTTATATTTTAGTTATTATGCAATCACTTCTATATACACTATGCAAACACAAATCGTGTCAAAAATATTTTTTGTAATGAAAATAAAATATGTTATAGTAGCTGTTTGACTTTTAGTACATGATTTGGTTTATTTCGTGTTCCAAGATGGCAACCCTCCCCTCCCAAAAGCAGTATTTGCAGGCAGCAAAGGGAGGTGCTTCTGGTGGCAAAAGTCAGAGGTTAGGGGTGGGACTTCTGGTCCCAAGATGGCAACTAGGGGGGCACCTGTCAAGGGGTGGGGCTACCCTTGCAGACCTTGACAGCTCTCCAAAACTCATTAAGCAGCCCTTCAGTTGAAATAATTGGCCGCCCCGCCATAAAGTATTCAGAAGTGCAACAGGAGCTTTCTAATGAAAATGTGCCACTTTCAATTTATAATCCATTGGACAAGAAAGAAAGAATAAGAGGGAGCATGACTCTGAGGTAGAGTGGCTATGGAATTTACATGTGAGGGGAGAAGGTGTCCTAAACCCTGGAACACAGAGCTATTGCCATCCTTGGCTATTTTCAATGGTGCACAGGGAGCAAAGGAGGCATAAATACAGACTGGATCAGTAGCTGTGACTTGCATGTGTTTGAAGTGCTGGAAGCACAGGTATCCATGCTGCATGCCAGCAAGGAAAATGACGACTTTTTGGACTGCAGTCATGAGAAGTTGGCACTGGAGAGGTCCACAGGAAAAGAAAAGAAGTGGAAGTATGTGGCTACAAAAAGAAAGAGGGTTTCCAGAATTCAGGAGAGACAGATTGAAATCAGCAGCCACTTTCCAGCACTTTTTAGTAGAGCAGCTGAGAATAAGGCAGATGTGAGGACGTCAGCAGGCAAGACCCAGAGGACCCAGTAGTCTAGACGGCAGGAAGCACAGGACCCCAAAGATGGGGGCTATAAGACCACTGCACCAAAAAGGAAGAGAAGAGTGGCAGCTGTACTTGGTGGCTCCTTTCTATGGGTGACAGAAGCACTAGTTAGTAATCTGGATTTGGAGTCCCAGGAGGTATATTGTCTGCCTGGCGATGGAAAGATTGCCAGAGACTATCTGTACATCAGACCACTATACTTTCCTGCTTGGCCATGTAGGCACCAATTATACGGCCAAGAAAAACAGTGACCAGATCAGAGGAGACTATAAGGCCTTTGCAGGGAAGATTAAGGAGCTTGGAGTACATGTGGCGTTCTCATCAGTCCCCCCAGTGGAAAGCAAGGGCCCAGACAGCATCACTGTACCATGGAAGAAAATGTGTGGCTAAAATGGTGCAGTGGGTGCAAAGGCTTAGAATATGTTGATGCTGGACAGATGTTCTAGGGACTAGGTCAGCTATCAAGAGATGGGATCCATCTAACCAAAACTGGAAAGAAAATCTTTGGATACTGCCATAGGTCATATGTCAGAATAGCTGCCATAAAGAAGAGGGGAAATGTTTTCTCTCTCTTGTTTTGGGGCAAACTTCATTCTTAGAGCAATGAGACAATGGAGAAGATTGCCTAGGGAAGATGTGGAATCTCCATCAATGGAGGTGTTTAAGAAGAGATTGGATAAGCACTGGTCAGAGATAATCTAGGAGTAGCCATATCTATGATTTACTATGGTTATTTCCCATGCTTCTGGGCTTTGCTGGTTACCATAAGGGGCTGGGAACGATTCCCCCCCCCACCCTACTGCTGTGTGTGTCAGCATTTATTTTCTTTCACCTCCCACAGAAGCGGTGGGGATTGACTGGAGCCAAGGCTTGGGATTTTTGGCTGGGAAGTAGTGATGCTCTTGCTGGGATTTAAACCCAGAGGTTCCTGGCTAAGGACTTAAACCCCTGGAAGTCCCTTCCAGCTAGGGCTGTGCAAAGCTTTGGTCTCTGATTTGATTCGGCAAAAATTCAGCCCGATCTGGTGGCCGAATCTCTGAATCCGAATCGAATCAGAGGACCCTTTAATCTCTCTGAATCCAATCAGAACCCTCTGAACTGATTTGGAGAGATTCAGAAAGATTTGGAGATTCGGACATAGAGACAGCTTTAAATGTTTTTTCTACAAACCTCTAGGTAGCAGGGGCTCGTGAACGCTCCGATGCTGGGGAGCATGGAGCATGCCACAGGAGCGCAGTGGGCTCCCCAACGTGCTCGGCAGCAGACCTGGAAGTGGTCCAGAAGCACTTCCGGTCCACTTCTGGGTCCACTGGGGAGCCGGTCCACTTGGCAACTGGTACCTCCTGGATTGGGGGGAGGGCACCCGGTATCCCCCTGAAGCCGATCACTGAGCCCAGGGGGGTGGGGGGGAGGAGACATGGGGAGGCTTCCCTGCATGCTCCATGGCAGACCCAGAAGTGGACTGGAAATACTTTTGATTCGGATTCAGCGGAATTGAATCAGGGACAGTGATCTGAATCAACAAATCAAAGCACTGTCCCTGATTTGGGCTGAATCCAAATCCAAATTAAATAGAGCTTCGCACACCCCTACTTTGAGCCCTCCTTTCCTAGGTTTCTAAAGCTGGAGGCCCAAAAGCCTGTTTCTTGGTAACTGCAGAGTGAATCTTTGCAAACGCGGCAACTAGCCTACTAAACAAAGTGAATAAAGCAGTTAACATGTCCAGCTAAACCAGCGGTGAGATCAAGTTTAACAGAGCAAGAGGGCTGAAATGATACTTTATACAAGAAGGTTTTTAAATAAATAATCTAAACATAATATATTGTAGCTTTAATGTATGACTACTACTAGTCGTGATTGATGTAAGCAACTGTTAGATGCAGCCATGCTGTAATACTTTGCGTGTGATAAGTTGCAGAAATAAAACCAGCTTTTTCAGTGAAAAGTAAACAGACTGGTGGCAAGCAACAATCCAAGATGGTGAGAGAAGGAGATAGAAAATCCTTCTTGCCAAAAACTATAAATTTCCACAAGGACATAAATCTCATCTAATTGATATTTTCCGTGACCATAGAAAAACTAGTTCAGCCGGGTTCCCTAAATTTCAGGGAAACGATGTTCCAGAGAACATTTGTTAGAATGAGTCATGTATAAATATGGGATACACACTTGAGGGGAAATTGGAAAATGCGAGTCCAAGAAGGCCTGCTGCTAGTCTGCATGCCATTACTCTTTCTCCCTCTTGACCTTCCCTAGGTACTGTGTGCGAAAATCTATATTGCGCTGTCATGTGTAATGTGTAGCCGGACAGACACTGGTATAAGGATTTAGTCTTGTGCTTTGGGGTGTAAACAATAAAACAAACAAAAAAACCCCCGTCTCTTGCTTCTACCAAATAATATCTACAAATCAGATAGCACTGTGCACCTACTTTATGTTCTTTTTATGGATCAATGGATCTTTTTACACAGTGCCTATATTTCAACAGCAAGATTAGCCATCTAGGATGGCCTGTAGGTTAGGGTACTACTCTGCAAGACAAGAGATGAAGGTTTGAATGCCCAGTTAAGATAGGGTATTTGAAAGAAAATCTGGCATTAGCTGAGAATGTGGTCTAATTGCTCAGCGATTATATAAATCCTCTGTAGAATCTGGATCAGAAATTAGGCATTTTACTCCCTCAATTCCACCCTGAATCTAGCGTAAGGTGGCAAAGGAAGCATATGGCAGAACAGAGAACTGATTGTAAATCTCCCAGGTTCTGTATAAGCCCCTCAAACACTGGGACATCTTTCCTATCTTCTTTTGGTAATTTGTGTGGCTGTGTGAGAAATAAACCTTATGGCAGTATTATTAAAAAAGGCTTTTAAGCCACAACGGTCCTGTACCTTACTCTCAGTATGATTTGCAATAGCTCTTCACCACTTTGTAGTTGTTCATCTGGATTATATCCATAGCAGGGTATGATTGCGTGGAATTCCACAACCCCTAAAAGATTGTAAAATTAAAAATGATAGGTTTTCTATCCCTTCACTTTAGATCCTGCTTTACTGTAGGCTCTCTATCCTTATGTTCCTCTTAATACTTCCCTTTCTTAATTTGATTTTATTAGTCCTAATTTTATGCCTGTTGGGTTACACTTAAAATTTCCATCACTTTCTCCTTACTCTTAAAAATACTAGAAATGAGAGCAAAATCCTCCAGATGAAAAATTCAAATAAACCCTGATAATCTGAATGTTTCATAGTTTCATGATTTCTAGGGTCGGAAGGGACCTGAGCAGATCATCTAGTCCGACCCCCTGCCATGGCAGGAAGAGCACTGGGGTCAAATGACCCCAGTAAGGTGGTCATCCAACCTCCTCTTAAAAACCCCCAGGGTGGGAGCCTGCACCACCTCACTTGGAAGCTGGTTCCAGACCCTAGCCGCCCTGACCGTGAAGTAGCGCCTCCTGATGTCCAACTTAAACCTTCCCTCCGCCAGCTTGTGACCATTGTTCCTGGTCACTCCTTGCGGCGCTCGGGGGAACAGGGACTCCCCCAGCGCCTGCTGATCCCCCCTAACCAGTTTATAACAGGCCACAAGATCCCCCCTCAGCCTTCTCTTTTGAAGGCTGAACAGGTTCAGGTCCCGCAACCTTTCCTCATAGGACCTACCCTGCTGTCCCTTGATCATACGAGTGGCCCTCCTCTGGACCCTCTCCATGCTGTCCACATCCCTCTTAAAGTGCGGCGCCCAGAACTGGACGCAGTACTCCAGCTGCGGCCTGACCAGTGCCGCATAGAGGGGGAGGATCACCTCCTTGGACCTGCTCGAGATGCATCTGTGGATGCACGACAAGGTGCAGTTGGCCTTCCTAGCCGCCTCCCCACATTGCCGACCCATGTTCATCTTGGAGTCAATAATGACTCCCAGATCCTTTTCCACCTCCGTGCTGACAAGAGGGGAGTTCCCCAGCCTGTATGTGTGGTGCCGATTGTTCCTCCCCAGGTGCATCACCTTACACTTGTCTGTGTTAAACCCCATCCTGTTCTCCTCCGCCCAGCCTTGTAACCTATCTAATGTAGCAGAGAACACTGGAGATACTTAGACAAGAGCTGGATTTTGCAAAAAAACCCATTATTTTTTATTCCAAGTCTTCCAAATCTCAAAAAATCTTAAATATGCCCAGAGTTAAAATAACAAAAATGGGCTGTTTTTAGCACATACTAATAAATCCATATAGTTATTATTATTTGTATTAATGGCAGCCTTGAAAATGCACAACTGAGTTCAAGGCCTCATTTACTATTCTAGGCACAATGACATAATGGGCACACATTCATTAATGCGCTGCTCCTAATTCACATTAAATTTATTACCTCCAATGTAAGGTACTAAATAAATGCACATTAGACTGTCCCAATACACAGTAATGAATGTGCACACTTTTTTTAATGCTTAATGCACAGTAGCCTATTTTTACTGCACATTAACATATTAGCATGTTTTTTTATGTGACACTTTCATGCTCAGTAAAATAGGCTACTGCACATTAAAGCACATGTGTAGATGCACCCAGTGAGAGATTATTTTAGTTCCAAAGAATTTATAAGCCAAATAAACAAGATGATGTGGTCATAGATTTGCCTTTAATGGAAAATTTTGATTTAATGGAAAAATGTCGGCCAAAACCCAAAAAATATTTCTACCAAAACATAAAAGGTTTCCATTCAGAAATGTTGTCATTGCATTTCAGAAGAGCTCTTGTTCAGGCATATCATGCTTCTATTCCCTTGCAGTCTGGGATCCTGGCTGGATTACTACTTCCACCATGTACCACAGTGTCACTTCATGGAGAGGGAAATGGTGGCATCATGGGAGTCCATGGTGATAACGTGTCACAAGGCAAATAGAGCCTTATGCATGCTGTCCTTGTCCATTAATTGCTAGGCATTAGGGGTGTGCAAAACAGGCTGTATTCAATTCAGATTCAGCCCGTATCAGAGACAGTGATCTGATTTGTTGATTCAGATCACTGTCTCCGATTCAACTTGGCCAAATCTGAATCTGAAGATTTGATTTAGATCTGGAGAATCAGTGATTTGGCTATAGACACAGCTTTAAATGTTTTTTCAACATACCTCGAGATGCCAGGTGTGGCTCGTGAATGCTGCTATGGTGGGGCAGATGGAGCATCCCACAGGAGTGTGGGGGGGTTTGGTCCACGTCTGGGTCTGCTGCCGAGCATGTGGGCCCCCCCACACCACCCTGGCTCAGCAATCAGCCACAGGGGGACCCCGGGTGTCCCCAGACGCAGGAGACACCAATTGCCAAGCCAGGGAAGCATGGGGAGCCCCTCAGTGCACTCCCTGGCAGACTGCTTGTGGTCCACTTCCAGGTCTGCTGCCAAGCATGCTGGGGACCCCTCTGTGCTCCTGTGGGATACTGCATCTGCCCCAGCATCTCAGCATTCACAAGCCACCTGGTACTTCGAGGTATATAGAAAAAGCATTTAAAGCTGTATCTATGTCTGAATTGTTGAATCTTCCCAAACTTCTCCAAATCAATTCAGAGGGTTCCAGTTCAACTCAGAGAGATTAACAGGTCTCCTGATTTGATTTGGATTTGGAGATTTGGCCACTGAATCAGACCAAATCAAATCAGTGACCAAAACTTTGCACAGTCCTCTTAGGCATATTCTGTCCATGTCTAAGGAACTGGGAATTTAAGCAAACTTTATAGATGCTTCTTAACACTGATTTAATTGGCATCAGACCTTAAGCATTGAATCAGCTGGTCTGGGTTGTTTCTGAGCATGCCCAGTAGCCTAAATGCAAAGGAATTTTTTCAGTCCAAAATGCAAGCACCTAATGGATGTTGGTGCCAGGGTGTCCTTGCATGTGCTGGAGTGGGGTTGATCTGAATTGCTATTTGTACCTAATTTTCACCTTTATTCTCTTTAAGTATTTGTACTTAATTTTCACCTTTATTCTCTTTAAGTATTTGTACCTAATTTTCACCTTTATTCTCTTTAAGTACATACAAGGGCATAGACTTTGTGAATCATGGTCACAAATCTGTTTCTGAGATGATAGAGAACCCCAAATCCTAATGTTTTAACTACTAGACTGCTCTCCAACTCAAACATATTGCAACTGGAAGAGAAAAACTAAAATAAATTGAGGGGATGTTATGGCCTTTTGCAACTTTGCAAAATGTGTTTTCCAATTATTTGGTTAATTCCCTGGTTTTAACCTCCGTTTAGTTAAGTCTAATAATATTTTTTTCAACTTGTTCCCCAAACAAATACCTTGGGGGCAAGAAAGTCTTGGTGTGAGAATGGGAGTTGCTGCAGGACTGAAGATAATAGTGTTCTACCCAGCTTATTTTCCAAGTACAATTGACTGTGTTTGTCATAAAATAAAAAATTATACCTAACTCAGTAAGAATATAGGACTAGAAGGGATCTCCTGGGTCACCTCAACCAGACTTCAGCTGGAAATTGCAGTGTCACACCACACAATTTCCTTCCTAAACTAACCATGCTCTGTCTGACAACAAGTTAAAGGTTTGCTCCCACTACCCCTATTGAGAGACTTTTTTAGAACCTCACTCCTCTAATGGTTAGAAACTTTCTGCTAATTCGCAGCCTAATTACATCCATTCATGTATCATTTATTTCCATATGGGGTTTTTTTCCAGTGTTGTCCTTTAGCTTAAATAGCTTTAGTCCCTGATCGCTGTTTACCTCAGGATAACTTCTTGGAGAGCAGGCATATCTGCCTTTCAGCTTTTAGACTGTTAGGCTACACAAACCAAGCTCTTCTAATTTCCTACTGTAAGATAGGAACACCTCCTACTAGCCCACTTCTGAACCAGTTGCAGTTTCAATTAATCTTTTGTGATCATGGGTGACAGGAATTGGAAACAATGCTCCAAGTGTTTTTGTACCAGAATCTAGTACCATGATATTAATACTTCCCTAACTCTACTGGAAACACCTCATGTGATATATATTACAATTGTATTTGTATCGCACTAGCCATGTCTTGGTTAATTAACACACCCACTCCCTTCTTCTGTATTATTCCCATTCATGACAAGCCTGTTTACAGCATAAATTGTTCTTTGATCTCAGATGCCTGACTCTGTATTGTTATTCCATTCATCAAGGACACTCAATTCTTCCTGTCTGATATTCTGATCCTCTTCTGTATGGGGATAATCTCCCAACTTTTAATTAATGCATTCCTACACTTTATGCAGGATCATTAGGAAGATTTCAATTAAGAAAAGTTCCTGAGAAACTACAGTAGTAACCAGTATAATAATTTTCCACTTCAGAGACGGAGAAACTGAGGCAGAAAGGATAGGTGACTTGTCCAAAGTCACTTGGCAGTCCAGACACAAAGGCAGAAAGAGAACTCGGACTTTCTGAGTTCCAGTATGCTGCACATTTGGTCACCTTCTTTGTGCCACTGCTGCTGAATACACAGAAGAGAGGAGCAAAGAACCAGATCTGTTGCCTATTTCTTTTCTAACAGGAAAAAATCAAAGCTTCAAAATATAATACCATGCAGGACACTAGCCACAATATTTATGTGAGCAATCTTAAACATCCTTTCCCTTCCATACTTACCTTCTGCCTCCTAATACTTTAAAATATCCAAATTGCATGCTTTGCTTATCATTTTAAGTGCAACAAATATGGCACAATATTCAGGCTTTATTCCCCTTGATTTCTAAGATCTATACTTCTTTCTTCATAAGATTTGAATTTCCCGCAGTCTCCTTTGCATCCCAAAATATTTAGCTTAGAATATTCAGTGAATAAACCTTCCAGTATTGAAGAACTAATACTAAATCAGGGAGAAAAGTAACAAAGAGGACTCTAATGTTTGTCCATTAGTACTATCTACCAGTACATAATCTCCACTTATAATCAAAAGGAACAGTTTAACTGGATGAATCAAAGTCTACCGATGTCTGTTCTTGCCCTCCCTCAAGGCTAACCTATTTCAGCAATTTACATTTTACTAAGCATATTGAAGATATGGAGGGGCATTAAAACTTAGTGGTGTGACAATGTTGTAAAGGTGTATTAGCTTAGTTGGCTTTCATGCTGACTCTGCAGTGATAAAAATGAGATGAACCAGTGGGTAAAAAATACATGGAGATATAATAACCAATCTGCTTCTTTCCTACCCATCTCTGGCTTCATGATGCTGAAAATCTCAGTGCTTCAGCCTGGGGAAAGAAATCTTTCCATAATCCTACAAGAGTTTACAATCTACCATACAAATCAAAGTAATATGGTAATCAGCAGATAAGCACAATAACACATGTGGTGTTAAATGAAGTCTCTTGTTCTCTCATGGGGGGAAAGAGAGAGACATATTTGTTCAATATACCATTATAAAATTATCTAGGTTTTCTTAAAGAAAAAAATCTCCACATTTTAAATCCTTATCATTTGCTCTTTGTGAGATTTATTGATGAATAATTTAGAATAGTATCTTCGTGATTTTCTTCTGCATATAAAAATGTAATCTTACTTAATTATGTGTCATCATAGTAATAATAATAAAAGAAACCCACTCCAGGGACAGATAGAGCCATAGTATTTTATGAAAAGTCCAATAGACATTATTTGAATTTATACAGAGTGGATGTCAGTACTTGAAATGCTTTTATTCATAAAATTATTGTTTCTAGGCATTTTACTGGCCTCCTACTAGTAAGCAGACTTGCACAGCAGCTGAATGCAAGGGATAAATGTGTCTTTGGATAAAGGGGGAAATTGGATGATCATCATGATCTTATGTATCTGTTTTGGAACTAAGTTTATTAGGAAAATACTTTAAAAACATCAAAAGTGGGACAGATCAAACTGTTATTCACTGAAGCCAAAATCATTTTGCCCCAGCCACATCAACAAATCCACTCAGCACAGCCAATTAAAAACCAAACCTATTGAACAATTTTTGTCATTGTTTCTCAAAACCAGGTGAAGTGCATGAGGAGGACCATTTCAAATGAGATCACGCTGTGGTGGAATATCAAGGCACTCTCCAAACAAAATTGCATGCATTTTCCCTACGACTGCCTCAGGCACAAAGCAGAATTGATAGCATAGCAACTCAGGGCTCAATGTCACAAAAAACTAGTTCAGGTCAATAAAAGTTGCATTTTATTTAATTAGAGCAAAGCTTGCCAATTTTGTTTAGACATGGCAGTACACATCACCTGAATGGATGTGCGCTTGTGGTTACCACCAAATACTCTGCTACTGGGTTAGATGAGCATTTCCATAATATTATATGGGCAGATTTTCTATTACACATACCTATCCTGTATTATGCTAGTCTCTAAACAGCCATTCTGGTAAAAGCAAAATTATGAAGAAGATCCATTAAAGTATATTAACTTTAACAGATTTCGCCCAAGACATGCACCTTGCTATAGTTTACTAGACTGAGACCATTCATAGCAGGGTAGAAAGAACAGTTCAACTGCCCAAATTACATTTGAATGAAAGGCTCCCTTTTAGAAATGGAACAGCAGCACTGGATCCCTAAACATAATTGCTTGTATCGTTAGAGAGCTGACATGAAATGACCTAGTTTTGCAGTATGTATCATCTATGCATCCTGAGCTGCAATCACTAGAACACAAAAGGCTAAATTCAAAGGTGATGTTCAAAAATGACTCCCTCACACTGGCTTACATTCATTTATACTCACTTACATTCCCTAAGAGGGAATCTCTTCCTATTTCTAAGGGAGTCACGCTGCTGTAATTTGTACGCAATAAAAAAAAACTTGCAAGAAAGCATAAACTGAAGGTCAAGTCTTCTTTAACTTCACTTTCTTTCCCTACCGTATAGCTCCCCTGAATATCTTACACCAGTTTAGATATACTGAATATAATGTTACTCTGGGGAAATTTAAGTTACTGAAAAGGGGACTGGATTTGACCTAACTTGCCAACTAAAAAGGCACACCTTATAGACCAGTGGGGACCAATGTTTTTGGTAGACATGCCATAAATTAGCCCTGCACCTTCTCTGAATGCCACGCTGATCCTTTTCCTCTGCCTGATCTACTGCTCTGCTTCCTGCCCTGCGTGCTGCCTGTCCCCTCCCTAATCTGCCACGTTACACATGGAGGCTTCTTGTGCTACATGTAGCACATGTACCACAGGTTGGACCCCTGTTATAAACTAAGGTGAACCTCGACCTGGTCGCCTGCCTGCCTTGAAACTAGCATGGCGAACTACCTCTCTTTGTGACTGAGAAGACAAAAATGCTAATGCCCCATTATAAAATACGAAGTCCCAATTTCCAAAAGTAGCTATTGAATTTGGGCACCCATCTTGAGATGGTTTGAGTTTCAGAGATCAATCAGTTTGTGCCTTCTCAGAGATAAACAGGCCCCTATACAGTCTCTCATACTGTACACCCCAAAGCAGAAGAACCTAAAATAATTAGTGAGGTTTGGCTGTATCTGTTCAGATGCCTATATAGGTGTAACAGCCACACGGCTCGCTTGGCTACAAGGTGAGTGGGTGTGCTGTGCTTCAGAACCTTTGCAAAAAGGGCAGCAAAATGCTTGCACAGGATGCTTTTCCAGGCACATAAGTATGCTGTGCACAGTGCATGCTCTTTATTAGACCATTTGCACTGTGACCAGAGCTCCTGTTGCAAACTGAGAGCTCTGATTGGTTGTGTTTGTGTCATAAAACAGCTGAAAAGTGGGAAAAGAGGATCCAGTTCCAGTCTGGAAAGAGGCGACAGAGATGCAGCTCGTCTGCCACTGGAATGGGAACTGAAACTTGCTCAGGGAGCAGATCCCAGGACAAGGGAGAGCCTGTGTTGCCCCATGAGGTGCTGATTTCCCCACTGGGTGAGCACAGGTGCCCCAGAGAAGGTGGGGAAGCCAATAGTCAGCAGACATGGGTAGGCTGGCTGGGAGCTGAGAGAAGTTGCCAGGTCAGAGACCTGCAGATGGGAGCTCTGTCTGAGCTGGGAAGGCTTGGGGCTACAGGGGGTTCCCCTGCCTGTGAGTGTAAGTGCTGGGAGGAGAGACAGCTCCAAAGAAGGAGTGGTCTCAGAAGGCAAAAACTGCATGGAAATGTGAGGGGACACCTAACCCTATAGAGTATGCAGAGTGTATTTCAGGAGAAACAACAGGAAGCCATTTGCCTGAATCACCAGACCAGAGGCTTGTCTCGCAGCAGCCAGTTGGAAGAAGGGAGTTCAGGTCCCCTGGAGCAACAGGAGCCTCATCTCCACCAAGCAGTGGCAAATCATAACAAGAGCTGTGTTGCCATTTATTGCAATGGGAGGGGATTTTAACCCTAAGGGAAGCAGTTTTTAAAAGGTTATAACCAGGTGAATGTAACAGTTGAAACTGCATGATACACATGGAGGACCCCCCACTGCCATGTATGGGAATTATTTACTTAATGTTGCCTTTGTAGATTGTGTCTAAGTTGCTGGTTTTATTGTTAACTATAGCTAATAGATATATTATTATATATATGGAATATATAATATATATATTATATAGCTTATGTATATAAGTGTGTGTGTGTGTGTGTATATATATATAAAATCCTTTATTTTTGCTTAGTCATTTCTTTTCTTTATATAGTGTATATAATAAACCAATTTGTTTATTGGGCTTATCGTAAATTCTTGGGCAGTGAGGGTGAGGGACACACCTATCCATGGACACCTCAGTCAGCAGACCTGTCTAAGGGGGTTCCCAGGGCTGCTGGCACCCTAAGGATCCAGAATCCAGCACATCACCCGGTCTAGCATGCGAGTGCAGGTTTTATAGGCATAATCACTGTAGCACTTAAGTACCTTCTTGGAAAGCTATCAGCAATGTGAGTAGCCTCTGTCACACATGCTTCTCTCTGTCTTTCCCTCCTGCATGTGGCAATTATGGATTTTTTATTTCATATATTATACATGCATTGTGTTTTATATGTGGACCATGATCTAGTCACAGCATTCTTGCACTCTCTTCTCCTGCTTATGGATACAATCCAGAAATACCACTGTGGTATAGGTAAAATATAATTTCAATCAACCTGCATCCCAGTGCATACATTCTCCCATTAACAAAAACCTTTTCAGAACTCAGAAACTAATTCCAATCTAGCTGCTGACTTGGGGAGAGATTCCCATAAGTTTTCATATTATTCAAACTATTTCTTTCAAAAAGGAAGACTGTATAGCAATAAGGATGCTGTATAACCATGCACATTGTAGGCCTGTTTATATGCCTTTACTCTTTTGTTGGTATTATCAGGCTTCTGCACATTTGGAGGGACTGAGAGAGGCATCACAGTAATGTTTTTCTGAGGAAGCCTTAACGTATAAGGCCCTTGAAGGGTTTATTTTTTCCCCTCCAAGTCCATAATCCATGGTGTAGTAGAAGTCAAATGACAGAACGAGTATAAAGTGACTCTGCTAATTGCACTTCCAGTATCACTGTATTTCAGAATAGAACAATGAGAAAATGAAAGTAGCACAGAACAATGCGTGCAAGAAGGAAGGCAAAAAATATAGCAAGACAGTCTGAAATGGCTATTGTAGGAGGACGGAATAAATCACAGAGAAGTTAGTTAAACAGCAAAGAAACACAATGAATGGCCAGAACTGATATTATTTCTTATTTGGGGGCAAAGCAAAGCTCATCTGAAGCAAAGAGGGCACCATTTGTGCAATGAGAGCCAGGTGTTGAAATGTCAAGAATATGTCGTCTGGAGAAGAGAAGACTTAGAGGTGATTTAATAGCAGACTTCAACTATCTGAAGCATGGTTACAAACAGGATGCAGATAAACTATTCTCAGTGGTGGCAGATGACAGAGCAAGAAGTAATGGTCAGGGCTGGATTAATGCATGGGCAAACTGAGCACATGCTTAAGGACCTAAGCTGTGGTGGAGGGAGAGAGGGCTGGTCCTTCCCCCTGTGGTGGCAGCGTAAATGGCCCCATCCACCTCTTTTCCTTTCCCCTGCCCTGGGCCTTGAGCTGTGAGGGACCCCAATCCTTCCCTCCATGACAGCAGCAGGAATGACCCTGTCCACCTCCCTTCCTTCCCCCTGCCCTCCGCTGGCCTTGCTGCTGCCACAGCTGCCGGCCTCAAGCCCCACTCCCCATGGGTGGCAGCACTGGGGTGAGGAGGGGGGTCTTGACCAGCCCAGAGCCCAAAATTTTGTTTACTTAGGGCCCACTAAGGGTTAATCTTGTCCTGGCAATGGTCTCAAGTTGCAGCAAGGGAAGTTTAGGTTAGATATTAGGGACAACTTTCTCACGAGGAGGATAGTTAAGCACTGTAACAGGCTACCCAGAAATTGGTAGAATCTCCATCCTTGGAGGTTTTTAAGACCCAGCTCAAGAAAGCCCTGGCTGGAATGATGTAGTTAGGGCTAGTCCTGCTTTGAGCAGGGGGTTGGACTAGATGGCCTCCTGAGGTCCCTTCCAACCCTCATTTTCTATGATTCTATGATTCTACAATTCTATATAGACATTTCTGCGAGTCAAAGTGTATCTATTTTGCCCAGAGCAGAGGTAGAATAAGCAGAGCTCTGCTTGCAGGTAGGAAGTACTGATATTCTATTCAAATACCTAGCACTAAATCCAGTGGTTGAAATAGGATTTAGTGGGCTGCTGGCCAAGCCCTGATGTGGAGGGTGGGTACAGGGAAGGCATCCTATGATGCATGAGTGGACATGCAGTCCTTCTATATTTTCAGTGGGTAAGAGCACACAGTGTGTACACCCCAGATATGTCTACATGAGACACTTAATGTGCAGTAGACTGATTCTACTGTGCATTAGCACATCACAGCACAAACCGTACTAATGCACTGATGCACCATAGAATTAGTCTACTGTGCATTGCGTCATGAAAAGACCATGCACCATTGCTACTGCACATTAGCACCAGCTACTGCACATTTATGAAGTACTGAATATTAGATCTACTAAACTTAATAACAACGGCGCATTAATTCATGTGTACACATCACCCTAGAGGCAAATCCTACTGCTGAAGGGATGAAAGTGCTGCCAGTCAAAATGAAAGCTGTGTCCATTCACAACAATGGGCAATGCGTAGATCTTTCTGGTGATGGATCTTCAGTTCTGCAGGAAGTCTGTCACCCTCCACTCCACTAAGGAATATAAACTTGTGTTGAAAAGCATCTGCTCACTGGGAATCCGGCTCTCTTCTGTCCACATAAGGCACAGCAAAGCTTTTTCTGCAGCTATAGCTTTATGCAGGCAGCATAGAAATCCTCCTTCTTGTTCCCCATAAATACACCAATTGGTAGAAGAGCAAAATCCTTACCCAGGACATGGGATACCTGGCTTCTAGTCCCTTCTCAACTTTAAAAGGCTCTGAACTCATAAATCCCATGTTCTAAAAGAATGCCCTAAACTCCAAGCTGAGGTATATGCATCTGTAAGCCCCTTTCACTTTTTTCCCTTTGTCCATTGGGCAACTAAGAGTCATATGGCCAAAAGCAGAGCAAGCAAAATGGAGCCTAAATCTGTTTCCTAGGGATGAAGTCCCTGCCCTTCCCAGTACTGAAAGGGAGGGAATGCTAGGGTTTGACCCCTGCTCCCAAGGCTGTTTATTCATTTTATGAAATGATGCTTTTATCACATGTGCATCTTGGACACGAACGTATGTCTGGAATCATGGCATTAGTCTAGATTGCTGGGCCTTCCCCCCGGGACAGTGGCACCCCCTGGACTGCCTCAAGTCTCAGGTGCATGTTGCAAGTTCTGTGCCACCTCCCCGTGCCCCAGGCCACATCTTCGCCAGCTCATTCCATCCCCAGTGGCTCCGGGAGCGCCTCAAACTGCCCCCCGGGCCTGACAGGCCCTTCTCCAGTGGTCCCCCAGCCTCCCAGCAGTGGCAGGGACCACTGGAGTGCAAACACAGCCACGAGGCTTTGGGTAGCAAGGGCTTGGCTGGCTCCCCACCCCCCACCAGCCCTAGGGCACAGCACCTCATCAGGGGTGGGGTTGGGGAAGGCCCTGGTCCCCCTGCACACCAGTGGCCCAGTGGCCCACTGACAGCATGCCCTCGGGCTCTGGGCTATTGCAGAGCTAGGGCGGGTACTGACCAGCTCAGTGGGGAATGTGCAGGGTGCTCCCATGCACACCTCATACCCTCAAACCCTTCCTGCAAACCCCACAGCTCCACACAAAATCACACATTCCACACACACACACACACACACACACATCCACAGCTCCCCACAAACCCCACATCTACCCACCCACCCATACCCCCCAACACCCCTTCATACTCCACACACTATACAAAAGTAAGACTGCATTTTGAGCTATTATGCAATCACTTCTACATATAAAAAGAGAAACACACACCTATCAGGACAAAAATATATATTTTTAGTTGAATTAAAATATAGTATTATGGGTATTTGATTTTTAGTACATAATTTGATTTTTTTCTGGTCCTAAGATAGCGAACCCTCTTCCCCAAAGGAATAATTCCAGGAGCAAGGGGAGGAACTTCCAGTGGCAAGGGTCAGAGGTCAGGGCCAGGACTTCTGGTCCCAAGATTGTGACCAGGGGGTGGGACATCTGTCAAGGGGCGGGGCTACCCATGCAGCCCTCAACAGCTTGCCAAAACTTGCTAAGCAGCCCTCCGCCCAAAATAATTGCCTGCCCTTGGCTTAGATGCTTAAAATTGGTACAAATCTTAGAAGGGGAAACAGGATTCTGCCCACAGTGTTTTGCTGGAGCAATGGAAAGATTATCATAGCCACATGTACCACACTATGTGATGAGTAGAAGGTCAATGTATTTCCAGCTTCAGGTTAGGAAGTATGCTCTTATACTGTCTTTTGAAGATGAGGTAAAGATCTAAGGAGAGTTTGCAGTTTTTATTTCACCATAGTTATGCATATACTGGATGTTACTTACACTTTTTATTTGGCTGTAGTAAGTCTTCAGGGACAAATCCTCAGGTGCAAGAAAAGGCTATGAAAAATGCATGCACTTAGCAGAATCGATACAGTTGTGCTACATAGGACAGTATGCAGAGATAGATATGTTCTTTCCATGGGGGGACAACTTTGTCACACAGTGGAAGGATTTTTTTCATGTCAGAAGGAACGTGGTCCTACTGAAGCTACAATGGCTGAAAGAATCTATTAGCTAAAGCCAAACTGTCTTATACTAGGGGCACCATTACAGTGAAGTTTTAAAGAATCGGTGTCGTTGCACTCTTCTCAAAGGGAACTCACTAATGCTTATTCTTAGGCATTGGGAGAATTACTAATGGGAGATTAGTGTTGTGGTGAAACTAGAGACAATATGGAATTAATTAAGCAAGAAATGTCTCAGAAAAAGAAAAATAGCTGCTCCAAATTCTGCCAACCTAATAACCTTTTGTATAAATGAGGTAAGTGCTAAGACTGACAGAGAGTCAAAAGTACACATTATTTGCAAGGCAAACCTTCATTTGTGATGCAAAGAGAAAGATGGTAAATAGCTACAGGGGGGTGGTTTCATTTTGTTTTTTGATTGATGCTTGGACAAGCTGTCTGGGAATTAGTTTGATTGGCAACCTGAATATAAGCAAGGCAGTGTGCCTGTTCTTTGTCCCCTTAGGAGCCCTTCAGCCAGTCCAAATAATAGTCTATAAGTGGGCATGAGTTCTAGCAGCCTTACTGGTTACATTTGCTCCCCTGGGAACCCTCAGCCAGCCCTCATAATACAATCAAAAACTTTTGGCCCAAGCAGACAAGCAAAGGAAAACCTTTAGCCTTTCCCCAGGTGTGGGAGAGGGCCCTTTTAGCTCTGGCTCTTCCTAGAAGGGAGCTCCTCTGGGTTCAGTCTGCCTCCTGGCTGGAAACTACATCTTCCCCACTTCAAGTTGCCTTCTGTCTCTCCTCCAGCTGCCAGCTAAAGCCAGAGGAGCCAGCTAATCACCCACATCTGGGCTCCTACCCCAGGGCTGTCTGCCTCACTTAAAGGGCCAGACTGCCCAGCTATACCAAGCATATTCTGCAGTTGCATAATACCTCTTCTGTTACTGGACATATCATGCCCATGACAACAACAACAAGATATGAAAAATTATCTGGCAATTGATAGTTTTTGCTAGGAAGACAGAGACATAAAAAGTATAAGAAATCTTTGTCATCGTCAATAAGATCTATTGGGTACTAAGCACTTTTGAATATTGGCTTACTTATAAAGATGCCAAGCTGTGGATTTAAGAACATAACTTTAAACTCCAGTTCAGGTCTCAATGGAATAACTGGGTGGAAAGGTAATGAGAGAACCGAGTATGTTCCTGGAGCTCTAACTTTTTTGGCTGCATTTTCAATAATAAGATTAAGTAATAAATCGCTGTGTCAAAAACATACTCTCCAGGAGAGTGATCTTTTGTACATGAAGGCTATGTCTACACAGCCCAATGCAGTCATGTGCAGATATCCCCAAGCTAGCTCAGGTATCAGAAGCATTTTAACAGAATAACTTCTACTCCATGGGTACATCTACATGAGACGTTTACTGTGCAGTAGACTAATTACCTATGGAGTAAACATCTCACCATCTACACGTGCACCCCTATTTAGGCTGGAGTAAACTAATTTACTCCACAGCAGGAGTAAAATTATCCACAGCAGGATTGTATTTATATTTACATGTACTATCCTGTTGTGGAGAAAAAGACTCTACAGCATTCCATGTGTGGATGCTGCCCTGGCTGTCTGGGGCATAAAAATGCTTTAGTGTGGGGGCTGCCTGTTGGCTAGCTCTGCACTAGAGCACCTTCATGCCCCAGCCAGCCCCTCCACAGCATGTTAAGCCAGGTCGGAGCAACCCCAGGCTGGCAGCCAGGCCCTCTGCTAGCTGGGGCTGCTCCATCCCAACTCATCATGCTGCAGTCCCAGGTGCACATGCAAACAGTGCACCCAGAGTAATTAACTCTGATGCTGTAAGCTCTGGAGTGTATTGCTTTGTATTAATTTGCACATGTAGATGAGTTATTTTACCCTACTTCTTAGGGCAAGAAAGAGCTACACCAGGCACTTCTCTGTGGCACTGAAGAGAACATATGCTAAATGCAATATTGAGCAGCCTGTCTGTTCCCATTCATCTATTTCCTATGTAGGACACTAATAACTGACCTCAGTTACATTAGTAATATGAACCATATGCCAAAGAACTGATCTGATAATCAAGAAACTGTCTCTGAGACCAATGTGCTTTGTAACTTTGACTATGTCACTTCATCTCCACTTCTGCTTCTCTTGTCTCTCTCAGAGTGATTGTTTAGGGCAGTGGTGTGGGATCAGTCCACTGGATAGATCCTGTTCTCATACCCAATCCAGTACATGGCCCTACTTGTCTATCAGGTCCAAGTCCTGTAAATGAGGTAAGTCCTAAGACTGACAGTCAAAAGTACACATTATTTGCAAGGCAAACCTTGCTTGAACCCTAGCCTGTGCACCAGATCTGGCTCTGGGCCTAGTGCTATGTGCTGGAATGGGCCCTGGACCTATGTGCCATATCACACCCATGGCCCTGATCCTGTGTACCATATCATGCCCTTGTCGCATGCACAAGATTGCACCCATGACCCCCATTCCTATGCACAAAATCAGGCTCTATGTCACCTGGCCTTCAAAGCTTGTAAATTTCTGGTCACAGAGCTATGGCACTGTGAATTGCCACTGCTTCCCTGCCACTGAATTTCTGGACCCACCGGGAGCCCCCAGACTGGATGACATGGCCCTGCCATTGTATTAGGCACATGGCTCTTAGGATATTTTTCTCTAGTACCTAGGGCCTCAGTTGAAGTCTTCTACTCTGGAATTAATTCCACTAATAAGATAATAATAGTAATCAACAAAAATCTTTCTGAGTCAGTGCCCTGAATGACCAGGTCCCGTTTTACCGGTGGGCCAAGTGGCAGTTGCTTTAGGCATGAATCTGGAGCAATGCTCCAACACACATCAGTGGGGCTATAGTGAGACATCTTAATTGTAGTGCCAGCACAGCCCTCACCCAGAATTGCCATGTCCTCAAGATACCCTTGACTTCTTGGAAGTGGTGAAAATTGATGTAGAATATGAGGGGTATTTCCAAAAGCAGAAACTGGAGCTGACAGATAAATATATTTCCAACTGAATGGAACATACTAAGATTTATCTATATGGAGACATTCAGGAATATTGAAGCAAATTTTCTAAACGTGTGAATTTAAAGTGGATTATTAAAAGGCATTAAACTCTTGTGTGGACAAGGTCTTTCAGAAATAGTCACCTTAATTTGGTTATGTTTAATTTCACTTTCAAAGTTAATCAAATTAAACAGAACTTTATTTCTAATACCACTTTATTTTAATAAGTGTATCTACACAGGGATTTAGTCCTGTTTAACTATTCACTTTAAATGTTAATTTGAATTAACTTTCCAGAATGTCCCTGTGTAGACAAGTTCCTAATTTCAACAGAAGCAGAAATTAAAGCCAGGCAATAGGCCAGATTGTGGTGAAAAGTAATTAAAGGAAGACAAAAGAGATTTCTGGGAGGAATTAAGAGAAGGCAGAGATGCTAGCATGGAAGCAAACAAAGCAGGTTATCAGTGAACAGGCAACAGATGAAGGGTTATCTTAAAACAAATCAAGCTCAGATAAACATTGTATTGGAGGTGACTTGAAGTACTTGAAAAAACAAGTTGGAATTACAGGTTTCTAATTGGCCAGATTGGACTGGTCAAAAAAGAAAGAGGTGAAAAACAGCTGGTCCAGGAAACAGATGGAAGCCTCAAAGCAGTGACCGGAGAGGAGCTTTGTAAAGAAGGAAATAGAGAAAGACCTTCAGAATGGGCAAGAAGTACTTGGGGCAGGAAACTAGGGGCTTGAAGACCACTATAAAAGTTAACAGTACATATGGAATTCAGAAAAGAAATATATAAACCAATGGTTTTACTTCCTGTTACTGTCCCATTACAGGATACCATGTGCATGTCTACATGTGCAATTAATGTGCCTGAATTTTATATGCTGCATGTGGGCTTGTGTCAGGAGCAAAGTGCGCCTGTGTCAGGAGCAAACTGAGCCTGACAGGAGCAGCCTAATCCAGATCTGTCCCTGCTCTAGCGCTGGCAAGGGGCTCTGGGCTGGCAGGGGCCAGGCCTGGGCTCCCATGGGTGAGGGGGTGCTCTGGATGGAGCTCCTCCCTCCCCTCTGGGACTTGAGACTTAGCCAGGTAGCAGTTGTGGTCCCTTGCTGCCTGGGCTGACCAGGAGCAATTTGCTCCCAGTCAGGTCTACATGTATGCTTTGGCACATTAGTTTAAAGCACCATTTTCTAGTACCTATATCTGTGGGTACTAGCAAACAGCACTTTAAATTAATCAACTGTGCAGGAATTGTTGTACACATGTAGACGGTGATGCTTTACTGTGCATTAGATTAGTCTAATGTGCAGTAATTTCATGTAGAGGCACCCAGTGAAAAGGGAAAAGGGATAAGGTGGGGTCTTCCTGGGTAAGAAAAATACCCACCATCTCAGAAGGACCCAGATCCTGCTAGCCCTGAGATGTGCTACAGCCAGGTATCTACTGAAGAACAGATTTGAAGAAAGAGACAAACTGAGGCTAACATGAATCTAATAGATTCGGACATAATTGAAAGTCTTCGCTAGCTGCCAACAGCATGGTAGCATAAATCTGCGCTAGCAACCCTTCTTCTTTTACCACTGCTTTCTGAACCTCCACAGGGAGTCTCAGCAGGAAAGAAGAAACAACACTTTGTAACTCCACCCTTGCATATACTCTCCAGGCTTGTGAGGGGAAAAGACGAAATATAAAATCCCACAACCCACCACTTCCTCTCAGCAGGCTTTGTACCCCTGATTTCATTGGGGCATGTGTTTTCTACTGATCTTCAACAGAAAATCCAAAAACAAGCAATGAATGAAGGTAAGCCTTGGGGTGGGGGGTGCACTGATGCATTCGCACCCCCTACCCTCTTTGATTCCTGCTTCACCCAAAGTTTTAAAACCAACAGCCTAGAAGTGGCAGCAGCATTTCTAGTCAGGCAGTGCTGAGGGCATCGATTGACTGTCTGGCTCATTATAATCTACCTGATCCCTTCTGAACTCTTCATTTCACAGGTGTTAATGACTCTCTCTTCTTTTTTTAATGGTCTTGATGTTCTACCAATCAAGCTATCCGTTGTTCTGCAGTCCGGTTGTCTCTTAGCTGCTCCTGTTAAAGAAGTTCCTATTCCACATCAGATCATTTGTAATTCATTCCAAATAAATTGTGTTTGTTTCTGATTCAATCTTAAATTGAATAATACAGCCCTAGGCCCCTAGCATATTAGTAAAGCTTCTGATTTATTTTTAACTGGAGAACAGTATATGTGGTCTTATATGCGATGAAGCATGTCACCATCTGAACCTCTCTTTTCAAAATCCTAGATCCACCCAGGACCATCTGATACCCACTCTTGAGGGACTGAGGATAAGCAAGGCAGCTAAAACAAGTCTATGTACCTGATCACTTAAAAGAAACCGAGATGAAGGTGACCTCCCAAAGTTATATTGCTTTTGACAGAGCACAGGGCGGCATTTTGAAAGTAGGAGCAACAGAAAGATTTAATTTGGTCTCTGTCCAACCAACAGGTATGTTCATTTTGCCTACAGTAATCATCTTTGTCTAGTGTAAAGATTAAATTATACAACCATGAAACCTAGGTAGAATCTAAATATTTCTAACAGACCTGTTAACCGGGCACCCTTTGAAATAATGGCACCATACAGCCTGAGCCAATAGCTACTCTTAGAGCCCTCATCTGTTGCCTTGCTAAAATTTCACACTTCATAAAGTAGGAACTAAATCTAGCCATATGTGATTTATTCTTGCCTAAATTCATTTACAGCAAAAAGATTTATTTATTTCCTGCCCTCAGTATAATCTGATTGGCTTTTGTGACAGCTGTAAAGAGAAAGCTGCTAAGAGAGACAATCGCATCCGACAGAGAACATGCTAATGTAATCAAGCTTTCTAAAGGGAAGTGATTTTGACAGATTAGAAATTATAGCTTTGTATGGATACTACCCAAGTTGTCAGCCCCTCTTCTTGCAGTAACAGCAGGCTCTGTTAAACTTTAGGAACACTGTCTGCTCATCATGTTATGTAAAATCAACTTCTACCCATATCTGGTGATTTCCTACAATGAAAGACTAAGAAACAGAAGGTAAAAATTTCCCATTTGGCATCTTAATCTTTTATTAATGATGCAACCTGTACTGTACCATCTGAAACACATGAATCAACACTGAACCCACCCTTCCCCAAATGAAACTCTTTGCAGTATAATGCCGTGATCTTTCTTTTTCTAATTGCTTCTTACAGATTTTTAAAAGGCACTTTAATCCTTAAGTGTAAAATTTGCATTCAAACTACTGTACAAAGAAATACTAACAATGATTTCGAAGTAATTCCTCCTAACAGAGAGCACAGACTTGTGATCACACGGCACAGGAGAAGATGGAAATGTACATGTAGAGTTTTTCTTATCTCATTAGCAGCCATTAGAAACCCACAGGGGAAACATAATGACCAGTGGAAAAAGGGCAGAGCAGCCTTGAGTGAACAAAACAGATGTTCAGTGCATATAGATATTATCCAACACCAGCATCAAACTAGTGAGCTTGGCCATTTAGGGCATCTCCTAGGAAACCATCAGATAACATTAAAAGATATTGACTAACATAAAAAGAGCTGCAGGGAAAATGGTGCACATTTGATAGAATTGGGATGTATTTCTAAATGCAGCAGCTCTAATTCTTGCCATGAAAAAAAATCAAATGTATTTTTTAGATGCATATTATGGTTTTGCTTAACAGGTTTGAAATTTGTTGTGCATTTCTATACCTTGACAAACAGCCTCTAACTAAGGAGGGGATAAAATACAATGCAAAAGCACATTTTTTTCCCACAGTTACAGAGGAAGAACGTAAAAAAGATAGCTCACAAATACACTGCACCCTGCATGATACATAAAGTTGTTATTTTTCTACTGCCAGCTCTGTAAGACTGGATTTTCCCAAGTAGCCTTAGGGATCTATAGACCTGCCAGTAGAGTTGGGAGTCTAATTCCCTTAGGCTCCTTTGAAGAAAAGCCTTCTAAGTCCTCTTGCTTGGTGTCCACAAAAAGTAAGTGTTCTAAATAACATGTTTTAAATTCGACATTCTTGCATTAAACAAAGGAGAAGCTGGGCTATTTTTTTTCATTCTTGCAGTCAGTTATTGGGCCTGATTAACAATGTTGGCTTGCAGTTCCTTTTTAGCAGCATTACAGGCAGTTTTCAAGTTTGATTGCTACTCTGTCATCTGAAATACAATCAGCAGATAAGGAGGTTAGCTTAAAAAGTGACTAATGAGAACCTGGCTGATGCTTTTGTGGTTGGCCATTCTGCATTGTACCCCACTGGATAAGGCAACTGGCTTGGAGTTAGTAGGTTTAGCTTCTCTTCTCACTTTTGTTACTGGCTTTCTAGGTTTCCTCAGATCTTGATATCTCTGTGCTTTGGTTTCCATACCTGTAAACTATAGATCATTCTACTTGATAAAGTATTACCTTTCTACTCTACTTGGATTTTGCAAGCTTGACCAAAGTCTCCGAGCTGAGTATCTGATGCAGCTGCTCAAAAAAACCCCAAACTCTACAGTTTAGTATAATCCATAGGCTGTGGGATGTTAGAGAGTATAGGGGTGTTGTAGGCTTCAGCCACAGAGAAAAGGATACATCAAAACTGGTGCCAGCCAAGAAAAGCCAGCTACTATTCTAAGATTTGGATAGAAGTTGGATCAGGAAGGACATGACATCTCAAGGGAGCTTGTGACAGCACCATGTGTAGCAGGGAATTATGTTTTGTGAACACTGAGGGTGGTGGCAGAGGTGACAATGGTGGATTTGTGGCTGAATGGATCAAAATCAGGTCCTCCTTTGCAGACCAGTTTTCTTCTCTAGACCATTACGTTACCATATGCATCCATATGGGTTTAGTCACAGTGGGTGTGGCTACATATGTGTTTTAACGTGCATTAAAGCATCACTAAAATCTATGCTATTGAGTTAACGTTCTTTAAGATAAGCTAATGCGCATTAAGCATCACTTTTAAACCATGCTTTTTAGTTAATGCATATTAAGACAGGCTAACACACATTTTCCTAGTACCTCACAATGGAGGGTGCCTGTACATGAGCGTGGAGGTTGCTCCGATGCACTGTGATTACAGCACATCGGAGCAGACTTGATTAATTGAGTCTCCTGGAATGTGGCAATTACCATGCTCCAGCAGCCTCCTGCATCTCATGTATCAGTGTCTCTGTGCTTCAAAATGGTGGTGGGGTGCTTGAATTAAAGCTCATGCGACATTGTTGGTGTCCTTCCATCACTGGCCTTGTCTACACAAGCATTAATGCACATTAGTTAATGCACATTAAATCTAGTACCTGTGGACACTTTTACATATGCTTTAGGAGTGGCGAGGAGGCAGCACTTAAATTAGAGCAGCTCTGAGAGCCGCTTTAATTAAACTGCCACAGTATCTCATATATCAGAGTTCCCGCACTTCAAAATTGCAGTGGGGGTGCTTGAACTAAAGCTCATTTGATGCACATTAACTAAAACACGTTAACGCATGTCCAGTGACAAAAGGACACCACTGCACAGAGCACCATAGCCACCGCTTACGATTTTTGGTATCCTTATCCACAAAGAATTCACTTCTTTTGCTCCAAAATCCAGGTTTTCTGAAAAACCAAAAAGACTTGCTTCCTTCTAATTTGACCAGAAAGAGTCTCTGTTAATGTAATAGATGTGCCATCCAAAATAACTAAATAAAAAACAATCAAATATAAACCTAGCTAAACCTCCTCTGATGCCTGTGTTTTCTTTTCTTTTCCAGATGGAGCACTTCCAAATACCAGCTGCATAGACACTTAAGTCTGATCATTTACAGAACTGAAAAGGGTTGGATTGATCAGTTAGATGTCAGCAATTTTGTAATATCTCTGGGCAGCAAAGGAGCAGAGCAGCTTGGGAAATGCAAAGGGAAAAAATATTGTGTATTCTGATTGTGTCCTTTGCACAAAATTACAAGCATTTTCAGCCACCAAGTAATTCACTTCATCCAATAGACTGCCTGCAAGTTCAGCATAATAAAACTGAAGAGCATCTTTAACTGACAATTTAAGCTCAAATCATTTTTGATTGGCAAGGTGTGGTATCATCCTGAAGAATTGATGCTACAGTAGCAGCTTCAAATTATGGGGTTATAGTGTGCTAGCCCATGTATAGCTCTTAAACCAGGCTTGGAATAGTGCCTGAAAGAAAGAAACAGGAAGCTAAATATATGCTTCATATAAAATTTACAGTTAATTAAGATTACATGCCACATACAATCTTATATAAATATATTTATATTTAATTGGGAATGAAAATTAGAATGGAGGGACTGGGAGGTCATGTAGTCCAGCCCCCTGCCTGATGCAGGTTCATCCCTAACCAAACCATCCTATACAAATCCATTGTATAAAAACTGCAGAATTACACAGTCAACTCTCACATGACAGAAGACATAATCCCCTCCCCTGCCACAAGTAAAGTAGGGCAAGCAAGGCATCCAATGTCCAATTGCTGTGAAGATTGTTAACATATGCTCAAAGATCCCTCAGCCCTCGCTACAAGAACCCCCAGTCTGTACCAATCTGACCATGGGGTTACATTCCTTCCTTACTCCAAATATGGTGATTGGTCTGACCCTGAGTGGAGGGCAAGACCCTCTAGCCAGGAGCCTCCAGATTTAAGTCCCAGCAGGCACACTGGCACACCCCAGTCAAAATCCCCAGCCTTGGCTGCAGCCAACACCCAATGCCTCTGAGGAATTTAAAAAAAAACAAACTTCAACACACGTAGCAGCTGGAAGCAGAGGAATTCCATCTCAGCCACATCCAGCAACCAGCAAACCCCAGAAGCATAGTAAATCATAGGCCTAGCTAAGCCTAGATGATCCCCAACCAGTCCTGGCTGACCTCTTCTTGAACACAGCCAGTGATGGAGAGTCCACAACTTCCCTAGTCAGTCTATCATACTGCCTCTCTAGTCTAACAGTGAAGAAGCTTTTCTTAATATCCCGTCTAAACCTGTTTTGCTACAACTTCAAACCATTGGTACACATCCTGCAGCAAGAGAGAAAAGTTGTTTTCCCTCTTCTTTAGGGCAGCCCTTCAAGTATTTGAAAACTGCTCTCCTGCCACCTCTTAGCAAGCTGACCATGCCTAGCGCCTTTAGC
>NW_017729028.1:23525115-23533770 GCF_001723915.1 Gavialis gangeticus | reverse complement strand
CAAGTATTTGAAAACTGCTCTCCTGCCACCTCTTAGCAAGCTGACCATGCCTAGCGCCTTTAGTCATTACTTGTATGACTTGCCTTCCAAGCCCTTTATCATTCTTGTCACCCACCACTGGACCATCTCTAGCTTCTACACATCCTTTTTTAAAAAGTGAACCCAAAGTTTCTCACAGTCTTCTAAATGAGGCCTAACCAGTGCTAAATAGAAAGGTGCTATCACCTCCTGTGTCTTGCACCTAATGCTTCTATTAATGCATCTCAAAACTGCGTTTGCCTTTTGGGTAGCTGCGTCACACTGCAGACTAACATTGAGTCTGATCTACCAGGACTCAGATCTTTCTCCATCCAACCAGGTATCACCCATTTTGTATTTGTATTTTTTATTATTCTTCCAGGGCTGTAGCACTTTGCATTTCTCAGAACTGAGCGTCATCCTGTCAGCTTCAGCCCAACTTTCCAATCTGTCAGGACCCTTCTGGCTTGTGCTCCCATCCTCTAATTTGTTCACAATCTTTCCCAGTTTAGTGTCATCTGTGAACTTGCTCAAGAAGCTTTCTATGCCAGCATCCAAATCATTAATAAACATGTTGAACAGCACCAGGTCCAGGACAGACCCCTGTGGGATTCTACTCAAAGCCATCTGCCTTTCTGACATGGATCCATTTATAATTATCTTTGCATTTGGCTTTTGAGCCACTTTTCTAACCACCTTATAATATTTTTTTTCCAGTCCATATTTCTCCAATTGTTCATTAGGTTATGCAAGACTTTGTCAAAAGCCTTGCTGAAGTCCAGATATACTATACGCACATTATTCTCTTCATCCCATCCAAGTAGTTATTTTGTCAGAGAAGGAGACCGGATTTGTTTGACATGATTTGTTCATAATAAATCCATGTTAGCAGCTTTTACTCCTCCAGATGTTTGCAAATGGACTTCCTTAGATCTGAATACAAAGATGTAAGTGGGTGGAGAGGCTCTAACATGTCACCACACTTACCTATTGCCTGCCTGGATTAGGAGCCACTTGTGGCAGATGCAAGTTTGAACCCCCACTCAGGGAGAGGAGAATCTTGAACACAGATGCCTCCATCCCTGAGCGAGTGTCCTAATCAGTAGGGTGTTAGGGAAGAATGGGCACCGGCCGCAGTCATGTCAATGAGTGAAAGGTGCTGTGGCTGCTGTCCTTGGTACCCAAATCAATGCTGTCAGTGTACTCATGTCACTTACTACGGAGACACTAAGGATCCCAGGAGAATAGAGACCTCTATGCCAGAATTCAATTTCGCTTAGTGGACAATCAAAGTGGCATTTGAGCATAACTTTGAGTTACTTTACTAAAGAAAAGGTGCAGTTCTATTACCGCCTATTATGTGTGACCCCATTAGAGGAATAAGATCACCCTCCCAAGATGACCAAACTTCTCCCTACATCCTATAATGGTGGCACTTATGTACCCAGAGGGGGTAAAAGATTTGCTCCTACACATTAATCAGGTAACACACAGTCAGTCTCAAGTTGCACTTACGTTGTTCACTAGGTGAAATACATTTCTAGCCCTAATGTTTGGCCTTCAGTTAGGCATCCAAGTTCCAAGGCACATGGGGAGTTCAGACACCCTGCACCCTGTGTTCCTTAGGGTGTTTTTGCACATGAAAAGCTCCTGGTGCTACATTGCTTGCAGTTGTGTAAGTGGCAAAATAAACATCAGCACTGAGAAAATGCTGGAGTTGCGCTTTCAAACTAAAACACATAGAAGGTGTTTTAGTTCATAAGTGGACCGCAGCTATTTTCTGTGTGTTGATGTGCGTTTCACTGCATATACAACTGCATGCGGCACTGTACAGTTTGCATCAGCTCGCGTGCAGAGCAGACTTCATTAATTGAATCTGCTCCAAAGTGGTGGATCTCCGGCATGTTGCAGGACAACAAGGTATGTGTATAAATGCCCTAAGTGGCTAACAATAGGCACTTCCTTGCTCAGTACTCAGGTATAATGGAGGGATCCACCTCTCTCCACTGACTGCAGAGAAGGGATGCTCAGCCCCTGGGACATAAGCCAAATCCTGCCAGAGGAGCCATGGCATACAGCCCACATGGCTCCCCACAGGACAGGAAATTTGGCAGCAAGGGAACAGTGGCAATTAATACTGCTGCCTCTCCCTCACTACCAAATTCCCAAGCCCCACATGGCCAGATCAGGGCTCGTCCACATCCCCTTCTCTGCATGCAGCCAACTTAAGGCTGGGCCATACCCAATTGCAGCCAAATTGGGGCTGAGTTAAGACAGGGTCACTCCCCCTCCCCCTGGGCAGCCAGACCAGGGCCAAGCCATACCCCTTTCCTCCATGGGGCTGCAGGGGTGCTGGGCCGTGCCATCTCCCCGACATAGGCAGATTGGGACCCACTGCACTCCCTGCCCGCTTCTGTGCAGCAGGATAGGGTCCTGCCACACCTGCTGCAATAGGGCCCGCCAGCCAGACCCAGCCCACAATTTAGACCAGGCATTGCTCATCTAAACCACGGCGCCAAAAGTTTTAGCACGACAGCTGTAGAGTAATCTTTAGCATCTAGCCCTGCCAATTCAAATAAACTTCCTGGTTTAATGTACTGACATTTTAGGTATGCTGAAGCCTAAATGTAGGCATATGTGAGAACAATACAAATTTGGGTTGTTTCCAATCAGGCTTCTTGAGGAGTAAATTTGTCCTTCATATATGTAAATATTGGGGAGTTTAGTGCCCGGCCCTCAGGCATGACCCTGAATGATCATCACCACATTGGCCATCAGCAGAAACCCTCCTTCCAATCCTGCATCAGAGGTAAGTTCAGAAGTGCAGACGTGAAGGTGAGGTGCAGTGGGATGTGTGTGTGTTCTCTGTGGTGTGGGTTGAGTAATGTGGTATGGGCTGGATAACAGTATCCATTACCAGTATAAGCAAAGCTGCATTTATAAACTGTTGGCAGAACTATTTCCCTCTGACTCTGGCATAAAAATAAGTCTTTCCAGTGTTGCAAATCTCCTATACCCCATCCTCAAAGCTAGGGATAAGCCTGGCTGAACAGGGCCAGCCAACTTCAATTCTGTTGGTGTTTATGTAAGTCACTGAACACGTTCTTTACAATTTGCAGTGAGTTTGGGCATTGCTTACCCAATCACAATCTCACACAGTCTATGAGAACATGCCTGGCCTTCTGGATAACACAAACCCTGTGGCAGGGTAACCTCCACAGAGAAAAGGTCAACCAAATGGGGAAGCAAAGCACAAAAAGCAAAGCCTGCTGCACAACCGAGGGTTGGGGAGATGCCCAGAGACATGAGAGCTCATGCAAAAAAAACCTCCCTGCCTTCCATTCTGTGCTACACCTGTTACTCTGGATGTTAAACCCTCCAGGCTCTCTCAACACAGTAGATGGCAAAAAGGAATCAAAATTGAAAATGGGGATCAATTCATCTCTAAGGTGGAGAGAGGATTTAGTGCAGCCATGTGGGGCAACTGGGGATTTGGTTGGGGTTTGAGGAACAGGGCTTAACTGCCCAAGATGACTTTGAGATAATTTTTAGTGATTGAACTTTTCACTCCTAGAGGTGAAGGTTAGCTATCTCATAGCAATCAGGAAAGAGGACCCCCAATCATATACATTACCAGGGTCTGGAAACTAGACTAAGCAAAACACTCAAGAACCTATGAAAGGGACAGTCCTGGCCTGGCTGGATAACCTAGAGGGCTCTTCTAATTCAAATCCACATAAATTTATAAATTCATCCTCCTCAGCTTGCTTTGGCTTTGCAGGCCAAATCCTTATCTGTTGTATATCATTTTAGCACCACTCATTTCATAGAACTTGTATTACTGTATTCAGACAACCCCTGAATATGGTACTACAAATAAATCAGCCACCAGAAATGTTCTCCTTATGGCTGAAATCTTACCCTCCACCACAATTCAGATTGTAAACACTAAGAGAATCCCGGCATTTATAGAAATAAACATAAAGTAAAAAAAAAAGTAATTAACAATGTAATTTATTAGCAAAATTGTAGCAAACGCCTATCAATCACATTTAAAAGTATGTTCCAGAGTACTTTCTCTCATTGCTTTGCTTTTCTTCTTCCCTGGCAGCATTAGCAGGCGACAGTTACATTATATATCTACTCAGTGCTCTAGCGAGAAACCATTATGTTCACGGATCATTACTGACATCCTGACATTTGTCATCCCCTTTCATAGCAGTTAAATCTTGCTTTATCTGTAAATGTCACTGTGTCATTTATTCATGAAAAGGGGTCACATTCCCAAAATAGTACACTCAGGTTTTAAAAGAGAATTTGGTTTTATTCACAGAGGGTAATCCTTGGACAAACTTCACTGCTGCTAAAGACTTATTTTTCCCATGCAGTTGTTTACATCTACAGACACAGATTTAAGATTTGCTTTTGAAAAAAAATAAAATCTTAATAGGAAGGAGAAATGCTCTGGATAAGAAAAACACCCATTTATCCTTTCAGCTTTCTATATATAATCCACATGGAGTTATCAGTACTGAATTTACTGTAACACATTGTAATTTTAATTTAACTTTCTACTGACTAAAATCTACCAGTTGAGTATTTTTGCTGAAGCTTTCGCATGTGCTTTGCAGCTGGAGTGCATTTCAATCTCTCAGAAAGTTATTGTAAATCATTCTTGAAAATAGCAACCTCTCTTTTTTCTCTTCAAAATGCTTTGCAAAGGTCAATTAGTGAATCTCTACACTCACTCCAAGAGGTAGCTAAACAATAGCCCTCTGAAAAATAAAGAGACAAGGAAACCGAATCAGCAAGAATAAAAGACTTTTCACATAGAAGACAACAGTCAGCGTCACAGCTGGAATTATGAAGAACAGCTAAGCATCCAGGTCCCGGATCTCATGTTCCTGCCATCACAATCTAGATCTTTCTTTTAAGTGAGAAGTCCCTTTTTTCAGATTCAGAAATTGAATTGTGGTATATTTAAGTATAAGAATTTTCAATTTTTGTCTAAAGGTATACCACAAGTTCCTGTGTGGAGACGAAGCACACACAGTACCGGGACTGATGTTGTTTCAGCAGTGATCATGCTTTCAGTGTCTTATGCAAGGTGTGGCTCTGATGCTGGAAGCATTCCTGAAAAATCAACTTTCACTTACATTTTGGGGCATAAAGTAGGGAATAGGTCTCCTAGGACTTGACCTTTGGTATTAAAAGATGCTATGTAACATGGTATGTGCAGAAAGCACTAAAAGAGCAGTGGGTCCATCTACATGAGACGTTTACTGCAGAACGGGCTAATTAGCTCCGCAGTAAACATCTCAGCATCTACATGTGCACCTCTATTAGGGTGCAGAAAATCAATGTAATCCACAGTAGGGTAGTACTTGTAAATACAAATTACCCCGCTGCAGAGTTTTTTCATGTGGAGCACCGCACGTGTAGATGCTGATGGGGCTGGCCGGGGCACAATGGTGCTTCAGTGTGGGGGCTGCCTGCCCATAAGCCCCACACTGAAGCACCCTTGAGCCCCTGCCAGCTCTTCTGCAGCACACTGAGCCCAGTCAGAGCAGCTCCAGGCTGGCAGGTGGACCTCCAGGAGCTAATTTCCCCTGGGCATACATTCAAACGGTGTTCCCAGGAGCAAAAAAACTTGGGAGCAATAAATCTCCGGAGTTTATTCATGTGCCCTGATTGCATGCGGAGGTGTGCCCAGCGATCACCCATCTTGAGTTATCATAACTTTTTTTCATTAGCCAAAAGAAAAAAAGCTAATTTCCGCAGCAGTTTTCATCCCAAATCATTTTACAAACTGCTTACAGTGTGCACAGCAATCATTTCTCACACCCCTGGTGGGGCAGAACGCAGCAGCTGCTTTATGAGCTCAGCAACACTACACAGCATTTATAGAGGGGATAAAAATGATTACTTTTAATTGAAAATAAAGGGGGCACATTAGGTAAATAGAATGAATGGAACAAAGATATTGCTTAACTGAAATCCTGGCCCCACACCAGTACACTGTAAACTCCCTCAGACTTCCTGCCCAGCTTCTGTGGAAAGTGCCACACGGTAAATAATGACCACAAGTAAATCAAGACTGCATCTTGGGATCTCACCAGAATAGGAATCTGAACAAGGCTGTATGAGCCTCAAAGCTTGTCCTTGATCTTTCCTAAATATAGAAGTTGGTCCAAAAAAGGACATTACCTCACCGCACATACCTTTCTTCTCTCTCACGCTTGGATCTCGATGACCATGACAATAGCAGAAGAAAGGACATTTACAAAATTCAGAAAGACACTGGAACAATTCAATAGCGGCTCTTATTTTGCCTCATTACCCAGGTGATGAAGCAAAGTCTTCAAAGTCTTCAAAATGTCACTCTCCCACATTTTGCTTTGCCATTGTGCTATCATTATAATTATAGGTGGATCAGCAATTGGATAATGCCTCTTGATTTCTTCCAAATTATTGGGACACCTGTGTACTCCCCTGTAGGACAGAGGTGGTTAGACATTGTGGATTTTGAGGAGACGAAATAAAGGATCGATAAAATAGTTGCCGTCAAAAGGCTAAACTCTCTGCTGGTGGAAAGGGACACACACCTGTTGAAATCAGTGTCATCCTGCCCTTCAATGCTAGCTGAGAATTTCAGCAAACATTTAGCCACCACCTAATAGTATCTGAGGAGCCAGTTATTTCCTGCTCAAATTATAGGGAAAAACTGTGGTATTTCAATTATGACTAAGTGGTAAATCTAGGCATCCGACTACTTTTTTAATGGCAACAACCTGTATTTTCTGGACAACCATCATCTCCCTTTTGTATTAAAGATTTGCTCCTTGAATTAGTCTTCAGATAGAGAATTGCTATTTCTGCACTGCTGTGGAGGTTGCAGAATAAACCTCTGTTTTGTAACTATTGTATTTTGTAGAATGCAGCGTGGCAGAAAGGAAAAATACTTTAATTACAGAGATTTTTATGGGAGTTCTTGAGAATAGAGTGCATCTATAAAGCTTCCCGAAAACAGCCTTACTCAATATTCTAAAAAATCTCTACACCACTTGGGGCTTGAGGAGCTCCTTAGTAGTTGTATAGATTTGCTCTAAAAAAAAACCCCCACCCAAAAATACAGACTATATGAAACGTTTTCCCTTCAATATTATAGATAATACTTTGCTTAAAGATTTCATTATAATAATTGCTGAATGGGTAGAGGGAATTAAAGGAAGGTGGATTAGACTTCTGCAGTCCTATTCTGTGGTAGACGCACTATGCAATGTAAACGATATTAGACATACAATCCTGACCACACTGAAGCCAGAGTTCATGCTAGGCCTCAGTGTGGTAGCATTTAATGTAGGTGCCAGATATTTAACTCAATATGTGGTGACAAATCTTCCAGTTAGCTTCAGATTATACCTAACTCTGTTCCTATGAGTTGTTCCTCTCTTTCCCTTTCTTTCCTGTCTTTGCTACCTTTTTATGACATCCTTAAAACTGCCGTTAAATATTCCTGAAAAATCCAAACACCAAGGAATTAGTTTTGTTATGCTTTGTTTTGCTTTGCTTCGGAAATATAGTACCTACATTTCTTATTTTTTTAATGCAACTTTTATCACATGTTGAATTATTTTTCAGCTACGACAATTTATTTTTCCAATATTCACAGTGAAGTCCGAGCTCACTTAAATGGCATAAGATGGAATGACTCTATTGACTTAATTAGACATGCACTCACTTTTTCTACTGGATCCTGATCCAGTTCCCATCAAAATAAATAGAAAAACTATTATTCAGTTTAATGGGAGCTGCACAGGCCTGTCACAGCATTTGCCTCTCAATTTTTGATACAGTCTTTAACATAGGATGCCTCAAAGTCAAGTGATATATTATTTTTTACTGGAAGATTAAACAGGTGAGACAGATCCCCTTTTCTATATTCAGCACTGTTCCTATAAAAGAATGTTGGTTTTTTTCTCTCAATATCATGAATTTCTATTATTTTTTAAAATATCTTTCAATATCAAAAAATCACTGGCTCCAAGGAAATACACTTTCCCAGGGATGTACCTAGTTTAAACCAAACATATGCCTCTGATTTTATCCACCCATTGATCACTTCTTTGCCCAAGCCTCTTTCCCCTTAATACTGACTCAAAATGTTTGTTCAAATCGCATACAGACCAGTGACAGGGTCCCCTGTTGAACAGTAGTCCCTATCATGTACAAAAATGTGAACAAGAAAATTGAATCACAATAAGGGATGCTGAAGCAAGGATAATCCACTTTTCTACTGACATCTGGATTATTGCTATGACATACATTGCATGCAAAGACATGGCTCACAATGAAATTGAGTGAGTGGTGAGTGACAAACAACAGTAGAAAGAGCACTTTCTAAATATAAGGGGATTTTTATATGCCACGATTCAGAGGGAGGACTGGATATGATACTGGTATTCTGGACAACATCAATTACATGCTGGAACAGTGAAGATGATTGCTGTGGAAAATTAGAGTTATGTTCCCTAAGCCATGGTTAAGGATGGTCTCCTGCCTTATACATGTAGTTAACGTGCTGCAATACCATAGACAGGAATAAAAGTCAGGTAATATTGCCGCAACTAAAATACA
>NW_017729028.1:23512775-23520115 GCF_001723915.1 Gavialis gangeticus | reverse complement strand
GGATAATCCACTTTTCTACTGACATCTGGATTATTGCTATGACATACATTGCATGCAAAGACATGGCTCACGATGAAATTGAGTGAGTGGTGAGTGACAAACAACAGTAGAAAGAGCACTTTCTAAATATAAGGGGATTTTTATATGCCGCGATTCAGAGGGAGGACTGGATATGATACTGGTATTCTGGACAACATCAATTACATGCTGGAACAGTGAAGATGATTGCTGTGGAAAATTAGAGTTATGTTCCCTAAGCCATGGTTAAGGATGGTCTCCTGCCTTATACATGTAGTTAACGTGCTGCAATACCATAGACAGGAATAAAAGTCAGGTAATATTGCTGCAACTAAAATACACAGTAGTCCCATATCGGTCCACAGAAAAAAGCAGTAGCATTTCTGAAATGCTGCAGAAAAATACCACAATTTCCCCCAAATAAACATATTCAGGATGAACGTAACATTTTGTAGAATTTTATGTCCTTTTCACCTCCCTATAGAACAGCTATTAATATCAACGGGACCCATTCATGCATGTGGAAAGGAGAACAGACCTCTTTATACAAGGAACCTGGTGAAGGAAAGTCAACCTTTATATGAGCAGAAAAGTGGTGGCTCACTCTCCCAGCTGCAGCGGATTGTGAATGCGAGGTCATTTGATCAGACACCTGCAGAGCTAAATGCAGGAATAGCAAGCCAGTGCCAGGCTTTATTAGTAGTTTCTATTTTGCTGCAACTGATTCACATGAAGGAGACATCCAAAAATAAATTCTCCGTTGAAAAGACGTGTAGACAAAAGCCACCTGGGTTATTCTTACCCCAGTTTATGAGTCAGATGCACATTTTGGTCCTTATGCTAAAACTTCAACTGAAGAATTTTTTATGGCAAGAAAAAAAAAAATTCAAATAGGCCAAAAGGCAGTTGGAGGGACAATAGGGTAACTTGCTGCTTCTCTTGTCGATACATATGCAAATTTGGCTAGCAATGCTACCACCATTTCATGCAGTTTTATGGTGCAATGGAATTAAGAAAGAACAAAACAAACCTGCAGTTATAACCAACTAAATTCCAACAGAATTTAACACAGGTAAACTGCAACGTATCAAATCCTGAATAAATCCCCATCCTGATCTCCTGGGGATTACTGAAAATCCAAATAAACCATCTGGCTATTACTCATTCATTTGCCTATTAAGTATTTTGGATATCCTCCCATTAATATGTCATTTGAAAGAATATTTAGTACAGTGGGAGATGAAGCATCACCAAACAGGTCATGCCTAAATCAGCATAACAGCTTGTCTCTCTCAAAGCCAATCTACTTATAATTGATTTTCAGCATCAACATTCATTGAATAAAAGCTGTTTCTTTGAATGATCCGAGTGCCATATTTCACAACTATGAAAAAGGTCTTCCCACCTTTGCTATAGTTTCCGTTTACAGTAGATTTTCTAATTGGTATTGTGTTTGCCCTAACAGTCTTAAGGTAAGTTAAATAATGTAATACTTGACTGCATTAAAATCTAAGTTTGAGCTACAAGTAAAAATGAATAGGATCATTCCTTTTCAAGTCCTTTCCACCAAACTCCACCCACACAGAATTTCTAAAATGATATCTAGGACAAAATGAAGATAAATAAATTCAGTCTACTTTCCTTTTGTTACACATGCTAGCTAGAAAGGAATTAATAATTCTGTCCATGTATGTTATGTGTGTGGATCCTCCTGATGAAACAGGCATAACAATAAACTGCAGTAAGATATAGACCCAATCTATAACATCAGATCTGAATTCCACAATGTCAAGATGTGGTTTGGAAACTAGATCTGGATAGAAATGTAAAAGTTCAGCCTCCTCAATGCTTTTAATGTCTCAAAGCAACACGATGCAAAGACCTACCAAACGTCATGGTATTTGAAATTTGAAGCATAGGGTGAGCTCTGTTCCACAACACAAGTCTGTTCAAGATGCACTAGGTACAGAGAGGTCAACATGCTCCAGAATCTGGTTTCCTCATTAGATATACAGGTAACATCTGTTAACTTCCATGGGAATTATCCACATGTATAGGTGCTCCACGGTCCAACTGTAGGTGACACCTTTACTCTGATTGCAAAAAACAGATCTGATCCACCTGCTACTGGAATCATTTCCTATGATCACCACTTCCAGCTAGATCGGGTTCACGTCACATATCAGCCAAAGCAGTGAGAGACCTTGAATGAATTTTTGGTAATTTATATTAAGTTAGGCATGGCACTTTTGCCTGTGTATGTATGGAGGCCAGCATAAGAGACAGAATAAGTGTCATAGAAGGGGACTAAAACACAGAAATCCACAGAAATGTAATTTTAGCTGTAAATTAGCAAGACAGAAAAAAACTAAAAATCTTCATTTGCACTTATCCTGTTATTCAACATTTTGCTACAGCAGCAACAGTCTCTGCAGGTTATCTTTATTTTAAGTCTTTGGAGATAATTATTATTTTTCCAAAGAATCTTTGAGTCATTTGAAAAGAGCATTGGCAAGAAGAAACAGGCTTTATACTGTAAAATGCATTACTATCAATGAATATATAATTTGTGTTTCAAACCTAAGGAAAGTTAAGATATAAGTAAAACTTCAGGAACACCAAACAATTAATAAGTAGCAAATAACAAGTTGTCACATGAAAGACTATAGAAAATATTTGGAGTATAAAGTATTTCTAAAAATGCTTCTTAAGAGGCAAGGGGAAAGTGAAAGAAAAAGAGCTTATAAAATGTGGCATGCTGCTTCCCATGTGTATTTTTAATGGGGCAGCAAGAGGTGTAGAGAAATTTGTTGTTCACTCTAATTCATATTCCTCTCGTCCCTTCTTCCTGCCTTATTCTTTCTGACACAATCACCATTGTGCCACGGGCTCATGTCATACTTATTCACCCCCCCAACTTGCACCCCCTCCTTGAAAAATTCCTGAACAAGATGTAGTAACTCACTCTAAGCATTAATTCTCCTTTCCTTTCAAGCTATATTCACGCCAGAAAATGTTTTCATATAACCCCCCACCATAAATCAAATAACATTTTGCAAAAATATACAGGTCCTGCAGTTCAACTTTAATCAAGTGTAGTCTAGAAAGATAGGCTCATGTTGATTATCCATTTCCTGGCAAAAAAGATTCAGGTATCTCATGAATCCTGGCTTGGACTTCGGTGCAGAATGGAATACATATTGCTCCTCTCTCCCACAGCTAGACAATCCCACAGTGGACCTCGACAAAAGGGTTAAACCACACAAGGTGGTGAGCACCAGGGCTCTCGTTCAGTGAAGCAAGTGCCTGACTCTTAGCCTGTGAGTTGTAGCATGGGGCTTTTCTCTTGCTTACCGTTTAATACATGCTTAAATGCTTTGGGACATCAGGGCCACAGCATTTATCATTTTCCAGAACTGACCCCAGAGGTTTGCATTGTTTTAGAGCAGTGTTTCTCAATCTTGTTAGACTCAAGATACCCCATGGAAAATGCCAACTCTTAATTGTCTCGCATTTTTTGCCTACAGAAAAATAATAAAGCAGTTCTTCTATTGCCAAAAACTCTGAAAGACCACAACAGGTCAGGATTCCCATTTAAATCTCTGGGTTTATTTTATCAATCACATTTACACACCTATCGGTGCTAACATTGTGAGGCAGGGGTCCATAGAGCCTTGGCTGAGCGTCACTGCCCTAGACAGAAGTTGCTATTTGAACATACTTGAAGAAATGGCTATTTACCATAGTTACTGATTTGCTAATACACCAATGTTATGTGCATCCAGTTCCCCACACAAGGAAACATAACTAAACTCCTCAACCATGTTGTCAACCTCCTTATTTATCAGCCACAAGTCGGGGTAGAAAACGAGAGTGGCTCATACATTTTCAGTTTTTAAGAATAATATATTGATTCTTTTCCTCCCAATTTTGAGGGTCTAAATGTCACGTTTTCAAACTTTTCTCCACAACTATAACTTCCCTATATATTAAATAACCATGAATGCCAAGATTTTCACATTTTTTCATGATTCCCAAGAGACGGGAGTTTAATATGAAACACAAACTACTGAGAGATGTGATAAAAAAGATGACAGCTGGCAACCCTCCTATGAGGAAAAGTTAATAAGTTCATTTTTTCTGGCCAGTTATAAATTCTCATCGTTCTCATCTGGTCCACATGTTTTCTTCCTCCAAGCTTAGATTTTTTTTAAATTCTGCTCAGCTGTTTCTCCAGGCTCCACTGCCTGACCTGGCCGTGGCAGTAGCACATGCTGAACTGCATGCTTTGCTGTTGCTTTTTCTTCCCCAAATCAAGGAAAAAGCTGTTCTTCTCTGATCCTCCTCTCAGCTGAATGACTTTTAGCTCCATCTTTCCAGACAGCAACTTATAAAATATAAACATTTTCTAGTTACTACTAAATAGCATATTTTGATTTCTCCTCTTTATGTCGAGCACCAGGCTCTTTAATGACCGCTTGATAGTTTGCACTGCAATCTAATGCCTCATCTCAGACAAAAGGGTCAAGTCATAAATATGCCGTTGAAGGCAATTTATCTGCATGAGTCCTATTAGCATAAATGGAAAGCAGGTGGCTAAACACAAAAACAGCTCACTGAAAAATGTATAGCAAGATCTCCATTTCACAAACATTTCAAAACCTGTGTACACAGCCAACTTATAGGGACTCAATACAGAATTGCTACGTTGCTGTTTGCAAAGGTCACGGTATCTGAGTACAGATGTTGTAGCTTCCCTGCTAACCTGGGAACTGCCACATAGGACATGAGTAGTGACCATCTTTTTGTTGCTTGGAGACAAACTTCTCTTGTTTTCAACTGTGGCCATTACTGGCTGCTTTAGAAGCCTAGAAGGTACTGAAACTTGGAGTGATCGGGGGCTGGTATGTTGAGATAACTGAATACCCTCATTGTTTCCTGGCACTGTCTTGCTTTATATTTAGACTGTAATCTCTAAGAGATAAAGACTGTTTTTAGTTCTGTATTCCACCTGGCTTACTACAATGGTGCTTGGTCCATGACTGAGGCTCCCAGCACCTATACTCAGGCAGTGAGGCTGCTCCAATGCACTGTAATTACAGCACGACGGAGCAGACTCAATTCATTGAGTCTGCTAGAACATGGTAATTACTGTGCTCTGGCAGACTTCAGCGCCTCGTGTACTAGCATCCTCATGCTGAAAAGTGGTGGCGAGGGCACTTTAACTAAAGCTTGTTCAATGAGCTTTAGTTAAAGCACCCTGGTTGCCATTTTTCAGTGCAGGAACACTGATACAAGAGATGCTCTGGGCACTTTACTCAGAGCAGCTCTTGGAGTCTCTCTAACTAAAGCAACCCCCTCCTGGAGCACGTGTATAAACACCCCAAGTGGCTAATTCACTACAGATAATACAAATAATGCCATTGACAGTCATGAGATAACACATCCCCCTTTAAAATGTCCCCCTAAGCACCAATAGTTAGAGGTTGGTTTATACCCTGAAACATGATGATTCAGTAGACCATCCAAAGCATTTTCTTTCTTTTTTCCCCCAGTGTTACTTATTATGTTTACTTGAATCCAAGATGAGGTTTTTATGGCCATTGAGCATAGACAACAAGTAAGTGTTGAGTGTGGTTGGGGGGGGAGGCAGAAATCCACACTGCTCCTACTGCCCCAGCTGCTGCTAGGCACTGGCTCCAGCCAGGATGCAGCCCCATGCCCCACTGTTGGCACAGAAATCTGGGAGGCACATGCCCCTCTGTGCTTCAACTCATGCACTGCGTATACCATTGAGTATGGGGGGAAAACTCCTTGTCTTGGAGTCAAGTACAAGGTAAGGGATATGTGGATGCTGAGGATCTGAATACAGTCCTAAATCCAGGATTGGGTCAGAGTCAGAGAACCTGCCTGGGCCCTCCTCTTCATGCCTACACAGACTCTGCCCCCTTACTATCAATGCAGCTCTGGCTCCAGCTTTGGCTTCACTTTCTCCTGGGCAAGGAGCACATGGAAACTGTTCCTTGTGGGGAAAATCATCACAGTAGAGCTCCAGTCCCAAGATACTAATGCATGGCCAGGTAAGGGGCTACACTTCCCCATTCTTTGTGCTCAGGAAACAAGGGAGCCAGAGCCGCATCAGACAGAAGGTGTGAGAAATAGGGCAGAGGATGTGGGGAATGGGGTGGGGAAGGTAGTGGTTGCATGGAGCAGTGGGGGTCAAAGATTATGGGGAGTAGAGGGGGTATAGAGGCATTGGGGGGAGGCATTGAGGGGGTTGCAAATGGTAGGACATATAGTCACTGGGGGAAGGATGAGGGGAGAGAAGAGGACAAGGTCGCCACCTGAGTCGCTTTGCCACTACTTTCCCCACTATAGCAGTGGGGATGAACAAATTTAAGATGACCCTTTGATAATTAGATTCAGTGCTTGGAACATTGTAACACATTTATACATTTTCCATATAGTATAATCAGTATAATTATTGGGAAGGTCATCTTAAATTCGAAGACATTGTGGATTTGGGAAAATCCAGTTTATAATCTTGGATATTCTTGATAACCATCAACATGTCTAAAAAATTTTCAGAACACTGTTGAGTCCTTGGCCTCAATGTTCCCTTGTAGCCATAAGTTCCCCAGAGTTGTGTTGTATGAAAAAAGATTTATTTTTATCATTTTTTGCATCCAATCAATTGTCAGTTCTGATGTGTTCCTAAACTATCAGTATAGCAATGTGGCCAGGTGCCTGGGGCAGAAGATTGCTGCCATGGTGCTAGCACAATTACAACCATGATCACGTAGCTGCCAGCCCTTTCATTCTGTCCCCCCGCACCTGCCTTTGCAAAGTTGGATCCCTGAATGGTTGCCTCCAATGCCGCACCCTAGTTACACCACTGTCCTATTGAAACCTGAGGACAGGATTGCAGACTCCCAAAAGATCCAAATTTTGCAGCTAGAATTTTTCTTCTTTTCTTCTGCAGTGTGATTGTAGAATTCTCATAAAATGTAGTAGAGGAAGAATAATCATTTGAGGGAAATGTTTGATTTCCCTCAGAGATGATGCTCAAGGGCAACCAGCACGGTTTCATTAGGGGCAGGTCCTGTCAAACCAACCTGATTGCTTTTTATGATGAGGTCACAAAAGCCTTGGATACAGGTGTCGCCGTGGATATAGTCTTTCTGGACTTCAGCCAAGCCTTTGACACTGTCTCCCACCCCATCCTCATTAAAAAATTGGGCGACTGTTGCATTGATGCCTACACAGTCAGATGGATTGCAGATTGGCTAAAGGGTCGCACTCAGAGGGTGGTGGTGGATGGG
>NW_017729028.1:23512110-23512399 GCF_001723915.1 Gavialis gangeticus | reverse complement strand
GGATCTTGGAGTCATTATTGACTCCAAGATGAACATGGGCCAACAATGCGAGGTCACAGTTGGCAGTGCTAACCAGACCTTGTCGTGCATCCACAGGTGCATCTCAAGTAGGGCCAAGGAGGTGATCCTCCCCCTCTATGTGACACTGGTCAGACCACAGCTGGAGTACTGCGTCCAGTTCTGGGCGCCACACTTCAGGAGGGATGTGGACAACATAGAGAGGGTCCAGAGGAGGGCCACTCTCATGATCAGGGGGCAGCAGGGCAGGCCCTATGAGGACAGGCTATGG
>NW_017729028.1:23511675-23512097 GCF_001723915.1 Gavialis gangeticus | reverse complement strand
CGTCTATAAACTCACTAAGGGGGACCAGAAGGGTTTGGGAGAGACCTTGTTTCCCCTAGCGCCCCCTGGCGTAACAAGGAATAACGGCCACAAGTTGTTGGAGAGGAGGTTTAGATTAGACATCCGTAAGAACTACTTCACAGTTAGGGCGGCTAGGATCTGGAACCATCTTCCAAGGGAAGTGGTGCTGGCTCCTATCCTGGGGGTCCTTAAGAGAAGGCTTCATGCCTACCTGGCTGGAGTCATTTGAACGCAGTTTTTTCTCCTGCCCAGGCAGGGGGTCGGACTTGAAGATCTACAAGGTCCCTTCCAACCCTACTTCTATGATTCTATGATTTTCTTGTAGTATTAATGATCAATTCATGTATTAGCTATCTTTTTTCCCCTTTTTCCTTATTTTTTGTGTGTATTTGTATTCCTTT
>NW_017729028.1:23495606-23506675 GCF_001723915.1 Gavialis gangeticus | reverse complement strand
AGCAGAAAATATGTTTGACAGAATGTTACAGGTGCTTTTTTGTATTTTTTTTTTTTATTAGCAACCTATGTTTTCTTGACTTATGTGCCATTTTTCCCCTTTTAATTGTTTACTGCTCAATTCCAACTGAATACAGGAACTATTTTTGTTCTAGAGGCCATAAGGGTCACATACCCATTTATTCACTCAATTATTACCATGGGATCCTGGTTCTCTCTGATTAAAAAAAAAAAAATCCCCGATTTCTGGATATAAAATGTAACCCAAAATCCACATTTTCCTATGATTAAAATGAAACACCACTATATATATATATAGGTATATATTAGTGGTGTTTCATTTTAATCACAGAAAAATATGGATTTGGGGTTACTTTTTATATCCAAAAATTGGAATTTTTTTTTTTAATCAGAGAAAACTAGGATCCCTGGTTATTACACAGAGGGATTGCAGCATCAAGAATCCAGGACATCCAGGAAACCCAATAAACTAGGTACGGGGGCTTGCAAATCAGCACAAGGAATGCAATGAAGCCGAAGTCATTGGTCCTAACTGGGAAGCCACTGATGAGAGAGGACCACTGGCCAGTTTAAAAGGGTTCCCACTTCATGCTTCAAAAAAAGGATGCCTAGATAAACTACAAGCTGGTTAATATACATGGTACTAGTATCCAATAGTCAGGAATATGCTATCAGGTTCCTACCTTGTGTAAGACTGTCAAAAATTGTTTTCTGTGGCTGCTTGTGATCACTTCTTTACCTAGATCCCTTCATATGGTGACAGTACTTTCTGCTTTATTTCTTTGTGAGGCTAACCAAAGGTGCTGGATCACTTCAGCAACAGTTATGATCAATGTTTCACTTCCTGCTATACTGAAACCGCATGAGGATATCCAGGACAAAGTAGGAAGTGACTGGGGCATACACTAACAGAAGGCATAGACAGCAGCCCAGAGCACCTTTCATGTCACTGCCTATATGGGCTCTCTCCTGCCTACAGTATATTAACTTTTGAAGCTTGCAGTAGAAGAAATGTGACAGAACAAATTAAACAATGCAACCAGGTGCCAGATACTGCTGTCACAGAGGTACTAAGGTACTAAACTCCAGATAGGATAGCCAATAAGAGGACTGCCAATGACAGAAATAAGAGATGAAGTGCAGAGCCATGCCTACAAAGAGGACCAAAAAAGATCAGACATGATAGAAGTACAAGGACAACTCTAATGAATGCACCTGTAATTTTCTACAAACAATTAAGGAACAATTTTCCTCACTGTACGATCCAAGTCAGCACCACTGAACCAGAGGCTGCTTGCTAATATTAAGTAAAGAACTTGGATTTGCTGGAAACCCCCAAGAGTTGACAGTCGTGATGTCAAAAGACATAACAGAATAGATATCTACTGCAGATGAATTGCAAGAGGAGGGAGACATTCAATGCCACATGATGTGCAACAGCAGCAAAGCATCCTAATCATTTCAAAGACTATAAAGTTATCTGGAAAAGAGATATTGAAAGTGTGGTCTAGTTTGTCTATTGTGAATAAAAACCAGATAATGGGTCAATAGATGACACTCAAGAAGACTGTACATAGGCTAAAAACAGATATCACCTTTTGTGCCACCATAAACATTTTCACGGAGGTAAAGGTTCAAGGAAGCAGACTTCCCCATCCCTTGTCATACCACAAATGGCCTAAATTGTGGCCGTGACAATAGGTGGTAAAAAGCTGTGCTGCTTTTCCGAGTCATTCATCTGTTTGCTTTATGGCAGGAGTTGTCTGTACTTTCAAGCTGTCCCAGGCAGGCTTGGGACTTCAGGGGCCTGACCCCAACCCTGGCCCTCCTGGATCCCAGAAGTCCCGGGAGCAGCTGCCCAGGTTCCCCCACCTGCAGAGGTGCACCCCAGCACTCCGCAGGAATCCCCTGGCAGGGGTTCCCCAGACACGTATTGCACTGCTATGCCCAGACTCAGGACAACAGGTGACGTCCATGTCACCCAATGAAGCGGATCAGCTATGTTGGGACACATCCCAGCATGGCTGATTTTGTTCCAAGGATGTCTTTTGATAGCCACGGTTCCTGAGTTTTGTAGGTCCAGTAAGATTTCATGCCGGGTACTAGAAACAGTTTCTTGTGTGACATTTTTATATGACATCCTTAACACCACTGTCTATTTTCTCATGTTTATTATTTACCCTATGAAGTGCAGATTTTTTCTTCTGTTCAGGAAGTCTCGTCACACACTTACAGACACTGTAAGATAAAGTGATAGGTTTCCACAGTGTTTCTATTATAAGAACTTCGACATCAGCCCAAATTACCTGTCATCAGCTGTTTGAGTCTTCTTTCTATTACTGACAAAACAAATGAACAGCTGTTTGCTTCACGAACCCGATGCACTGAAAAAGAGACACACTAATAAAAAAAAAAAAGGCAGTAAGCAGCAATGAAAATAGAAAAAGGATATTGTCAACATACCAAATGAATTGAGGCCACCCTAGCTCTCAGGTTATAGATATAATAGTCCCCTTGGATCATATGCATCATTACAAAGAAGTCCCTTTAAGAAAGTCCTTTGTAGCAGACGTATAAGCACTTAAAGACAAAAATGTGATTTTTTACTTATAAATCTGAGCATGGAGAAATGGCATAAAAACCCAGATGTTATTAGAAAACTAATTTGTCTGAAGTTTTAGTTAAAAAGTGAGTTTTAAAATATTTCTGCAGCTGGTCCAAATACTTTTTTTCAGTAAGGTGTTTTAATACAAAGTTCGTTTTCAAACATTAAGGTTTTTTTTAAAATAGTAAATTTCCTTTTTACTTTACATTTCATTTCCCATAAAAAAATAACAAATATTTTGCTTCGTTTTTTGAAAACTTAAAGAAAATATTGGGATTATTTTCATCCTTCTTCTTCTCCCCCCCCCTTTTTCCCCCCCTTTTACAAACACTTTTTCCAAAAGAATAAGAAAGTGCTGAAAGAATGGGAAAAGAACAGAAAATGTAAGGGGAAAATGGAAAAAAAACCAAAAACAAAAATGATTCGTGTTTTCAAAAGCAGATATAATTCTTTCTGAATAGAAGCAGCACACATAAGTCAAAAGAGATTCAAAACTATATGGGATTTTCCATATATTTTCTTTTTGTACAAATACTGGAAATAATTCATAATTAATTGCATCCTAATTTTAATGCATTAATTTGTCCTTTACTTGTAGTGTTTTTTTACCTCTTTCCAAACTGTCCTGATCACTTCTCCCACACCAGCTCATATCAAGAATTCTGATGAATGTACATGACTCCTTCCATCCTTGTGTGAAATCAAAATAAAATTTCACAGATTTTTATGCCACAGTGGACCATCCGGATCGTTAAGTTTTACCTCCTGTATGATACAAGCCAGCAAATTTCATTCAGTGATTTCATCAAGTCCATTCCCCCTCTTTTAGATATCAAGTCTGGATATCAAAACTTCCAGAGATGGAAAATCTACCACATACAAAATTATTACTACCTTCTTGGTTAAAAATCTGTACGTTGTTTCTAATCTCAATTTTTCTAGCTTCAGTTTTTAATCACTGATCTCATTAAGCCCTTTTCTACTAGTTTAAAGAGCTGCCTTCTATCAGAAACCTGTTTCACTTGTACTTGTAGATCAAGTCCCCTCTAAGCTTGCTCTTCATTAAATTAAATTGAATGGAGTTTTTTTAGTCTCTCATTGTTAAGCAGGTTTTCTGAACCTGGAATCATTTTTGTAGTCCCCTTTGCATTTGTTTGAGCAACTAATAAAGCATTTCAAGGGATTCCCAATGGTCATTCAGGCTTCTATGTTGAAATATTTCCTTCTATTTCATGTTGCTTGTAATTGTTTTCAGATTTAGGAAGTCAACATTTCTACTAACAGAACGTAGCACAGAATGCTTATTCAGAAATCTGGTCCTGTTCCAGGCCAAATAAACCATGTACCTCACATTCTCTGACTTGGGGGCAAGGACTGCCTTGATGACTATGTTCTTGTAAAGTATCTTGCTCATAGAGGCTCTGAGCCTTGACTGGGGAACTTCGATTTTACTGTAAAATAGTAAAAGAATAACAATAAACTGAGACATTGAGGGATGTTCTGCAATTTCTTTGAAACCATGTCACTGAACTCCTCAAGCCATCTATTCGCACAAGATCCCCAAGTCCAATGTAGCATCCCAGTATGTAGAGTGCCACAAGAATATTCGAGAATAGACTGATGATCATAGAAGGTTTAAGATATAAATAAGTATAAATAGTAATCACTGAACTAAAAGATGAAGATTGTCTAGCTATCATGACTACCTAGGTTCGAGCTAATTTCATCTGCTGTGTAAAACTAGAATGCAGACTTGGCTTGCAAGACAGTGCTGTATACAACTTTATAATCTATAGATTAATATTTTCCAAAGTCAATTTGTGCATTTGAAGTGTTTCAAAGATACAAGAGAGAAATGGTGTATATAGGTGTTGGTTGCTTAACTTCCCTTTGGGCATTTAAAAATTTCCTGAAATGCATTTACTTAGGATGTTTAGTATTACTAATGTCATGATAGTTTTAGTTATGTGGAAACCTGTCCACTGGGCAATGACCTGAGACCACAATGTTTATTTGCCATAAAGTATGATAGGATGGACTATAAGGTGGGGGGAGGGGAGGTGGTTAGAGATTGTTATCTTGTGCCAGCGGACCAAATGTTAACCAACATAATTACATTTTAACCAGATCGTTGAGAAGCTCTGTATCCCTGGGACATAGATTACCCTTGCTAACACACTTTTATTTCAAGTATTGAATCCTCAGCCAAGGAAAAGATTCCCAAAGTTAAAAGTTGTTAAAAGTCTACGTGACACACTTCTTGACCTAAGATCACCCTATGCTCTACATTACGAACAGCACCATTGGGCACTGCTAACATCCCTGCTAGCACTCTTATCCAAAAGGCCGATACTGGAGAAGACATAAGCATTTAAGTACCATTTAATACTATCTTAAGCTGTATCCAGATGAACGCAGCTATGCATAAGTGGTACTGCAGACCCATCTGTGACACCGCATACCACATGTCAAGCTATTCTCTGCCCTGCAAAGGAGCAGCAGGGCGGGGTTCGGAGGGCGTTGACTCCCGGATATTGAGGGAAAAACTGGAACAGCGCACGCAGGGCCAGTGTGCACCACTCATAACCAGAGCTTGACTCCACACAGAGCTATGTTCTGGTTACCAGCCAGGCTCTGTGAGGCAGGATCACCACTGCTGAAGTCCTGGGATGTGTCCAGGACCCCAGTGCTGGCCCCAGCCTTCCCTACCCCACCCGGGGTAACTTGCCATGCTCCAGAAGGCACAAAGCACAGGCATTCCCCAGGAACAACTGGCAGTGGCACAAGATGCACTGCTGCTACTTGTCCCTGGGGAACCAAATGTCCACTCAGATGTGGACATGGCCTTAGAGATTCATATATAGAACAAGCCATATCATAAATAGCAACTTTGAGTACTCACAAAAGTTGCACTTAGATCAACCTAATTAGGATCTTTTGGGAAGGTTAAATAAGGGGGGGAAAGGCCAGCTCAATCTAACTCAGTTCACTTGAGGAGGTGAATTAAGATGGATTGGGAACAGGTTTGTCTGATCTACTGAAACACATATTCACAGGACAGTCGCAGCAAAGCACAAACTGAGAAAGCCCAGCCACTGGCCACAGCCACAGCCACGGGGCTTCAGTTTTCTATCTTTCCCCCCACTGCCCTTCCTCCCACCCCTGGCTGAGTTATTTTTAGGTCCCCAAATGCTCTCCCCTCCATGAAACCAGCAACTCCCCTTGCGGGGACTCGCCAGTCCTCCCCAACCTACATAACAGCTACCCCACCCAATCCCACTTCTTCTTCCCCCAACCCCAACTTACTTAGGCCATGTTCCTGACATGGTTCCCAGCACCAGCAAACATGTACACCTGCCACACACAATCTAAGATCACACAATTTCAAGTGGCATGATCATGGATTGAGTATGGTAAATGTGTGCACATTAAGGGTGTGCAAAGAGGGCCCTATTCAATTCAGATACAGATTTGGCCTGAATCAGGGACAGTAATTTGATTTGTTAATTTGGATCACTGTCCCTGATTTGATTCAATTCAGTCAAATCTGAATCTGAAAATTCGATGCTGATTCGATGCTGATTTGGAGAATCAGAAATGTGGACATAGACACAGCTTTAAATGTTTTTTCTAAATACCTCGAGGTACCGGCGTGGCTTGTGAACACTGGAATGCTGGGGCAGATGGAGCATCCCACAGGAGCATGGGGAGGGCCCTCATGTGCTCGGTACCAGGCAGCTCATGAATGCTGTGTTGCCGGGCTGCATGGAGTATCCCACAGAAGTATGGGGGATACCAATGTGCTCAGCAGCAGACCCAGAAATGGACCAGAAATATTTCCGGTCCACTTCTGGGTCCACCAGGGAGCACACAGGCACAGGGGGCCCTGCATCCCTCCCCCCCAGCTTGGTGATCAGCCATGGGGGGGGCCCCGGGTGCCCCCGCAGACCCAGGAGGCACCAGCCACGGGGGGCGGGGGCACACACACTCCGTTGGACCCAGAAGTGGACTAGAAGTGCTTCTGGCCCACTTCTGGGTCTACTGCCGAGTGTGCTGGGAAGCCCTCTACACTCCTGTGGGATGCTCCATCCACCCCAGCATCTCAGTATTTAGAAGCCACCTGCTACCTTGAGGTATATAGAAATAATATTTAAAGCTGTGTCTATGTCCGAATGGCCAAAGCTTTCTGAATCTCTCCAAATCAATTCAGAGGGCTCCAATTCGATTTGGAGAGATGAAAGGGGCCTCTGATTCAATTCAGATTCGAGACTCAGCCACCAAATCAAGCCAAATATCCACTGAATTGAATCAGGGACTGAAGCTTCGCACTGCCCTACTGCACATACCCCATGCTATTCACTTATTCAGTATAGCACCACTGCACTCTTTGGAAATAGTAATAACAAACATTTATTATTTCAAAGTACCCAGAGATTCATAGATTCATAGACATTGGGGCTGGAAGGGACCTCATAAGATCAATGAGACTAGCCCCACCCCCATAGGCATGAAGTCAGCTGGGATCAAGTGATTCCAGCGAGAAAAATATCCAACTGTTTTTTGAAAGAGTCCAGAGTAGGTGCTTGCAAACAGCCTCAGAGTTCAGATGTAAAAATTAAGAATATATCAAAACATTTTAACAGGTTTTTTTAAAATCTCCAAAATAAAAACATTCAAATTCTGAGTTGTGTTTAATTTGGGAGAATATAATGAGTCTATAGTTGTCAATTGTTTACAATATTTGGATTTCATCCATTCTCATTAAGTATTATAGTCTACGCCCTAAAGGAATTGTAAAACAATTTATGATTGATGCATGGAGCAGTGGAACTACTGACCAGCGGGTGATGGCTCGGGAACACAGCCTGCAGAACTTAATCAGGAAATATATCTCAGTTAAAGAACACATGAGCAGAAGAAACAGAAGGAATAATGTCAAGTTTTTTATGGTGAGCTAAATACAACAAGAATGTTTTTCACTTGGATTTTCTGCAATTAGATTAAAATTCAAGAATTAAAAAAGGAAAAGGAAAAGAACCCCCCCCCCCCCAAAAAAAATTATTCAGTATCATAGACTGGGAAAAGGCAGTGAAAGAGCAAGAGAGATGGGAGGGGGAGCCCCCTCCCTCCCCCCCCTCCCCCCCATCTTGGAACAAAGCATCAGAAACATACAGAAGAATGGGAAATGATAATGTACAACTGGGCCAAAAACCCATGTAGACTTGGGAAACCAAGTCAATCTGTAGTGAAAGAAGACCCCCAGATTATTCTACAATGATGGGAATCCCATGTACACTGAGAAAAAACAGACAGTTGGGAGGGAATGGGAGAAGACCAATGTATGTTATACAAATAAGATTATGCAGTTTTTCAATGGACTTATCTGGAAGTCATCATGGTGGAGTGGCGTTTATTAGTATTTTACTTATAATAAATGTAATAATAAAAGTATATACGAAGTTTTTTAAACACATTCTTATCCTGTCATGGTAGATGTAAACCTCGACAATAAAATGTAATATGGAGAGCATATATTATTGTTCTTTTTCTGGTTCATTGTTACCACTATGCACTGCTCACTCGAGATATCTATAATTTAATAATTGCAACACCGCTGTGTGTCTAGGAGCCATCTTCATGGCCCATGGCCCCATTGTGTTAAGCACTATACAAATATTGAACAAAAAGACAGTACCTGAACCCAAAGAAGAGTTTAACATGCCCCCACTTGGGGGCAGATCTTCAAAAGGCCCCTGTAATACTCTGGGTACAGATCTCTGGTGAAAATCTGGCCATAGGCATTACAGTGGAAGCAGGCAAGAACAGATATTTTGAGAAGTTTGGCTGGGGTTGTGGTTGAATACCTAGGTTCTGTGACTGACTGCATTCAAGAAGTTGGCCCCACAAACCATAAATGCGCACTTTGCTGTGATGTACCAAATGTATAAAGGCCTTCATTTTCTACTGGACTGAAAGAGTTTACCTATAGTGAACTAGTTGTGTGGCAAGACCTGTTTCTTTTCTAATTAAGTTACTTGAGTTTGAAAGCACCAAAGATTTCCTTGATGGATGCAACATGGGGTGTACGAGAAGGATAAGGTTAAAGAAAGGAGGCTGGAAGAGTTCAAGGTGCTGTTTATTACTTTTGAACATTTCTGAATAAAGGGAGTTTTAGATTTTCTGTGTGAAAGAATGCCACAGTCTCACTCTTGACTGTACTGATTTGTAAGAGTCTATCTCCCCTTAATCTCATCCTTTTCTCTTTAATCTGTGTACTTTATAAACCTTATCTTTCTTCTGACCCTACCTTTTCAGTTAATCCCTAGTGTCCTCTGCCTCTATGCCTGTCTAGGTCTATTCACTCTTAAAAAAGATGCTCTTCGTTTTCAGCAGCACCGCAGGGATCAGGGAGGTGCAGCATCCATGCAAAGGGTCTTTCACTTGCCACTTCAAAAGACCCATGTTATACATCCCCCAAAGCAACTAGTTAGAACTAACATAATATAAGATTTTTGTGCTTTCTAGTTTGAAAAAGAAAGAAAGAAAGAAAGAGAGAGAGAGAGAGAAGTCAGAGAGAATGTACAATTTACATTGATTTTAATTTTTATGTCTATAGCAGTCCAACACAAATGGAAATTTTGCCTGATACAGCACCACATGTGTCATTGAATTGGGAGGGGGAAGGGAGGGGTTCAGCCATGTAACATCAAGCAGTCATCAGTTTTTTGATATCTGACTTGCGGAGAAGTGTGCACTATCCCTGAACATCAGCAAAGGACCAACCTGATACATGTCAGATCCTGCTTGGATGCTCCCCCCCTCATCTGACTCCTTCTGCCCCTTCTGCTATCATCCTTCTGCCTTATCTTTCTTCCTCTCTTATCTTCTCATCTGACCTTGAGACTAACTACATGGCATGCACCAGCATAACAGGACAAGAAGCCTCATCCAACTCTATCCAGCCTAAGAATGACCAATGAAGAACATTATAACCAAGCAGATAATTCCCCAGACCAGATAATTAAGCCAAAGTCCATAACAGCAGCTGTCCTAGAATTTCCACCAGTAATTGAAAGGTGACTCTGTGTCTTAATAGACAACAAAAGCCATGCCCCCCAACAATGAACTATTCTATGTCTCCTCTACCATTATGTCCACCTGGATTGTCAAATGCAGGCACGTAGCCTCTATTCTCATAGCGATCAACTTGAATTCAACAACAGAACTAACTCTTATTTCCCCACTTAAGTGGGAATAAAGTTCTAAGTATCCTTTTTCTTGCAAAGGCCTCTGTTAAGTTTTGCATAAGTTTTTCTTAAATAACTGCTCAGTTCTCATTGCAAAATCCTTTATGCTTTGCTTATTTATTTATTTTTCTTCTGTATCCTAATCTATAAGTGTTCAGATTTTGGTGAGAATTTTATAGTGTGTCTGACGTAGAGCTGAGAAGGCTCAGTCAAATCTTTCTATCTGAAACCCTGAATGAAGTTTAACTCTTATAATGTTGACAGGAACAGGATGACATATTTAGTTCTCTAAGCCAATTCATTCTATCAAAATTCTAATGCATCTGAAAAGTAGTCATATTTTCAAAATATCGAAACTTATTTATTATATCTAAACTTATTATATAAGAAATACAGTGAGGTTTTATGAATATACAGCAGCATTGCCAAATGGGATAATTTTTGGTGCTTCCCTTAAAGCCTCAGCTGCTAGAATCCTGTGAGTATCTTAACACTCTCCATTTTCAATTTACAAAAAAAAAGGAAGTTATCTCCTATGGTTACTGAACAGATTTTGAAAATGCTTATACTAGGGCTAGGAGAAGACATTCAAGAAGCCAGAACCTGAATTGATTCAATCTTTGCAGATTAGTGTGCACTAGACATTTCCTTTTCATTCCAAAAATGCAGACAGATGCCTGCAGTGGCTCAGGCTAGAAGCCGGGGTAGCGTGCTTGCAGCCCTCCCGTCCCTTCCCAGTGCTGAGCCGAGTGGGGTGTGGCCAGGCCCTGATTAGGGAGGAGTTTAAACCTCCACCCTGCCTGCACCATCCCAGACTTTTCCCAGCTCGCTACTCAAGGGGTGGGAGTGTTGCCAGACCCCACATCTGATGATGATACTGAGCTTTTCAAGCTCCCTCTCCCTGCTTCTTCATAGTGTCTTCAAATCAGAATGTTTTTAACACCTTTCTCTGTCCCCTCTTGAAGACTGACAGATTACAGCCAGCAGCCAGCAGGTTGCTTGTCAGAACAAAGTTGATCAGCCCATCAAGCCCTACAAAAGAAAACATCTCTCATTAGTTTCAAGCTCTTTTTATCTGCAGGGTCCATTCGCATTTGCAAGCCACTAGCTGTCTGCCTTTATTCCACTGAAACTGGAAACCCACACAGACACCTCTCAGTATTAGGTAGCATGGGGGGGGAGGGGGGCACGGCCAGA
>NW_017729028.1:23488019-23490606 GCF_001723915.1 Gavialis gangeticus | reverse complement strand
GGCTACGAAGCATCTGGGATGCTGGGGGACTGTGGTTTAACTTGAACCAGGAAGGGGTCTGGGACAGAAGTTTCATAAACTAGTCTGACCCAAATCAGTTAAGTCTGATATTACATTCAGCTAGGTTTATCTTAAACCAGTTTCAGCCATTTTGAAACTGGTTTGTGCACACTGAACTTATGTTCTATTACAGGTTTAAGCCAGTTTCTGATCACTTAAACCAGTTTATGTGTAGCTTCTGTCCCTAGCCTAAAGACCCAGAAAACAGAAGTTAACAATTTTTAAAACACAACATTAAAAAGTCTCTAATTATTAATCCAATCTTATATTTTTTGTCATTTGAGATGTGATTTTTTTAATGCTTGCACTTAAATTTGCCTATATGGCCAGAGTTCAGCTTTCCTAACACCATCTCTATCTGCTTTATTGACCCCAGCAGTCTTTTATCTCAGAAGAATATGGGCGATCTAGGCTTTGTTTTGTTTTGTTTTAAATGCAGCTTAATGCCAAACCATCAGGTTGCTATGTGGAACAATGGGCAACCGTATATAGTACCACACTACCACATACCATTATAGGGTACATCTACAGGGCGTCTGTGGTGCTTTCAAGACTGCTGACAAGAATAAGACCCACCCAGTTCCTGCTTTCCCTGTTCCAAACCTGGACTCTCTGGAGACCCTTCATCACTCTTCTCAAAACCTCTGTCCCTCTGAGAGCAGCAGTAGGGATGTATTTTTGACAGTAACCTTCAGAATGGCAGAGGGGCGCTGTATAGAAGTCTGTAGTCATATGACCACCATTGGTATCTATAATACTGCAATCAATTCCTGCATAATTAGAATTTTTTTTCCAATTGTACTTGATGATACTCTTAATGTCCTTGTTTTAATTCTAGTCCCATCTGTGGATACACAGTGCAACCCCTTCAGATGCTTGTACCTGAAGGACACGCTGAATTCACAGGGGGTTTCCCTGCGCCATTCCAGACATTAGCTGCAGTTTCTCCCTGTTTCAGCCCATGTGATATCACATTCTCATTAACTGTGTTGCTACTGGTATGTGGCACTGCATCATTTTTTTCTGCCATGTGTCATCAGGCAGTCATTGGTTTTTAATATGTGACTTGTAGAGAAGAATGCATAACCAGGCTTTCTATTAATATATTTGTCTTATTATAGTAAGATGACAGACAGCAGAATATTGAAGTCAAAGATTCAGGAAAGTGAATCTTCAGTAGAGAAAACTAATAGACATTTTTGTAGCTGATTTCAGTCTGACCCCTATCACAGCACTTAATTTTTGTCTCTGGCTTGATTTCTTATTCTAATTTATTTTTCCTCCTTGTCTTGCACTTTATAGACTGGTCTCTGGAAGACGCACTTGATTTGCATATACCGAGTAAGCCTGAAAAATGTTCAAAAAAAAGCAATTGGCTATTTTTCCTACTTTTTTTCAACATTCCAACTTCCTTTAATTATACAAACAAACAATCAGAAAAGTCCCACTTGCTGCTTGTGTATCATCTGTTGAAGGTGTCCATGGTGAATAACATAGCACTGCTTAATATGCAGTCTTGCAGGAACACGGCTGCTGGCATGCTATATTAATCGATTTTTTTCAGGATTTGTGGAGGCAGAGGTGGCATTTTGTTACTATCTTGGCAGAACATAACCTTTCATTTTCACAGATCACAAAGACACTCATCAGTGAAGTACAGAGCAGATCCAGAAGCTGTCAAGGATATGAGCTGCAGAGCAAAAAAATGCCATCTGCATTGCTCATGATGTTATTGGACCAAAGTATCAAAAAGATGCAAATGAATGCCACAATACCACACACACAAGCACAGCCATGAGAGCTAATAAGCTACCAATATTAGTGGGATTATTTTTTTAATTTAGTGAAAACTAAACCACTTCAGATTGGATCTCCAATGTACATAGCCAGAAGTAAATTATTTCCTAGTGAACCTAACATTTCAATAATGATGAGGATAAAAATTCATTAGGTTAAGATAGTGAATTCTTCAGTTTTAATTGTTTGTCAGGTTTGCCATTTTGCAAGTCAGAACTCTTCAGCAAGTCTGGAGTGGGTCATCTTCATTCCTGACTTATCTTGCTGGGATCCTATGATTCCTGCCCCTGGGGCAGGGGGCTGGACTCAATGATCCTCCAGGGTCCCTTCCAGCCCAAATGTCTATGAAATCTAGTCAAGCTGATACTGGACATTTATTGTTACCTAGCAGGCATCTCCTAGAAACAGTAAATACTGAAGTATGTCAATACTGTGTTTTTTGAAGCAAATCCTTTAACAACGAGGCATTTCTGATGAGTGGATCATTCTGGACAAGGGCATGTAATACATATTGGATAATTCATCTGTCTGCATTCATGCTCCTCATATCCTGAGCAAGGCTACCAAATAAGGCCTGTGCCTATTGATATTGGAGCTAAAATTAAAATGGCTTGCTTGTTCCAAAGTGACGTGATCTGAAGCTTTCAAACAAAAGAGATGTTTATTGCATTTGCCAAATGATGGATGTATATTACCATGTCTACTCAAATCCAAAATGAGGTGTTTTTCC
>NW_017729028.1:23478762-23483019 GCF_001723915.1 Gavialis gangeticus | reverse complement strand
GTTTATTGCATTTGCCAAATGATGGATGTATATTACCATGTCTACTCAAATCCAAAATGAGGTGTTTTTCCCCTGTGCTAGCAGAAAAAAAAAGTTCTTCTCCTAGATTCAAGTGCTAGCTCGAAGCAGATGATAGCTCAGCTCTGGCTTCAGGCTGAAGGTGGAGTTGAGTTGCTGCCTGCCCTGGGATGGGATGGCTCATCTGGTGGAGAAGGATGTCTCCAGGCAGCCTGTCTTCCCCCTACTCTGCCACTTACCTTCTGCTCCAGCTCCAGTCACTAACTCTGACCCATCCTAGCCAGGACTCCTGCCTGGTTCCCTCTGGCCGGGCTGGGTTGGGGCTGGTGCTACTGACTGCTCCAGAGGAGCAGAGCTGCAGCACAAAGAAAAAGGCAGGGAAAGTGTGTGGGGGGGGTGGGGGGGAAGCATGATTTAGGGGGCAAGGAGTGCAGGGGTGGGAGATGAAGCCTAGTCACTGAGGGCAGACAGAAGGGGGCACATGGAAGTGGGGCACATGGTAGGTGGCAGGCATCTGGGGGGCAAGGAGCAGGAGAGACAGGCAGCAGGAAGAGCAGGCACAGACATGGGGGGGCAGAGGTGGGGGGCAGAGGGAGCAGGAGTGCAGGGGTCAAGGGTCTGCCCGCTCACCCATACCAATGCAATGGAGGGGATTAATTTAAAATGACCTTCCACTACTTAGATGCCATACATGGACAATGATGACACATTTCTCATTTACCACGTATAGAATCCAATTATTGGGAAATCATACTAAATTGAAAGTCATTTTGGATTTGGGTAAATACAGCATTCGGGCATCCCATATGCTAGTTATTTTGTTACATTATCCTTCCTTTTTTTACCTCACTAGCCTAAATCTAGATAGAAAAAAAATAATTTAGCCCAGGTATGTATAATGTGGGCAACACCCTCTCCCATACAAATTAATGGGTCTGTTTCTATTAATCAAAAGGGAGAAAGATGAGCCCCATCATTCAGGTAATTAATATCCTAAATGGCTAGTAAAATAAATTATTGAAGCATTTTCTTGGACACAAAATGAATTAACTGGTGGGAATACACTCAGAATTTGAGTTCCTTCCAGATTTTGTAAGGCTTAGCAGAACGAAAGATTTTGTATGAAAATAATCCCTTCTCTGAGTTAGTGGAGGATGCATTTAAACAGCCATAAAATCATAGAAACTTAGGGCTGGAAGGGACCTCAGGGGGTCATCCAGTCCAACCCTCTGCTCAAAGCAGGTGCATTCCCAACTAGATCATCCCAGTCAAGGTTTTGTCTAGCCAAGTTTTGAAAACCTCCAAGGATGGCGTTTCCCTCACCTCTCTGGGTAACCTGTTCCAATGTTTTACTACCCTCCTACTGAGAAAAATCTTCCTAATATCTAACCTGAACTTCCCTTGCTGCAACTTGAGACCATTCTTCCTTGTTTTGTCATCTGCCACCACTGAAAATAGTGTTGAAATAAATGTCTGAAACAGATTTGCATGTGTTTCCTTTCTCCTGGATTTGGGGAAAGGAAATGAAAAGGGAATGCAGAAACCAACAAACTGTAATAAGGTAGAGCAGAGGAAAAAAAGAAAATAACTTACATTAAAATATTTCCAGTTGAGGACAACGGTTAAAGGTTCTAACACAGCTGGGATACGTTGGTGGGGGAGTTCTGGCTGCTCAGCTAGAGAGTGCGATGTGTGGAGTTATGCTAGCTGTCCCCAGGTTGCAAAGCAAAATGCCTTTGGGCTTTTCTGGTTTCCACATGAGGCGAAGCAGGAATGTTTTCCCCCTCCTCTTGCTACAGTCACCAGGTTTTTTATTTAGTTTTGTTTTGCCTTCCTCAGAAGCACTGAGTGTTGGCTGCAACCAAGGGTGGGGATTTTGGCTGGGATGTGCCAGGCCTCCTGTCTGGAATAAAACCCTAAATTTATGGATTAGAGGTTCTTGCTGCTCTGCTCAAGGTTAGCCGAGACACCACATTTGGGATCAGGAGGGAATTTTATGCTATGATCAGAGGTAGGGAGGTTTGCCTTCCTTGCCAGCAGGGCCATGGCCCTCTTCCTTGGATCTTGCAAGTGTATTTTAACAACAGCAGGGCACTGACAGTCCTCATCCACCTGTTTTACTGATGGCAGGTGCAGGTGCTTTTGCTGTGTTTGGGCTATGTACCGTGTAGTATACAGCAGGGTTGATTGTGCAGTCTTCGAATAGGTTACACAAGGACTTGTCATGGATGGTTTGAATAGGGATCCTGCCTCAAGCCAGTGATTGGTTTGAATGACGGCCAGACGTTCCTTCCAGACCTGCTTTTTATATGAATCTATGATTTTCAGAAGTAAAATATTTTCCAAATTTGATTTTTTTCTCCTCTGTTATAGTTACTCATTTGGCCAACACTAGAGGTAGAAATCTTTTAGCCTGGAGGTTATTAGGCTGGCCTTCAGCATTGATTATTTGCTATTCCTGCATGTGACCGATTACCAAATTATACAGTCCCAGATGCAGATCAGTCACCTCTAGCTGTGACAGAGTAACTTGGTGGCAAGACCTCTCTTTCTAGTCTTGGGTTCTCATGGTGGACACGTATTTCCCAGCTAGACAGGTTTCAGTGTTAAGAATGTCCTCCCTTATTTCCAACCCTGTCACCTGCTCTTTTTCCTTTGAGGAACAAGAGAAACAAGGAGCCCAAGGACCTTGTACTTGGCCAGGTCTCCAGCTAGGGAAAAGGGCTTTAGACTTAATTTGCCTCTTTATTCCTGACTCTACTCCACAAGGCCTTCTTCTGACCTCAGTGTTGCTACCTTGCTCCCCATTCCTCCACAACTGTTTAGCCAAATTTCAGCAGTAGTACATTTTCAAAAACAATAGTAAAACTATGAAGACAATATACTTTGCATTTCTTTGTTATCAGTCTTCACCCAGTTCCTTACTAAAATGCATAGTATGCAACCAGCAAACCAACCATACCAAAACCCCCTAATAAATTCGGAGATATGATGGAAACAATTCACGAAGTCTTCTATATATGACTATGTCGCTCTATAAAACCAGAAGGGTGATGACATATGCTGTTTTGTTACTGACCACCTCCAATGAAGTTATTTCCAACCATCAAACAGAAACAATTCTGCCCATTTGGAGAAAAAAAATAAGGAATGCATATGCTGTTGCCATGATGCATAATAAGAAAATCATGGATCAACATCAACAAAATCAACAACAGTTATGTATTTGGAATGTTAATTTTCAGTGTTAAAAATTGTGATTTTTTTTTGCATCTCTCCTCCCACAGACATTGCAGATGGACTTATATCATCCTGAAAATGTCTACAGGTGCAGAAGTATTGTCTTGTGGTACAGCCTCAAGATCTTTTTTACTATCCAGTTTTAAATTGACAGATTTTTTTTTCTATTCATCAAAATATCCTTGATGTCTATAACAAGTGCAAAAAACAACTCCTCTGTTTTCATGAACCATTGTAAAAAATGTTTATCAAGTGCAGTATCACATTAGCCTGTAACACCATCGCTACAGAACAAGAAAAAAATACTATAAAAAATACTATAGGGGCACGTCTACATGTGCAAATAAATGCAACTAAATTTAATGCACATTAAGCTATTTTTGGCAGGTGTCTACACCTGATTTTGCCCTTGCCCTTGCACCTGCCTCTGCCAGCAATGCCCAGTGCCCTGCTGCTCCAGCCCAGCCCCTGCCAGTGATGACTAGCACCCAGAGCTGCCCATGGTACAAGAAGAACAAGAGACCCTATGGGGCCAGAGGCAGAGACTGGGTATTGGGGGACATGTATGTGGCCTCCAGGGCCAAGAGGATGTCCATGGCCTGGGGGTCGGTGTCCCCCTGCTGCTGGAGCTGCTCCAGGTACTTCCACTCCAGTGCCTCCATTTCTTCTGCATCTAGCCCCACACATCTACCTGGGTGATGTCCTCTGCCCACCAGACCTGCTGGCTGCAGCAGTCCCCACCCAGGCTCCAGAAGAGCCATGCACCCACCAGTGGGGGCCAGAGCTCCAGCTTCAGGAGGCCCTGGCTGAGCCACTCCTGCACTCCCTGCTCCAGCACAACTGTGCCACTGCCCACACACCCCCTACCACCTCCCTACCCCTAGCACCACTCTCAGGACATGCACATGGGTGAAACAAGAAAGCTTTATTACCCTCACAACACCCATCCCCACATAACCTCCTCTTCCCTCAACAAACAGAACCCACTCCTCCCCTCCT
>NW_017729028.1:23473189-23473762 GCF_001723915.1 Gavialis gangeticus | reverse complement strand
TGCACATGGGTGAAACAAGAAAGCTTTATTACCCTCACAACACCCATCCCCACATAACCTCCTCTTCCCTCAACAAACAGGACCCACTCCTCCCCTCCTCAACCAACAGTGCCCCTCCACCACCCTCCCCACCCACCAACAATAAAAAACCATTTACAAGTGGAAAATTATACACAGGTGGGAAACTATTGGCAATAATTTGGGTCTTCAAGCCCAGAGTGGGGGGCCATGGGAAGAAGGCCTAGGGGACAGAGCCCTGGGGCAGATGCCCAGCACCCCAGCCCCTGGATATTCTCCTGTGTATCCGGCAGGTGGCAGCCTTATGCACAACTGGGTTTTTGGCTACAAGTTACAGGGGATAGCAGAGGGGCTGGGTCCAGGCAGGTGGTGGCAGGTCCAGAGCAGGGGCCAGGCCAGGGGGTCTGACAGGAAGAAGGCACCCAAGGACCTCCTCCCAGGGTCAGGAAGGGGCCTCCTGCAAGGTGGTGGGCAGGAACAAGAGGCTCTATGGAGCCAGAGGCGAGGGCTGGGTATTGGAGGACATGTATGTGACCTTCAGGGCTAAGAGGATGT
>NW_017729028.1:23466901-23468189 GCF_001723915.1 Gavialis gangeticus | reverse complement strand
CAAGGTGGTGGGCAGGAACAAGAGGCTCTATGGAGCCAGAGGCAAGGGCTGGGTATTGGAGGACATGTATGTGGCCTTCAGGGCCAAGAGGATGTCCATGGCCTGAGGGTCGGTGTCCCCCTGCTGCTGGAGCTGCTTCAGGTGCTCCTGTTCCAGTACCTCTATTTCTGCTGCACCTAGCCCCACACCTCTACCTGGGTGATGTCCTCTGCCCACCAAGCCTGCTCCCACACCTCCCATACCTACTCCTGTACGTTCTGTTCCTTCACCACCACCACCAGCCGCTGGAGCAGGAGGTTCCAGTCCCTGGTGCACCACTGGCACAGCTGACATGTCTGGGCAGATCCAGCAGTAGGTGGCAGTGACCTGGAGCCCAAATCCCTGCTGGAGCTGCTGGCCTCTCCTCCATGTCCATATGTTTGCCCTACAGAAGCAAGAGACAGAAGTCTTTTGTGAGAGTTTGCAACATTTCACATATAGGATGCTCTTCACCAGGGGCCATGTGCTTCCTGGCTTCACTTGAGGGGTCAGCCATGCACAGGTGCCCAGGATCATGGTAAGCCAGCCAGGCAGGCCTGGGCCCAGGCACCTGCTGCCAAGCCCCCCATCTCCACACACTCCCCTAGGGCTGGCAGTCCTCTGGGTTCTGGCTACATGTAACCTGTCTTACCCTCCCCCTTCCCAGGGTGGGACAGGCCAGGCTTCTAGGAACACCTGCTGCCATGACTCCAGACCCCTCTCTCCCACCTCTCACCTGACAAGTCAATCACTCTGCTACACTGCCACCCAGCCCACAGCACCCAGGCTCGGGGTGCATGGGGCTCTCAGACAACTGAGGCAAAGGTCTGGCTGTGCCCCCACCCTCCCCACAGGGGGCCTCCCTGTGCCCCACTACTGCTGTGCCCCAAATGTGCCCCTGCTGTATGTCCCCTGGGCAGTGTATGATAAGCTGTTGGTGGAGGCTGAGAAGTGCCCAAGCCACTATGCCTTGCTGCTGCTGCCCCTCCTGGTGCCCTGGGCACACCTACACTCCTAGTTCAGGACCCTGAGCTACAACAGCACAGGAGGCAATCTTGGTCTGCCCTGCAACCTCTACTGCCACCTAGAGGGCTACCTGTGGCATCTCTACATGTCCCTAACCCCCAGTTCTGAGGAAGACATCACTGTCAGCATCAATGCCTTCCTTGGCATTTTAGAGGCCTATGCCCACCCAACCACAGGGGACATGAGCTGCTGAATAAAGTTTTGAACTGTGTCCCACCTGTCTACATGCTGTGGGAGGAGTAAC
>NW_017729028.1:23465895-23466783 GCF_001723915.1 Gavialis gangeticus | reverse complement strand
ACCCAGCCCACAGCACCCAGGCTCGGGGTGCATGGGGCTCTCAGACAACTGAGGCAAAGGTCTGGCTGTGCCCCCACCCTCCCCACAGGGGGCCTCCCTGTGCCCCACTACTGCTGTGCCCCAAATGTGCCCCTGCTGTATGTCCCCTGGGCAGTGTATGATAAGCTGTTGGTGGAGGCTGAGAAGTGCCCAAGCCACTATGCCTTGCTGCTGCTGCCCCTCCTGGTGCCCTGGGCACACCTACACTCCTAGTTCAGGACCCTGAGCTACAACAGCACAGGAGGCAATCTTGGTCTGCCCTGCAACCTCTACTGCCACCTAGAGGGCTACCTGTGGCATCTCTACATGTCCCTAACCCCCAGTTCTGAGGAAGACATCACTGTCAGCATCAATGCCTTCCTTGGCATTTTAGAGGCCTATGCCCACCCAACCACAGGGGACATGAGCTGCTGAATAAAGTTTTGAACTGTGTCCCACCTGTCTACATGCTGTGGGAGGAGTAACCTGAAGCTAGGGAAGTGCAGGTGGGCCAAGCAGGGTGAGGGGGCAGGGGCTGGGGCCAGAGGCAGGGGAGAGGACTGGGAGGACCCTCCCCCAGCACATGTCTGGAGCTGGAAAGGCTGGCAGCTCAGCACAGGACTCCCTGTCAGTGAGGGTGACCAGCTGCACCCAGTGTCCATGGCCTGTCATGTGCAGTGGGCCAGAGCCTGGCCACAGCCCCCTCCCAGGGAGGAGCTGGTTCTGCTAGTGGCCAGCAGTATCGTTGCCAGCTGCTCCTGATAGCAGGGTGTGGGACTGGGATGATGGCAAGGCAGTCACTGGCCGGGGTCCCCAAGCTACCTGTGCATGCAGCAGCTGGGGAGGTGCCAAAGGCCTGAGGGCCCCTCC
>NW_017729028.1:23460695-23460895 GCF_001723915.1 Gavialis gangeticus | reverse complement strand
TGCTCCTGATAGCAGGGTGTGGGACTGGGATGATGGCAAGGCAGTCGCTGGCCGGGGTCCCCAAGCAACCTGTGCATGCAGCAGCTGGGGAGGTGCCAAAGGCCTGAGGTCCCCTCCTCCAGTGACACATCACTGGAAGCATCAGGGTGGGGTGGGAGCTCAGGCAGGCCACCTCTGCTGGTGCCATTTGCACGGGTGTT
>NW_017729028.1:23449868-23455695 GCF_001723915.1 Gavialis gangeticus | reverse complement strand
ACCTCTGCTGGTGCCATTTGCATGGGTGTTGCCTGGCTCCCAGGGTGCCAAAATACAGGACAGCTTTTACATAAAGGCCATGGACTTTTGGGCATGACCAGACTGATGACTGAACTTGGTCATGGACATCTACTGTACCCACAAGGCCTTGACTTTTATGCAGCACTGCCACACCAACCAGGAGTGCCCTTGCTCCCACATCCTGCCTGACAAGTCCTCATAAATGTGGGTGTTTGAGTTTCTGCCCTGCACAGCCTGCCTCTGCACATTGACACAGAGCACCACAAGGTTTCACACCTCCTCCCAGGTCCAGGTGGGGGCCCAGGTGGTCAGCACAGGTGTGTGCACATGGGCAGGGCTGGGACTCAGTGGTGAGGAAGGCAAGGAAGGCATGGTCATCCTGCACTAGCTCCCTGGGACCCCACACAGCTGTCTCTGTGTAGCTGGCCCTGGATGGCTGCCAGCAGCACTCAAGACGGGCAGAGCCAGGGACTGGGTGCTGCATGGCAGAGGCACTTCATCACAGCACCTGAAAAGAGACACTGCTGGGGTTGAGCAGCAGCAGAGAACAGGTGCTGCTCCACTGCCAGAAACAGCCAGGCACCAGCCTGGGGGTGATTTCAGGCCTGGGCAAGAGGTGCAGTAAGCTGCAGCCCTTTGCAACACTCACCTGAGGCCAAGCAGCAGCTCGGGAGGGGGACAGGCCAGGCAGAGGCAGCCTGTGTTCAGGCCAGGGGGCACACGGGGTCTGCTGGGCTCCTGTATACATCAACAGGCTTGTCCAGGCTCCTGGTGTTCTGCCCCAAGGCACAAAGTGGCTGGAGGCTTTTATACCCAGAAGTTAGGGGCAGCCAGAGAGCAGCCCAGCCCTGGAGCAAGAGAGGTGGCCAGCCAGAAACCCTGGGGCTGGGCTCAGGCTGGTCCCCAAGTGCCTGACCAGACCTGGCACTAAAGTTAGTGCCGGATCACATCTATACTTACGTTAATGCACATTAACTAACCGTACCTAAATTTGCTACCTGCATTTGCTGGTAGCAAATTTAGGCAGGATTAGCCATTTTAATGTGCAGTAAGGGTGCACTCGTGTAGATGTGCACCTGTAATGTGCATTAACTTAGGCTAATGAGCATTAACATGTCTCATGTACATGCGTCCTAGAAGTAAAAGTAGAAACTTAAAAGGAGAACTTTCAGAACTGAGGGGGGAGAGCTATTTTTTATTTGGCCTAAAAGAAACTAATGATTTGCCCTGTAAATACTGACTATGCTTTCCAGGTGATAGGCCTGCCCTTGTAGTGCCCTTTAATAGCTACATTAGATTCAGATATCTGAAGACCAGAAGAGAATATCCTGATCATCTAACATGACCTCCCACATAACAGAAGCTATAAACATTCCTGAATTTATCACCGTTTCCTGGTCAACTGGCTAGAATTGAGCCAAGCCACGTCTTTTATGGAAAAAATGGTTTTGAGTTCAAAAAATTCCAGTTCTAGAAAATCTCCCACCATTCTTTGTGATTTGTTTCAGTGTTTAATTATCACCATCTTTAAAAAAAATCCCTTCAGTTCAACATTCAATTTCCAGCCATTGGATCTTGTTACACATTCACCTGGTAGACCCAAGGGGAGCAACCTTTTTGGCATGCCACAAATTAGTCCTGCACCCTCCCCAAGTGCCACTCTTAATCTTTTTCCTCAGTTTAATCTGCTGCTCTGCTGTCTTCTTCCCTCCCTGTGCTCCCTGCTTTGCTTCCTGCCCTATCTGCCACTGTGCTACCACCCCCTACTTGATCAGCTGAATGCCACACACAGAGGCTGTCCATGCCCTGTGGGATCTGTGATGCAAACTGGGCACCCCCATGCTAAACTGAGGAATTCAGCATCAGGTTTTTGCTCCCCACACAGGTAGACATAGACAGCGAAAGAGTTTCCCATTAACCTTCTTTCTAATAAGCTATATTTATTATATTAATTTATTCTTTTATTATAAGGCATGCTTTTCCAATACTTTAATTGTTCTTCTTCATCTTCTCTGAACCCACCCCAATTTATTAATATCCTTTTCAAAGTATGGTAACCAGAATTAAGCAAAGTACTAAAAACCAGTGGTCATACCAGTGCTCAGCACAGAAATAATCTAGCATCTGTAGTCCTTTTTGACACTCCACAGTTTACATATTCAAAGATCCCACTAGTCCTTTTGGTCATAGCATTACCCTAGGGAACTCATTTTCAGCAAACTGTCCACAATGATCCTTTAGTCTTGTCAGGGTGACTGCTTCCCAGAGTAGAGTACACCATCCAATTAGCATGGCTAGCAGATTTTGAGTCCTAGTTATAATATATTACATTTGTCATACTGCAACACATATTGTTTGCCTGCAGTCAGCTTACCAAGTTAACTGAATCACTGTGTTTCAGTTACTGTTGTCTTCAATATTTACAATCTCCAAATCTTTTGTTATCTATGAGTAATGATTCTATTTGTCCATTCAGATTGATACGGGTGTTAAATAGTTCAGGGTCATGAACCGATCTCTGGGCGAGGGACATTTTGTTTGGCATTTAGGAAAAAGCCAGATGACATATTCATGAAATTAAATATTTTCCAATCCAACAGCAATTATAATGGAACATGTAATACATCTGCTCTGTGGTGCTTTCCTATTTACAACTACATCCTGCGATCTAACATTTACCCAGTTTTTAATGCACTAAATGTTGATTTTGCATCATTCATGTTTCTTAATCAAAGTGATATGTATTACCAGATAAAATGCCTTAATATATTACTGTTTCCAAAAACGTATATTAATTGGTGCGAATTAAAATAACTTCCTTTAAATCTTTATTAATCAAATCTTATGTCAGCCATGTCATTACTTTGTCTGGGACTGCCAAGTTTACTGACCTATAACTACCAGGCCACACTGTGCTCCTTTTTTAAATATTAACACAACATTAGTTTTTCTTTCATCTCTCCTTCCTTTCAGCATTTATTGGTTTTTAATTATCTCCTGGGCCAGCTCTTTTATAATTTGGCAATGCAAGCCATCTTGACAAATTTGTTTAATATCCATTATAAATCAGCATTGTATTGAAAAGTATTTCATCATCAGATGCGTTCCATGAATATGTCAGCTACTTTTTCCCAAATGCCAAACAGAAATATTTATTTAACATGGCACACACCTGCTGAATGCACTCCGTCAGGATTCTTTTGGGGGCAAGAAAGAAAAAGAAACAAATTTTCCCCTTATCTGCGTAGTCGCTGCTTCAGATCTGGCACATTTTGTCAAGTCTACCTAACCAATGAATTACTGAACAGAAGATGAGAAAAAAATCTATGAACCTGAGTCTACTCTCATGCTCATACATCCCATCAATGCTAATAAAGGTCATAGGAGCATATGGTGAGAAAACGGCACCACTAAGACAACAGACCGGCATCTGACTGCTGCACGTAACTTTCAGACCACAGGTGATTCAGTCTGTGCTAGCTATCTGGCCTGCAAACTAGGATACTCACACTTATTTTTCAGAAAGAAGTAGAAAATTATCTACTGGCACAAAAATCCTCTTCCATTAGGGCTGGAGCTAGAATATCTATTCTCACTTACTGCTTCTGAGTCTCAGTCACTATCAGATTCTGTTACCATAGAAGAATTTTAATGATTTCCTGGTCCAGAGAGACACACAGTATGGGTAGCATTACCTTCTACAGCATTTCTAATTGCTGGAAAATTTGGGCTTTTGTATGTTGATTTAGAATGACAAATGGGGATTTAGAGTGATGAATGGACAGTTGTGCTCTGGAGGAAGGGTAATGATCTGTGCCTGATACAAGACATAACCCACTGGTTAGTGTATGTTAAATAGCCTCCCTTGTGCCCAATCTACAAAGAATGTAAGGTTGTTACACCTGTGGTTACAGAGGCTGTTTCCTTAGTTTAAGTTTTAGAGATCATAACTTCAGCTCTAAAGGGTCCCTGGGTTTAATCCAGGATGTCAGCTAAAGTGGCAGCTGTCACACAGATATGTGAGCCAGCAGAGACTATGACACAATTACCTTAAGACGAAAACATCCAATGTATTTCCAGTGCTGTTCTTCCTACCTGTAGTTTCTCCAGTAAAACTTTTAGTGGTGGCAGGAACATTGTGGCTATCCACATCCCAAAGCCTTCCATTTGCAAAGCGCTAACCTTTCCTAACAAATACCTGCAAGCAACCAGAAGCAAGTTAGAAAAGTGAAACATCCTGTTTCTGGAGAGGAGTCCAGTTTGGAAAAGAGAGATGTGGATTGATTCTGGCATTGTGTCATTTGATCACATAGCAAGTTTCATGGTTCAAAAAAGTCAGTTCCTTTCTGAAGTCTCCTAAATTGCACTGGTCTCCTTTTGCTATATCGTTTATTATTCTCTCTCTCTCTTTTTCCTCTTGCTCTGTGCTGCCCTCTTTCATACAGAGTAACTGAAATAGCTTCTACTTCCCAGATATCACAGATCCCTCACATGAAAGGGTCATCTCAGGAAAAAAAGTAAAATCTTTGCATAGCAGGCTTGACTTTTGGCGCTTGGGTTGAGTCCCAGGCTTGAAATCTTGCTGTTTTGATTGGTGGAGCCCATCCACCAATCAGGAGGCAGCAAGAAGAGTTAAGTCACGCCCCTTTTCTGAGACGGGGAGGAGAGGAGTTCCTTCCCACCCCCGCACCTGACTGAAGACTGCAACACTCAGGTCCAGAAGACTTCAGGGGCAGAGTCTTGGAGAGTATAAGAGGAGCTGCATACCAATGTGAGCGGAACACGTCCGGGAAAGAGAAGAGAGAAGAGCGGGGCTTAGAAGAGCTGAGGAGAGCTGCTCAGCAGGGGGAAAGCAGTAGCCCAGAAGCGCCCCTGAAGACTTCCATCAGCAGAGAACAGTGGACGGCTCCAGCAGCTAGGCTTTCAGTGTGTAGCGTGGCACACGGCATCCAGACCCTGGGAGCAGCATGAGGCGGCTCAGGTCTGCAACCTCTGGTGTGCAGCCGGAGACACGGTGCACAGGCTGGTGCACTGAGTAAGACCTTGGGAGCACTTGGGCAGCTCAGGTCCTCAACCCCCGGAATGAGGCTGGGAGCTCGGTGCAGGAGGCGCTGCATGGAGGGGCCGGGAGTGCACTGAGCCTGGTGCTGCATGAGGCAGCCTAGGCCGCTGACCCATAGCAAAAGGTTGAGTCCAAGGAGCCAGACCGTGCTTAGGCTACTGAGCCAGCAGACAGGGCCAAGCCAGAGGCCCCAGAAGCCCTGCATAGCAGAGCCCTGTTCCAGGGGACAACAACCCCCCTGAAGCCCACTGCAGGTGAGATTGCAGCTTGACACAGAGGATGAGGGCCACTCTCCAGGCTTGGAAGTCGTGACTTGCAGGGAAAAGAGGATTCCCATAGGGGAGGGGGAGGCCCCCCTGGTTAGTTAAGGGCTCCTGAAAGTGGAGGTCCCACTGGGAGGGGCCCCATAAAGTTACCAGCTTCCTTATAGGGCTTGGGAAAAGTCCAAGGGCATTGGGGTTTCCCCTTGGGATTAAGTTTATCTTTGGGGTTCTTGCGCCATAAGTGGTGTGATGGCATGTCTTATATTTTGTGAACTCTCGTGTTTGTAAATTAGTAGATGTGTAGAGTCATAGGGCTCTGCTGGGACCCCCTGTTGCTATTAATTCACCTGTTCTTTACTTGTATTTATTTGTGGCTTATTTATTGTTCACCCATACTTATCCATAGTTTCTGTTGGCTATCTATGTTTATTTTGGGGTTTATCTGTTTCAGATCAGATACTTACCTGTGACTTACCGGCAT
>NW_017729028.1:23446845-23449599 GCF_001723915.1 Gavialis gangeticus | reverse complement strand
GAGGTTAGATGAACACCTTGCTGGGGTCGTTTGACCCCAGTACTCTTTCCTGCCATGGCAGGGGGTTGGACTAGATGATCTGCTCAGGTCCCTTCCAACCCTAGAAACTATTAAACTATGTTGCTTGTTTAGATAATAAAATTCAATTGTGTGTGTATATATATATATATAATGTACATATGTTTATATCCACTTCTCTTTTCCTTGTGATAAGTTAATGTAAATACATTTGTATATAGTTAAGTCCCCTGACTGTCCTGGCCTGGTGCTATGGAGACGGAGGGGAACTGAGCGGTCTGCAGTTCCCCCCAGCACACCTGCCAGCTAACAATCGCTTTCAGTTGGAGAAGGGGAGTATATACCCGAGTTACCTGGGCTACATCTGCTTAAGCCAAGACCACTAAAGGCCAATATCCCTCTCCCTAGCACACCAACAACTAGTTCAATCTATTTATACTGTCACATCAGAGGAAAAGTGTCCTCTTACAAAACACTGATAAGGAACTACCTAGAAGTGAGCAGATAACATCCTGGGTATTATACCATATCATGTGCAAAAAAAAAAAAACAAACCAGAAAGAAAAAATAACCTGAAATATTTAAATTCATAAGGCTCCACAATAAGGCTGCACAAGTTCCTGAGAGATACATCAGTTGGTGAGATGAGATAAGCAGGAACATATAAATAGGTTTTTTGCAAATTTAGAGTGGAGAGAGACAGAGAGTGAGTGAGAGCAATACAAAGAGACTTTTCAACACTATCAAGAAACTCACCCCAAACCCCTGCTTTTCATTACAATGGCATCAGGGGAGCAGATGACAAAGTGCTAATGGAATGAGGAGACATATCACAAACCTCAGGAAGCTAGGGCAGGGATCTGCATTATAGTCAGGTTATTGTGACAATTTATATGAGACACCAAGTTATGTGCCAGACTTTATCAAAAGAAAGGCAATCATTCAAATTGGCATAGAAGAACCTCCCTTTCTTTGCAGGCATTTAATACACAGACAACATACACAGAGTCACATTGAAAATGGGTACCTGAACTTAACAATGAAAGCTGTATTATATCCAAGGTGACTGGGAACTATATAATGCATGGAGTGCTTCTCAGGTGCTGTTTAGATGTAGGAGAGAAGAAATACATAGGATAAATAAGCTGGCAGACTCTACAAATTAACAAATACACACTGCATGGTGCCATGCAAAAAAGCAGACCGGATGGGAACTGAAATGGTATTATCTACTTTACAGATGAATAAAGTGTTATTGTAGGCCCTGACCCATGCACAATGCAATTGATTTTGTTTGGCATCATTCATAAAAGCAATGTATCAGAGTGATACACAAGTCAATAGTTACCATGCACAGGTATATAATACAGCATTCAGATGAAACCAGATGATAGGGAGAAGAGGACTGAAGGAGGAAGATGTAATGGTCAGTGAGGAGGAATGAGGACAAGGGAACAGAGATGCTTAGGTGATACAATGAGATTGCTTTATGGCTTGTCTACAAGTTAGAATATTGTTCAGAGCTGAAATACAGACCTAGGCTTAAGCAGGTTAATGGCTAGGGCTCGCCTATCCTACAGCTCTAACCATTACAATTACTGTTTTTAACCCATTTTAAAATGATAGAAACTGTTCCTAGCGTAGATAGGTCTGCAGAAGCATAGGGTTCCCCAGGAAAGAAATGGCTCAAGGTAGATTTCTAGCTGCCTTTAAACTTCCAGTTGTGCATGACCATGGACTATTATATTTGATTTATTTTTTTAAGCCTATAAATAATTCCACAGAAAGAATAATTCAGTTAAAAGGTACCTGAGCAAAAGACAAAAAAACAAAAACAAAAAACCCACTGGTGTAGGGAAGCATACACAAAAATTGATACAACAGTATGTAGAAATATATAGATCTTGAGAGGGCCTGGGTATGTATTGTTGCAGCCTAATATATAAGCCTTGGGTGGGACAATGTTGCATTAATTTTTTTCTTCTGTAAGCAAAGCAACAACTGTCAATTTGAAATTAATCATGGTCATGGACTTGTCATCAGATGTTAATAAAACCTTTCCAAACAGTGATATGAAGAATCCTGATCCTTGGATATTTGTGGCATTGCTTCTGTTTTAAACATGGAGCTTTTATTTTTTCCCCATGAATTGCTGTCCACACATGTCTTGTTAAACTGATGTCCTCATCATCATGATGACATTTACATTTAATGACAGCCTTATAGCAAGTTTAATTAGCTTGTAATATTTGCAAATCAAAAGGATCAAAAAATCAGCAAAAATATCAGATTGAAACTAACTGAATATAAAAGCTAAACTTCATATCACAAAAGGGTTAAGCTCCTTACCCTAACTAGGCATGTAACAGCCTCTGTGTTGTTTCAGAGCAAGGGTAATGACATACAATTGCACCAAATCCTACCTCTGCAGAACAAGACTCCACATGACAGGCTGGCTCTGTGTTCTCTGGCGCACTCTTTGGTTCGCATTCAGCAGGCACCAATTGCTAGCTGGCCATAGGATAGCTCGCTGGTGCTACTGTCGACACAAGCCACATTATGCACTATGCCCTTTTAGTCTGCAGCATGTCAGTGGGAGCATTTCCTGTAACATTCATCTTGAAAGATGCATGGTTTCTGGACACCAACCAAATCATACTTCCGGTCTCTTGCATTTGGTTTCCTATTAATAAGGATATAGTCCTGAGTGATTGTATAGTGTACTAGTTTCAAGAT
>NW_017729028.1:23399326-23441845 GCF_001723915.1 Gavialis gangeticus | reverse complement strand
GGGGGGGGAGGTGGGGTAGAAGAGAGAAGAGAAATGGAAAAGAAACAGGGAGGGAAAAAAAGAGAAAAGGAGAAAAAAAAGGAAAAAGGAGAAAAGGGAGAAAGTAAAGAAAGGAGGGGGGTGGAGGCATGGGCACATAGATGACTTATAAGCCCGAACTTGCCTTAAACCATCTGCTGCAGCAGGGGCAGGAAAGTGATGAGGACTAGGTATGAGAGGTTTTCATTTTCCTGGCCACACGTTTCTTCATTGCTTCTGCTGTGAATTGCTCTTCGAAGGCCAGTGCTGTGTTCTGGATTGATGACCTCCAGAATGGACAGTCGCGAGTGATTTGCTCCCATGACTCTGGGTCGATGCCGAAACTCTTGGTGTCCTTGTATCTACCACTTCTTTGGTGTGCCATGAGAGTGTACTGCATTTGACAGTTCACCATAGAAGATTTTCTTCAGCAGGAGAGTGTCAGGCATTCTTGAGAGGTGGCCGCCCCATGTTAGTTGTGCCAGTTTCGGTAAAGTGTGTATACTGGGAAGAGATGATCTTCCAAGCACTTCAGTGTCCACAATCTTGTTCTGCCACTTGATCTTTAGTATCTTTCATGGACAGCACAAGTGGAAGTGGTTTAGTTTCTTGACATGACACTGGTAAATGGTCCAGGTTTTGCAGGTATAAAGGAGCGTCGGGAGTACGATGGCTTTGTAAACCTTCAGTTTCATCAACATTCTGATGCATGTATAGTCCCAGACTGACTTACAGAGTCTACCGAAAGCCACACTAGCTTTTGCTTGTCTTGCATTGACTTCATCATCCATGTGGACAGCACAGGAGAGCGTGCTGCCTAGATAGACAAACTTGTTGACCATTGACAGTTGTGGGCCTTTAACTGAGATGTATGGTTCCCAGGGTGTTGTGCCAGATGCTGGTTGAAACATCACTTCAATCTTTGTGTTAATAGTGAGTTCAAAGTTGTTGCAGGCTGACGAGAATAGGTCCATGGACTGTTGCATGTCAGCCTGTGAGCCTGCACATAACACGCAGTCATCAACAAGGAGGAAGTCATGAAGCATGGCTTTCTGGACTTTGAAGCTTTCTCAGAGCCTGCACAGGTTGAAGATGGCTCTGTCAAAATGGTGCCTGATCCCCATACCAAGGTCATCATCTTGGAAGGCATCCAACAGCATGTCAGGGAATACCATGCTGAAGAGGGTAGGTGCAAGCACACGGCCCTGCTTGATGCCAGTTGTGACCAGAAAGGGGTTAGAGCATTAACCATTTGCAAGAACACATGCCATCATGCCATCGTGGAACTGTCAAACCATATTGATGACTTTTCTGGGGCATCTGTACTTCTTCATGATTTCCCAGAGGCCTTCGTGGTTTACCATGTTGAAGGCTTTGGTTAGGTCAATAAACACTAGGAGAAGGTCGATGTTCTGTTCCTGGACATCTTCTTGAAGCTGCCAGGCTGCAAACACCATGTTGGTGGTTCCACATCCTTTTCTGAAACCTCATTGACTCTCAGGCAGTAGGTCATTTAGATGGTCAGTCAGCTGGTTGAGGAGGACTTTTGTGAGTATCTTGCCAGCAGTTGAAAGGAGGGAGATGCCCCTGTGGTTGTCACAGAGTTGGTGATTTCCCTTCCTCTTGTACAGGTGGACAATGGAGGTATCCTTGAATTCTTGAGGGACTAGCTCCTGCGCCCACATACTGCAGAAGATCTTGGTTAGTTTCTCCGTGAGATTGTGACCACCTGATTTGTAGACCTCCACTGGAATCAGGTTGGCTCCAGGAGCTTTGCCACTAGACATTTGTTGTATGGCCTTTTGGACTTCCACGATTGTAGGTGGAGCTTCAAGCAAGGTTTTAATGGTGTTTTGAGGCAGCTTGAGTATGGCACCACGTTGATGGCACTGAAGTGTATATCCCATCTCTCGAGGATCTGGGCCTTGTCAGTTAGCAGCGTGGTCCCATCAGCAGACAGCAGAGGGAAGGATCCAAAGACCTGTGGACCACAGACAGCCTTTAGGACATCAAAGAATTTCTTCACATTGTTTTGGCCAGCATAATGGTGGATCTTGTTTGCTTTGCTCTTCAACCATGTGTCCTGCACCCCTCGCAACTTGCACTGAATGGTCTTCCATATCAAGCTGTAAATGTGTTGTGCTGATGTGGACTTATTGTAGAGGTAGGCTGTGTGGAGACATTGTTTCTCTTCCAACAGCTGTTGTATTTCCTTGTCATTTTCACTGAACCAGTCTTGGTGTCTGTGTATGCTTGGTCCCATAATCTTATCGACTATGTCATCGCCCAAAGGAGGGACAGTTGTGATGTCCATGTAACCAAAGCAATGTGTGGCACTGACTGCTGAACTGATCATCATCTCATGATCATCTCACTAAAGATTACAATTCAAACCAGTTTTTTTATCCTTTCTTATTTTATTGTTTTTTGTTAATTATATTTTGATTAGGCCACCTAAACACAGCCTCTTTTCCAGGCATTCTTTTTCAATCCCTTTTTAGATATCCTATACAGCTACACTGTTCTTGATAAGATTGAAAATGTATACCAGTCAAGCCAAGAGAAAATTAACCAGAGTTCACATGACAGAGCCATAAAACATACCACAGATGCATATAGCAAGTGAAAAAAATCTGAGTGACAGAAGACTAATGCCCCAAATTGCCCAAATGGATTGAGGTAGATATTCCTCTCAAATCAAATTGATAGCATGTATATATTTGCAAGTGAATGTCGATATCTCGAGGAAAAGGGGGAAATATATAGCAGCACTAGTTGTTCTTGACATGATTTCATTTAACATGCTAGGTACCTGACCTTTCTGCAGTGGTAGAAATAGAAGTGGAAATGTAATGTTGAGGGGGAAAATTTGTGCAAATAATGACCTTTAGAACTACCAACTGTTTCTTTTTTTTATATAAGGAGAGAAATCTGATGATCCAATTATGCAAGTCATTAGGAAAACAATGCTGAATTTTTGTGGCTAATGGGATTTTAAGTTATATTGACAATGAAAACCAATTATACTTTCAAAACTTTTTTCTCTATCTGTGATTGCATTATTTTAATGAAATGGCATGCTAAACCTCAAGTAGCCAAATGAATGTTAATTATGGAAATAGTTGAGTTAACAAGAGAATACCTCTTTCCATGACCCCATAATTTTGTAAGTTTGTATAACAACATAGAGTCATTCATTCTGTCCCTAAATTGTTTGATATTGCAAATGTATCAGTCTTCCAGCCCTTCAGAACTACTGCTTTATAATAACATTGTGATGACTTTATGATATACTCATGAACCAGAATTTGAACCCTGGGTGAAAATTCTACCAAGCTTTGGGACTATCCAGATGAGAACCCAATTCTTCCAGGTCAGGATAAATTTTGGTTTTAATATGTTAAAATATTTGCCTACTTGTTTTTTTCCAATACTATTTATTTTACTCTTCTAAAGTTTCCAGAATTATATAAATTAACATGCAAGATCTTTCTCTAAAGGAAGACTAGTGAAACCCAGCCAGTGTTTCCATACAAGCTAATCCAAGGCAATGAAAGGAGACTTATGGGAAATTCTTCAAGGTCACTGAATAACCAAAAGAATTCTTAAAAGTGTGTTAATGATTAAAGCAGTCAAGCAATTTATTGCCAGAGCCCTGACTCGCTGCACTCACATTTATACACCATTGGTATTGGCTTGGAAATCAGTTTACCCTGGGCTTTAAGCAAGTTAAATCTCAAAACTGGAGGTAGCTATAAAAATAGCTAAAAAATATTCAAAGAACTATGCAAATAAAGGAACAATCAAATCATAGAAGTCATAAAAGAGTAGAGCTGGAAGGGACCTCCAGAGGTCATCTAGTCCAACCCCCTGCCAGAGGCAGGATCATCCCTTTCCAAACCATCCCATACAAACCATAATCTAAACTCTACATAAGACTACCCTCAACCCTGACATAACACAGATCTAACACCCCAGCCAGCCACAGGTAAAGCACTACAGGAACTACAGCAGTCAATGTCCTGCTTCTATTAAAGGCTCTCAATATATGAATTCAAGAGATCCCAGGTAGAGGGTCATGCCCCCCACTACAGAGAAAAGTAAAAAACCCCCACAGTCCACACCAATTTGACCATAGGGTAAAATTCCTTCCTCACCCCAAATATAGTGATTGATCTGATCCTAAGCAGAGGGGAATGGATTTCCAACTGGGAACCTCTGTCTTTGGTCCCAGCAGGACCATTGGCTTGCCCCAGTCAAAATCTCCATCCTTGGCTGTAACTAACACCCAATTCCTCTGAGGGAGGCTTAAAATGCCATAACGTGTAGCAGAAAGGGAGCGTGGGAACAACCAGCAAAGCCCAAAAGCATGGGAAATACACATAGGAGAACAAAGGCATAGCTGTGCCTAGATCATCCCCAACTAGTGGCTGTCCAACCTCTTCCTGAACACCTCCAGTGATGGAGAAATCCTGCTATCCAATCTAAACATTGGTGCAGCTTGAAGCCATTGATCCACATCCTCCTTTCTGCAGCAAGAAAGAAAGGATATTTTCCCTCCTCTTTATGGCAGCCCTTCAAGTATTTGAAGACTACTATTATGTCCCCTTAGCACTTTTTCTGCAAACTGAACCTGCCTCGCTCCTTCAGCCTCTCATCAGTTTCATAGTTGGTAGGGTCAGAAAGGACCTGAGCAGATCATCAAGTCCGACCCCCTGCCATGGGCAGGAAAGGATGCTGGGGTCAAATGACCCCAGCTAAGTGATTATCTAGCCTCTTTTTGAAGACCCCCAGGGTAGGAGCAAGCACCACTTCCCTTGGAAGTTGGTTCCAGCTCCCAGCTGCCCTGACTGTGAAGTAGTGTTTCCTGATCTTTAGCATGAACCTACTCTCAATCAAATTTTGGCTGTTATTCCTGGTTACTCCTGGTAGTGCTCAGGGGACCAGGAACTCTCCCGTTCCCTGCTGATCCCCCCTGGTAAATTTATAGATGGCCACCAGATCCCCCCTCAGCCTTCTCTTGTGGAGGCTGAACAAGTTCCAGTCCCATAGCCTCTCCTGGTAGGGCCTGCCCTGTTGTCCCCTGATGATGTGAGTCACCCTTCTCTGGACCCTCTCGATGCTGGCCACATCCCTCCTGAAGTGCAGCATCCAGAACTGGACACAGTACTCCAACTGCGGCCTGACCAGTGTTACACAGAGGGGGAGTATCACCTCCTTGGTCCTGCTTGTGATGCATCTGTGGATGCATGACAAGGTGCGGTTGGCCTTCCTGACCATGTTCTCACATTGACTCCAAGATTGGAGTCAATGTGGGAACACGGTCCAAGACTGGAGTCAATTCCCACATTGACTCCAAGATCCCTTCTCACTCTGTGCTCATGAGAAGGGAGTTCTCTGCACCTAGGGGCTCATTGTATGACTTGCTTTCCAAAACCTTTATCATCTTTATTGCCTGGTTCTGAACCAAAGAATGATTAAACTATGTCAGAAATCAAGTAGGACAGTCTGGGTTTCACTCCAAGTAGAATAATACTTCTTGAGACGCAGTCTCAGGTTTGAGGTGGATTGTGCCACCAAAGTGAAGAACTTAAATGAGTTAAGGAAAAGCAATTCAGAGAAGTGTAAATGTGTGGGCATTGGCAGAAGGGTCACTGACTGACTTCAATACAATGTGCCAAAAAGCCATTCTTATTCTGATTAGTATATGTGTCTGGAGTCCAAGAAGACTGAAAAATAGTACACTGTATTAGGTAAGTTTGAGACAATCTTGTTAGTTAGTGTACTAAAAAGTAGTTTGCAAAAGTAGCAGCTCCAATACCAGTTTCAAAGCTTTGAGTCCTTTTTGCAAAGCCCATTGAAGTTAATGGAACTTTTTCTATTGACTTCTAAGTCCAACGCAGTGGCTTCCAACCCTTTTAGACACCTTCCACAAGATTTCAGAATTTAGTGCTACCCCATTTCAAAAATTAATATAAATATAGCATAAATATTCTAATATAAATATTAGAGCATTGTTATTAATTGCAAGAATAGAATAGAATAGAATGTCACCTCTTCAAGCTGCTTCCCTGGTTCTGCTTGATCCCATGCATGTTTGCTCCCAGGTTGGCAACTGGACTCCCTACACATGGGTCCAGGTCACCATGGGGGACTGGAAACCAATGGGCCAATTTCTGGCCTATTTACCTCTGGGATGATCCCCCCTCAACTCTAGCCCCAGGGCTGAACGGGACAGAACCTGAGGACACCCAGTTGGCAGTGATGAGATGCCACGCCTCACATACATGGCGTGTTGGAGGTGATGAGGGGGCTGGGCGATGGGGAAAGGGGACAACAGAATACACTGGCTCAGGAAGGAGGAAGGGCCTCCTCCCTGCCCCCAGCCCATACAGATACAAGGGCAAGTGCATCCCTCACCACTGTGCTTCATGGCCCCATCCAACAGCCCTGGGAGTGTGCAAGAAGCAGAGGGACAAGCCAAGCTGAAAAGGACAGCTTCATGTCCATGCATTCACCTGCTTGCCTGCAACAAAGCACATAGCTCTAAGCAACCAGTGCAGGGGCTGCTGGAGGACAAAAGGGAATAACCACATGTGCCTCTTGTTCATGAGACTCTGGGGCAGGTTGGTGGAGGGATGAGCCCCTGCACTTCTTTGTGCAGGGACCAGGCACTGCAGCATCCCTGAAATGGTCTCTCATCACCACAACCCCGCCTCAAGATCATTGGCCTAACATTCAAAATCCAGGACATGGAAAATGCAGGCAGACAAGGTCGGAATGAAATAAGATACAGATTAACAAAAGTAAATAACCACTAAACAATTTACGAAAAGCATCTAATAGATTTCCTAAAAGATACACTCTACCTCAACTAGAAATCATGGGTTCCTGTACACAAGCCAGGAGGCTGCTCTGACACGCTGTAATTAGAGCATGTCCATGTCTCATGTATCAGGGTCCCCATGCTCCAAAATGGTATTGGGGGTGCTTTAACTAAATTTCATTCAATGAGCTTTAGATACAGTGTCCCTGCTGCAATTTGAAGTGTGGGGACACTGATACATGAGATGCTGTGGACACTTTCATCAGAGTGGCTCTTGAAACCCTCTAATTAAAGTGCCCCTTCTCACCCCTAGCCACACGTAAAAACACACTATGGGCTTGGAGGATCATTTACTGGATGAAATCTATTACTAGTGTTAGGCAAATCAGACTAGAACACCTTAAAGGGTTCTTTCTTCCTTTAAATCTATGAATATATAAAAATCCTGTGCAATATGTTCATAGTTACTTATAACACACGTGTCAAACAAAAAGGATACAGGGTTTGCTGTATCAGTTAGTAACATGTTTCTTTTCCAAACCAAAATAAATGTTCATGTTATTAGGAGAGTAACAGCACTGAATTAAAATTATCTAATAGGATGATTGAAAATTAGGGTTGGAAGGGACCTCAGGAGATCATCTAGTCCACCCCCCTGCTCAAAGCAGGACCATCCTCAACTATATTATCCCAGCCAATGATTTGTCTACCCAGTTCTTAAAAACCTCTAAGGATGGAGATTCCACCACCTCTCTTAGTAGGCTGTTCCAGTGTTTTACAACCCCCCTAGTGAGAAAGATTTTCCTAATATGCAACCTAAACTTCCCTTGCTGCAATTTGAGACCATTGATCCTTGTTCTCTTACCTGCCACCTCTGAGAACAGTCCAGCTCCATCCTCTTTGGAACCAAGCTTCAAGTAGCTAAAGGCTGCTATTAAATCCACCCCACCCCTGTCTACTTTTCTCCAGACTAAATAAACCCAGTTCTCTCAGAATCTCTTCAGACATCATGTGCTCCAGACCATTAACCATTTTTGCTGCCCTCCACTGGAATCTCTCCAATTTGCCTACATCCTTTCTGTAGCAGGGGGCCCAAAACTAGACCCAATACTCCTGGGCTAACTACAGACATTCAAAAAGCCTGAGGCAGAAACAATCTAAGTGTCACACTACTCTAAACACCCTAGGTTAGGTTGGCAGTGAACAAAACAGATGTTTTCTTCTGAGGGTGGGGCAGGTTTGCAGGCAGCCTACAATGGCTGAGGTCAGGAGGTGGAAGGCCCTCCTGCACACCTCTCAGCAAGCTGCAAGAAAATACCAAGCCCATCTGAGTAGCTGAGCAGGCAGGCCACCCCAAACTGGCCATCACAAACCCTCTCCCCAGCCAGCTGCTAGTGGCACCGGGGGGGGAGGGGGTGGAAGTGGGTGCCAGGGGTGAAAACAGAAGTCCCCACTGAGTGGCCCCCCATTAGCTGTGCTGACTCGGGTAGGTTGGGGACTGGGGCTGGGACTGGGGCCACACAGGAAGCTCTCCTCACCTCACCATGTCTGGCCACTGGTGACAGCTGGCATGGCCCCCAAGACCACCTCCTGCCTATAACGGTAAGCAGTGGCCTGGCAGCAGAGGGTGTGGAGGCCCCTTCATGGCCCCAGCCCCTGCCCCATTCTCCCCAGGCCCAAGCCAGCATAGCTGGTGGGTTCAACATGGTGGGGGCCTCCACCTGCTTCCCCCACCACTGTCTGGCTGTTGCTGACAGCCGCAGGCAGGAGTCAGAGCTGGGCACAGAAGCTTTTCTCTATGACAGCCTGGGAGCAGATGAGTGAGGGCCAAAGCTAGCACAATGCCCTGCAAGAGGAAGTTAGCAGGGACCGGCAAAGAAGCCTGGGATGCTGGCAGACTGCAACTTAATTTGAGTTGCTAGGGACCTGGTACAGAAGTTTGATAGACCGGTCTAACCTAAATCACTTAAGTGAAATAGACCGTATCAATCCAGGTCTATCCTAAACTGGGTTCTGCCACTTTTAAACCAGTCTATGTACCCTGAATGTCTGTTCGATTACAGGTTTAGACCCATTTCCAATCACTTATACTGGTATAAGTGTAACATCTGTACCTGGCCTAGGGCCTAGATCTGGCTTCACTAGTGCCAAATAGAGGGGAATAATCACTTTCCTTGATCTGCTGGCAATGCTCCTACGAATGCTCGCATTTCAGAAAGGATATGGATAAGCTTGAAAGAGTCCAAAGGAGGGCCGTGGGTATGATTAGAGGTCTACAGGACAGGCCATATGAGGAAAGGCTGAAGGACATGGGACTGTTCATCCTGGAGAAGAGAAATCTTAAGGGGGGGGACTTGGTGGCAGCCTATAAGTAAATAGGAGGCAAACATCAAGAGCTGGGAGAGCATCTGTTCACCAAAGCACCGCAGGGGAAGGCAAGGAATAATGGACATGAACTGCTAGAAGACTGCTTCAGACTGGACATAAGAAAAAAACTTATTTATGGTTTGCATGACGAATCTGGAACAAACTCCCCCCAGAGTTGGTACAGTCACCTATCCTGGAGACCTTCAAAAAACAACTGGATGCACACCCTGCTGGTGTCTTCTGACCCAAGCAGTCTTTTTTTACCTGCCTAAGAGCAGGGGGGCTGGACCTGATGATCTCATGAGGTCTCTTCCATCCCCTAACTTCTATGAATCTATCATGTGACCCAGTATGCTGTTAGCCATCTTTGCAACAAGGGTGCACTGTTGGCTCAGATTCAGCTGATTGTCCACTGTAACCCCCACATCCTTAGCCAATCATCCCCAGCCTGTAAGGGGACATGGGATTGCCCTGTCCTAAGTACAGAACTTTGCACTTATTGAACTTCATGAGATTTCTTATGCTACACTACCTAGCATGGGTTTTTTTTACTTTGAAGACAGTGATTTGGCTATAAAGTTCTCTCTTATAAAACTAGTTGACATGGGGGTAAACAGCTAGGAGAAAAAGCGGAGAAATAGGAGAAAATAGGACATAAGAACAGTGACGATTCAGAAGACCTTGTTTCTATTCCCATCTCCACCACTAACCTACTTCACAAACTTAGGCATTTCTTTGTCTTTTTGCCCTATCTTCCTTTGCCTTTCTTCTCTATCTAAATTAAAAGCTCTTTGGAGCAGGGACTCTCACTTAATATGTGTATGCATAGTACATCTGTGGCATCCTGATGTTGATTTGAGTTCATAGGTACTCCAGCAGTACAAATACTAACAGCACCTATAGGACCCAAACATCTGACATAGGAGGGAAGAGCCTCTCCTAAGCATATGGCGAAGACACTGGGAGAAATAAATATGTTATAAACCTGTTCACACTCAGAGCAGAAATAATTTGTTCTTTTTTCATGTTTCCTTGGTGAGAATCTCGCTGAAAACACTGAAGTACTGCTATCTTTTATGCAGACTTGCTATGCCCATGATAAAAGGGTTCTGAGGCAATAGTTAGCAAAAATTATTTCTGAAATATCTGTGACAGAACAGATTCCATGTATCAGTAACCAAGTTAAGTCCTTTATTGCAGCATTTAATACTGACTCTTATTGGCAGACACACAGTGTATCAGAGATTTATAGGACCAGGAAATGAAAAAGGCCCATTCCCTGTCTGCAGTGTATTCCCTACAGGATGGCGTAACACGCTGAAGATCATTTATCTCTGAAATGGGAAGAGTACTTCCTATGCTCTCTTTGTCAGAAAACAATCCCATTAACAGAGCTGAACACTGAGCCACTTGGTAAGTCACATACACATTAGATATTTGTACTAGGTGATCTGCCTTTAAATTGCCCATCACTACTCTGCCTGATATGTTATCCCACAAAGGATATCACTGTTCATATGTGTAGATATGCCACCTTATGAAAAGCAAGAAAAAGAGGCAGGCAGGAGAAACATTAAAGGCATAGTGCACACCTCCTTTGCTGCAAGAGAGGTTTTGTTTCCTGCAGTAACCTTGGGGAGAGAATGAAAGGGGGCAAAAGAATTAAGCAACTACACATGACATATGTTAGTCATGACACTCAATGCACAACTAGACAATGTTCAGATAGCTCATGAGAACAATGTAAGAGCCCATATTGAGGCAAATATGCTTGGATACCTCAGTGATAAGTTTTTAAGTACCTGGAACATAGGCCAGTCGCTGACCTGGTGCTCCAGATTTAAAAAGCAAGCGACCAGGAGGTCATGATGGGCAAGGCAAATCAAAACTGATACAATAAATATCAAATTAGTCATCAGTTGATCCTTCCACAACCTGGCATTTCTACCATTGATTTAAAGAGGTGCTGCCCTATACCCCATCCTTGTGCCTGGCATTATCTACAGAGAAATGGTGAATATCTTGGAAGAGCAGGGTAGGTTGCATATTTCAGTCCCAATCCCATCTCAAATTGCACAGTAGGATTTTTCCAGGCTGCTAACTGATACTATTTTTCACTGGGGAGCATGCAATAATTGGGCACAGTCCTATGAAAGGCTAGGTGTCTTCAAGTCCCACTGAAATCAGATGGTCCCCAGGGTACTTACCAGCTGGTAGGAAGTGCTCATCACCCTACAGGATTATAAGATTGATTGCTTGTACCACATATTTCACTGAGGCCCAAATCCTGGATGCTTACTTGGAAGAGTAGTCCACGAGAAGGACCCTATGAATAAAGGAAGCAGAATTTGGGCATCAAGAAATATCTGTACATCTTCCCTAGTGTAGACCATTTTGAATTTCAGTTTTAAAAAATCATTTGGATATTTCCAAGTGCTCTCGAAACTTCAATCGGGGGGGAAAAGAAGAAGAACAAAAGAATAACCTGTATTTCCAAAGTTACTGGCAGTTTTACATCAAGCAGCATTATGGGACAAATCCTAGTCTTAATACTGCCATTGTTAATCTAGTGCGATTCTAGTAAAGGAAAATAAGGTACCCAGAGTTATGCCAGGTAAACTATGAAGTCAATTCCAACCCTGTTGTCCAAGCAGATTCATGGGCCCTCTACAGATAGGAAAAAGAGAGGGAGGAATTGTCTCAAGGGGGCAAAGCTCCACACACATTGTACCCATTGCATTCTGCAAGACAGGCAGATTTGTGCTGTGACAGTCACCCCTGGTCTATGCCATCTAAGTGCTCTGCCTTTTCCCCTCCCTTACCCTGCTGCATTTACAGAGCTTAGAGTTGGATCTGCCTCCAAGAGTGAAATTGGAAATTACCGAATTTCCTTACTGAAGGTCTGGATTTGCCAATGGGAGATGCTATTGCCAATGGGAGCCACTATCGTACCAGTGCCCTGCTGGGTGGATTAGAATCATAATTAGCTATTTTGGCACACCCATCCGGAGACAAACAGATCAGCATGAACGCAGGCTGTGGTTCTTGATCTGTGTCTCTTCTTGAGGCCACACTCATTCATTTTGCCCATGGTAGAAAATGATTCAACAATAGATGAGTATAGCAGGGGACAGGAGGATGCTGAGATGGTATTATGTCTGACGGTTACAAGCCCCTTTTCCCTGAACATCAGCTAAACTCTCTGCTAAAGAACCGGATAGTTTCTGTTCTTTCAATATACTGCAGACAATTAAAGCTTGGAACTATTGTATGTGAAACCCTCATAAGCAGGAGTTAATAGTTCCCAGTCAGCCCTCAAAGGGAGAATACCATACAGTGTCTTAGTCTAACAGACATTTAAAGCATAAAGAAAAAAAAAAATTATATATAAAAATGGAGAACATTCTGAATAACATAGCTGTTCATAACATTTAAACAAAGGCTATTAGTTGAGAAATCTGCTGGTGTTCCTTATACCGCCTTTTCCACTTTACTGTTGTTACATATTTAAATTTAAATGTGAGGTTTCTACATAACAATTACACTTCTAAATTTAAGCACACACAATTCCCTCTGATCTTCTTTCAGATGTGAATCCCAGTTTAAAGAGTCAACTGGTAGTTGTATATACTCTTTTAGAGGGAAAAACTGATTCCCTTCCAGACCTCCCTCTAGGTTCATAAAATATACCACAGGGGAACAAATATTATCCATATGGAGGGCTTCTCTGGACAGAAAACCTGGAATAGCATTTTCCGTCATTTAACATTAACAGTTTTATAGGGCATTTTCCAGAATAGAGTAATAATAGCACTCAGCCCTCCCACAGCTAATAATTTTTTTGTCTTGCATTGATCGGTCACCGAAACCTCGACATTAAAACTGTCATCTTCTGCATTCAGATTGGCTCAAGGGGGACTCGGGGTGATATACGACCTCCATTGTTCACAATGAAACTTTCCTGTACCATTTCAAAACCAGCTAATGAGCATATTTGATAACTGCCACATACTATAGCTGCCTATTTCTCAACCCTTCTAGCCCAGCTGCCCTCCCTCGTTGGTGTACATGCGAGCTAAAACTGTCTCCTTATTACTGCTTCTTTCCTTTCTTTGGGCCAAAGTGAAATGCTTCACTATATGGCAAGGGGTTGCATGTGCCTATAAACCGATGTGTGTACATACGTGCACAGAGCAGATTTGCTCTACTTGCTTTCAAGTCAAGAGACGAAGGGTGAAAAAGGAACTGCTTGTATCCTTATAAATAAAATAAAAGAGCCATAATTTTAAAGAGAAACAAACAAATTAATGTCTTCATCTACGAGAGGGTGAGGGTGTTTGTTTTTTTTTAAAAAATGAGAGAAGCTTGTTAAAGCAGACCTATACACACAAAGACTTGTTCTTATTTTGGAAATGTTATAGACCGCAGTGCCATCTTGTGGGAGCAGACTAAATAGCACCTTGCATTATGCTTACTGGAAAATAATTCCTAATGCTAAATGTTATGTTCATAAATAATTTGTTACCCGGGTTGAAGTTTAGCTTTTGGCTTATTGTCCAATATTTTATTCTCGTTTGCTTTCTACAGCACAGTGGAGCTGAGCAAGATTTAAGTTCCAGTGAGAAGTGTTGCTGGTGCAGAAAATAAACCAACACATGTTATTTTCATTAGTTCTGATCCAAAAGGAAAAACTTGAGGGAGCAGGAACTGATACATTAACCTAAATCCCAAGTATGTTTTTGTGGTTGTTATGGTCGAAAACCAAGCCCTTTAAAGAACATAAAAATAGGAAATCAGAAGACTGTAATAATGAAAGAAAGGCATTGCCATTGTGGAATTTTATTTTATAAAAGAAAAAAGGATCCTGTGCTCTGTTCTATTATATTCCCTTTTATTTCAAAAGATGTCAAAAGAATTTATTAGGAGTTCCATGTGAAAGTTCAATTCACTCATAACAGCTGGAAATATATCTAAATTAAATATCTGATTTTGGATACAAAAGAGTTTAAATCCACAAAAGGAAAAAACGACTTTCAACATTCTGAATAACTCCTTCTCACTGATGTTCATCTAAATCAATGCAAGACATGATCACAGGTCTTCCAAGTGTAGCTTTTCAAAAAGGGCATCATTTACTTTGTTCTGTTGCTCTACTTTTTGGGTCCACATCCTGTAAGTTGAGGAGGACTCCCAGCAAGGTGCACAGCAAATGGGTATTAACATTATTAGGAACTGAAAGCTTGCAAAGAAGGGATCACTACCCAGGTACAATGGCTTGAGATACAAGGTTGGCAACGTGCAGATATGATTTGGTGTACCAGGATGGTCCTGGCTTTTCATAGGATTTCCTGATTTCTCAGAAAAAGCTGAAGTATCTTCAATTTTCATTTCATTGAGCTAAAGATTTTAATAATTATAAAATGTTGGCGTGAGGCACAGCATTATCTACCAGACATAATGTACTCTGGATGTACTATATGCTAACAAGCCAGTAGAATAAGTGTTTGGTCTGAAATCAGAAAAATTAAGAGTGCAGGTGTTATTGTGATGAGGACCTTCTTGGTGGCCATCAAGGATGGAACTGGTCAACCCCAGAGCCCAAACTCTGCAGTTTAAGTTAAGGACCAAGCTCGCTGGATAAGGGCTATGACAGAGACACACACCCACAATTAAAGCTGGTCTTACAGGCAGAGTGAGTATTAACAGATGAATGTGTGGCGTTTCATGTTGGTCTACATGGCACAATCCTGGCAACCGAAATCAGCGGTAGAGGGAAAAGAGGATAGTGGTGGCAGCATTCAACCACTGGGTTCTGGAACTGCCAATGCATCGGCTCCAGCAGCTGCACCTGCAACCTGCCATCCTACCACTACCGATGCGTCATCTGTCCTGTGAGAAGCTCTGTGGGCTAGTGGGACCAGTATAGGGGAGGGGGGAAAAAAAAGCAACTGCTGCCAACAGTGTTCATAATCATTGGGACAGGGCCATCTCGAGGCTGGTCATGACATCGGCCCACCCACCTCTCTAGAGTAGTTCACCCTGCCTTGCCTGGCACACCTTTGGTGTTTCCAAAAAATAAGTGTTTGTAAGCGAGAGGTTACCCATTTGGTTGCCTTGATGCCAACGGCATAATACGCGGCTCTGAACCTCCTCTTACACTGTGTCCCATGCCTCGCAGATGGCATCCAAAATCACTTCCAACTTCCCTGGCCTCTTAGCTGGGCTGCACTTGGCCTCTGGCCCACATCTGGCCTCAGGTATCCTTAAACATGCCTTGGCCTCTCCGCCCCCTCACTGGGGCCACAACTCTGCCTCGCACTGGGCTCCTGGGCCTTACACCTCCTGGGCCTCAGGCCCTACTCAGTGGGCCTTGGCCCTTGTCTCAGGCCCCACTCTATGGGCCTGGACTCTGTCTCAAACCCCACTCAGTGGACCTGGGCCCTGTGCTTTTCTGTCATGGTGTGCTCCCCTAGCCTTTCCCCTCCATGGGTACCCACAAGGTAGTGGGGGCTGAGGCTTTACAGCGCCTCATCCTCACCTTTCACTGGAGAGGGCCGGGTATGGCATTTCCTGGGGACTGGCCACAGGCAGCCCCACCGCACCATCCAACTCCAGCAGAGTGCAGTTTCAGGCCTTGCCCAGGACCAGGAACCTCCTCCATCCCCATAGTGCCTACCCTGACCTCCAGCTGTTCCAGGAGCTGCTCTCCTCAGGCTGAGCGATGTTGCTCCACTGGCTCCCTAGATGTAACTAGGGCCTAATCAAGCCCCTTAATGTGGAGGGCACCAAAGGTGTCCCACTGCAATTATAAGCTAGAAGTCACCACTTCTGCTTTGCCCCAGGCACCCAGCCAAACCCCTACACTGGTTCCATGAGCCAGTTCTGGCTTGTGGGCCAAATAATTTGGACAGCCCTGTAGAAACAAGCAGTCTGGCTGTGACCTATCTGCAGTAGTGCTGTTCTCTTCCAAGGCAAGTGTACAGTGCTTTGCAGCTAATTAGGCTAAGTAGAGCGTCATGCTACCGTACACCAGTGGTGTTTCTGGTACTCAAATTAGCTCAGTCACAGTTACCTCGAAGATCACTGCAGAGGACTTCAGTGTATCATATGGCCATACTCTAAGGTACTGAAAATCATTCTCCACTCCAAGAAATGGACCTCTAACTGTCTGAGAAGCTGTGACACCAAGACATTATTTTTAATTTTATACTTTAAGGTTTTTTAACTAATGCTTTGTCAACATAAAACAAATTCACTACAAAAATGTCCTATTACAATGTGGTCACAAGTGGAAGAATGAACTTTGGAAGCGGAATGAAAAAACTAAGAAATAGGTGTCAACAAGAAGGATGGAGTCTCAGGATCATCAGATACAGATGGACTTGTTTCTGGCTGCTCTCCATGCTTATTCTTTTAAAATAAGCCTCCTGCCTAGAAACAGGGAGGCTAAGCAACAGATAAAGGACCACTTCTGACATGTGTACACTATCTTTACCCAAAGTTATTTCCAGGTCATCTAATTTTGTGTTCACTGGAATTAGGGTAAATCATAGATAACTTCACTGAAATCAACAAAGATACATGAATATGGAGATACCTGGCTAACAACAGTAAATAAAGATGTGACTGAAGTTTTGGCAGTGAACACCTTAAAACTTCAGGGGTCAGAAAATCTGGTCAACAATCAGATTTCCAAGCAACGAATTCAGCACCAAAATTCACAGGATAGGATGAACTGGTGGAAGAGGCAGAGGTTCTGAGTATGGGGGAGCCTGAGGGCCCTGCCCCGCTTTGAAAGAGGGCTGTCGCCTGAAATGCATAAAACTTTCCACGTGTCCATCATTTTAGACCCTCCCCAGGACAAGTAGAAGTCGGTGCCTATGAGAAGATTAATGATTTTGTTTTTCCCATACAGATTCAAGTCTGTTCACACAAATTGAAACAAATAGTCCTTCCCTGAAGTAGAAGTCAGAAAACAAAAGGTGCAGGAACATCCATAATTTCTCCTGCTATGTTACAGATTACTCATTTCAACAACCTCCTTGTCTTTTTGGGGCACTGAATCAGATAATCCACTGACAGAGAATGTACAATTAGACTATGTCAAAGATCAAGAGGGTCGATGTCTTTGTTGTGAGCTCTGTGTTGTAATCTCTCCTTATTATTCAATAATTTTTGTAAGTTTTTGATTGTTTTGAACTGGAATTTCTTTTCTATTAAAGGATATCTAATCGTGTGAATTAGGGGATTAACAGGGTATTTCTTCACTTTTAAGGAATTATCTTTACATAATAGAAGCAATTAATTAAACAAAAATAATTATCAAATTTACCAACAAGCAATAAATAATTATATTACCACCATCTCTCACTTTGGCAATGGAAAGTGTACAATTATGGATTGTAAGTGTGTGTGTGTGTGTGTGTGTGTGTGTGTGTGTGTGTGTGTGTGTTCTGAGTCTCAGAGCAGAGTCATATGTACAATCATTCATATAAATAGTCCTATGTCATGCTCTATATTACTGTGCTTTACTTTCTTCCATGAGAAAATCATTGAATAAACACACAATGTCCCACAGCACCTCTCTGAAGTATTAAAAGCACTGTTTACCATAAACAGTTGCATAAGGTTAGGGTACTACACAGAAAAGGAGGAGGGGTTTATTCCTCATATTTTTATATGTGGCAGGATTTTCTTTCAGGCTATGCAACCAAATAACAGTTTTTCAGCCATATGACTACAGAGTTTGTGGTTATACAAATATACACATATACAGATATACAGTTCATGCTTAGTAGACTAAGCACTTGTCAGGCAACTACACAGCTACACGGGTGTGCCCGTTGTGGACACATAAATCATTAAAACATAGCTGGACAAAACCCCATGGCTAATGGGTGTTAGACACCAGAGGATGAGATACTTCAAATTTTATCCCCAGTAGCTGACTAACAAGAAGCAGGAGACCTGGATTCACCCCAGAGTTTGAACCTGTATCTTTCCAACATCTCAGCACAGTGCTCCAACCACCACACCACACAGTAGACATGATCTAGTCCCCATCTCCAGCATTTCTTTTGAAGCCTGATGCTGGCCATACAGAAATGAAGATATAAAAGAAAGAGGAGGAATATATAGGAATATAGAGATATAGAGTCTAGCAGAGATCATAGAATCATAGAAAATGAGGGTTGGAAGAGACCTGAGGAGGTCATCTAGTCCAACCCCCTGCTCAAAGCAGGACTATCCCCAACTAGATCATTCCAGGCAAGGCTTTGTCAAGCTGTGTCTTAAAAACCTCCAAGGATGGAGTGTCTAAGACCTCTCTGGGTAGCCTGTTCCAGTGCTTTATGACCCTCCTAGTGAGAAAGTTTTTCCTAATAACCAATCTAAACTTCCCTTGCCACAACTTTAGAAGATTCCTCCTTGTTCTGTTACCTGCTGCCACTGAGAACTGGCCAGCTCCATCCTCTCTGGAACCAACCTTCAGGCTACTATTAAATCTTCCCTCAGTCTTCTCTTCTGCAGACTAAATAAACCCAGTTCCCCCAGCCTCTCCTCAAAAGTCATGTCCCCCAGCCCCCTCAGCATTTTTGTTGCTCTCCACTGGACTCTCTCCAATTTGTCCACATCCTTTCTACAATGGGAGCCCCAAAACTAGACACAGTACTCCAGATGTGGCCTCACCAATGCTGAGTAGAAGAGAATACTTCCCTTCATCTTCTGGCAACGCTCCTACTAATGCAGCCCACTATGCAGTTAGCCTTCTTGGCAACAAGGGCACACTACTGACTCATAAGCATCCTATTATCCACTGTAACCCCCGGGTCCTTTTCTGCAGAGCTGCTGCTTAGCCAGATGCTTGATCCCAAAGGGTCAAAAACTTCCTTGCTTCAATGCTGTCATTGCATTTTATCCAATGGCTATTAAATGCAAGGGGCAGTGGCCCAACTTCAAAAGGATGGCTGAAAAAGAGCCTGAATGGGCCTAAACTGGTGATTAGAGTACTATTCTGGAAAGGCTGAGAGATGCATTTCCAAACACCATCTGCAAGAGGGGGGCCTAGAACCTGAGTCTCCTGCCCCCTTGGAGGGTGAACTAACCACTCATTTCTTGGGGCTAAAATAGGGGGCAGCCCTTCTAGAACTTTTTACTTAGTATGTATGTAGCCATGTACCTGCGCATCCTGCTGAGCATGCTTATAATACACCCAGAGTTATGATTTCCTCAAACTGTGTCAAAAAGACTACGTACACAGCCTTTTAATTTCCCAAAGTGAAACAGAATTCTGTTCCTAATCCATTAATTAATACAGTAAAACCCGGATTAGTCATATCAGGACAATTCACAACCCACTTAGTTCACACCAGGTTGCTAAATCAAGATTGAGCGGTTTTAACATTGGCTGTGGATGTTACTTTGAAGGGCATCACTTCTCTGATCAACTGAAACTTGTCAGCTGGTCAGAGAAGCATTGTCTTTGTAAGTAAAAGCCATAGTAAATAGCCGAAGCACCTCAGCAGTCCTATGCAGCTGTTTGTTGTGGTTTTATATATCCCTGGTACTTTATATACCTGTAGTTCCCCAGGTACGTAAGATTTTCAAAGGTTGTCTAAGGTGCCACTTCTACAGTAACATGCTCCTTTTGTACTTGTTATGTTCCTTAGACCTATCGACTCTTTTGCAAGGGAATCAAAAATGGTATTTCTTAAAGTGACAAGAAGCCTGAAGTAGGAGCAATGTAATCACTTTTTGATTGTAATTTATACCTTCTACAGCTCATTGGCATTTAGGTTGTTCCAACTGTGGCACTCTTATTCACTGGATAAAAGGGTAAAGCTAAGCACAGCAAGGGAAGAAGGGAGTTGGAAAGAGAGAAAAGGAGATCTTCTGGAAACAAGTCTCAGTCTGTGAAACTAACTTATGTCACCTGAGGCATCACCTCTGAATTTCACCCTTAGTACTTAAATTTGATTTGCATCAAGATAAAAAAAAATGTATCTTTCACCTTCCAAAACAACTCTAAGCCTTGCAGAATAAAATATAGTATAGCCACCCCGGCACTAAGAATAATAAAATCTAGTAACAATAACTCAAATGTGTGTCTCCTTGTCTGAATCACTTTAGACACATCCGGAAACATAAATATATGTTTTCCCTGAAAGGTAACAGTTTTCTCCCTTTTAATCTGAAATAAAATTCTGTCCCCATCTCCCAAGGAACTAAAAGGTGACAATAAGAATTTGACAGTATTCAGGAGATGTGCCTTGCACATTAACATTGCCAACAGCTACACCATAAATACTGGGTATACGGAAAGCACATTCAATCATTATAGGAGATGCAATTTAAAATCTGAAAGTCACTCAAATAAATCAAGAACAAGAGTTAGGAGATCTGATTCTTCCCTAAAACCCAAAATGCACAATTTTTGTGATCCAGATTTATTTGCAAGGAATTTTAACTTGTAGTAGAACAAAATGTTGCAGTTAGAGTACTACAAAGCACTAAAGAAATATCAATCTTTTGTAGAATCAATCTTTTCTTTGGCTGTACTGTTTTCTAGCCCAGACCACCTGGCACCAACTCCAGATAAATGAGATAGCGTTGTTTATGAGGGACAAGAAGGGATGCAAAAAGGTGACAGACTTTGCAGATAGGGGGAGAACAATAGATGTGATATACCTTGACTTTAGAAAGGCTTTTGACAATCTCTCCCATGACGTTCTCACTGACATGCCACATAAATATGGACTAGATGAAAGCATAGTAAAGTAGATGCATAAATATTTGGATCACCATGATCAATGGAGTAGCCATCATTGGCTTGATATCCACTGAAAAAGAGGTATCAAGTAGGGTTATCCAAGGGTCTGTGGTCTGTCCTGAGACCACTGTTTAAAAATATCTTATTTAATAATTTAGAGGATGGAATTCAGTGCACAAGTAGAAAATGTGCAAATGATACCAAGTTGGGTGGACACTCTGGATGGTAGGGTTATGACGCAGAATGACTTTGATAAATTGGAGAAATGGTCTGAAATCAATCAGATGAAATTCAGGAAGGGCAAGCACAAACTACAAAGCCTTGTACTTGGGACAGAATAACTGCAAGCATATATACAGACTGGGGAAGAAAGTGGCTAGGACAAGGTATTGCAGAAAAAAACCTAGTGGTCATGGTGTGCTCATGTTGCAAAAAAGGCCAATAGCATATTGAGTTGTATTATTAGGAGTATCACTTGCAAATCAAGGGAAATGATTCTCCCACTCTTCAAAACTGGTAGGGCCTCACCCAAGCTACTGGGTCCAGTTTTGGGTCCTTTACTTCAAGAAAGATGTGGCCGAATTAGAAGGAGTCCCATCAAAAGCAACAAAATAATTAAAGGCCTGGGAAATATGACTTATGTGGTAAGGCCAAAAGAAATGAAGAGGAGAAAAGTGAGGGGAAATTTGATAACAGTGTCCAATATTCAGCATCATAGAGACCTGGTGGGAGAACTCTTATGACTAGAATGTGAATAGAGGGTTATGCTGTTTTGGAAGGACAGGTTTGGAATAAAAGGTGGTGGTGTTGCCTCATATATCAGAAACACATACACTCGTTCCCTGGGTCAGGAGGAAGAAGGCAGCAAATCAGAATTCTTCTGAGTGAAAATGAAAGGTGAAAGACATAGGATCTATGTAATGGTAGGAATTTATTATAGGCCACCCAATCAGGAAGATGAGGTGTTGGAAGCAGGTAGTGAAGTGACTAATCCACCCAAAAGCTATGAGATGGTACTGATGGGAGACTTCAATATGTTGGCCAGAAAAGAACCAAGGAAGCTGTGGGTCCTCTATTTACAAGCCAGTGGGGACTCCTAACTGAAGACAGAAAGAAGGCAGAGATCTCAACAGCTACTTTGCCTCGGTCTTCACAAAAAAAATTAAGGTGCCAGACACGTAATAGCGATTATCTGGATAAGGAAGGGGGGAAGCTGAGGGAGGAGATAACAAAAGAGATGGTCAAAGAGCTTTTGTTGGGTCTGAATGAATCCAAGTCAGCAGGACTGGATGAACTTTATTCCAGGGTCCTGAAGGAACAGACAGAGGAGATCTCAGAAGCCTTGGCAATGATCTTCGTGAAGTTGTGGGAAATGGGCCGCGTGTCAGAGGACTGGAAAAGGGCCAGCGTAGTCCCCCTGTTTAAAACAGGCAAGAAGGAGGACCTGGGTAACTACAAACTCATTAGCCTCACCTTAATACCTGGGAACGTATCCTAAAAAAGGCCATTTGCAAACACTTGACGGAGGAAGGCTGATTGCAAGCAGCCAGCATGGATTTAAGAAAAAGAAAACATGTCAAACAAACCTGATCACCTTCTCTGACAAAGTAACTACTTGGGTGAAAGAAGGGAATGTGCTATATGACCTTCTCATTAAAAAAGTAGAGAAATGTGAGCTGGATAAAACTACTACAAGGTGGACAGATAACTGGCTCAATAGCTGCAAGCAAAGGGTAATTATTAATGGGTCCATATCAGAATGGCATGAGGTTTGAGCAGCCTCCAGCTAGGGTCCGTGCTCCACCCGGTGCTGTACAGTGTGTTTATTAACTATTTGGATGCTGGTATAGAAAGCTTCTTGAGCAAGCTTGTGGGTGACATAAAACTGGCAAGGATTATGAACACCCTGGAGATGCAAGTGCAATTCAGGATGCACTTTTCAGACTGGTAAGTTGGACTAGAGCTAACAGGATGAAGTTCAGTGAAGAGAAATGCAAGGTGGGAAGAATAATAAAAAAAACCCACAAATACAAAATGGGGGACACCTGTCTTGATGGCAGCTCTATGGAAAAGGACTTGGGTGTCTTGGCAGACCACAGACTCAGTATGAGTCTGCAATGTGCTACAGCCTCGCAAAAGGTCAATGCAGTTTTGGGCTGCATCAACAGAAGCATTAGGTGCAAGACACAGGTGGTGATCATGCCTTTCTATTCAGCACTGGTTAGGCCTCACCTGAAGTGCATTGTGCAATTCTGAACTCCACATTTTAGAATACTGTGAGAAATTTTGGGCCCACGTTTTTTTAAAAAGGATGAGGAGAAGTTAGAAAGGGTCCAGAGGCAGGCAGCAAAGATGATCAAGGGCTTGGAAGACAAGTCCTACGAGAGGAGGTTGAAGGAGCTAGGCATGTTCAGCTTGCAGAAAAGGTACTTAAGAGAGGTCATAATCACAGTCTTCAAATATTTGAAGGGCTGCCATAAAAAGGGAAAGTACCTTTTTTCTTTTGCTGCAGAGAGGACAGAGAACAATGGCTTGAAGTTGCAGCAAAGTCAGTTTAAGCTGGCTATCCAGAAAGACTTCTTCACTGTTAGCATATTGAGGCAGTACAACAGACTGCCTGGGGGAGCTGTGAACTCTCCAGTACTCGAGGTGTTCAAGAACAGGCTGGGCAGCTATGGGTTAGGGATGATCTAGGCATAGCTAAGCCAATTTTATACCATAGATATTTCCCATGCTTCTGGCCTTTGCTGGCAGCACCTTCCACTCCTCCCCTCCCCCACCCCTTTTTCTCCTGTATGTGTCAGGGTGCTTTTTAAGCCTCCCCATAAGAATTGGGTGTTGGCTACAACATTGGCTAAGGACCTCAAAACCAGAGGTTCCTGAGTGGAGGGTCTTGCCCCTCTGCTCAGGGTCAGACTGATCACCATATTTGAGGTTAGGAAGGAACTTTATCCCCTGATCAAATTGGGAACAATCCCAAAATGGGAACATCAAGTCCCGGTCCCAGGCTGCATGACTCTGGGACAGCATTTTTCCCAAATTCACAGTATTGTGCAGGGATCTGGGTTTTCTGTTCACCGTAGAAAAAAAATGGGAAACAGTGGGGTTCCCCTTGAAGGCTGGCCAGAGGACGCAGGGGACACCCCATGCATGTGTGCACATGCACACACGCACATGGCTAGGAATACATCCCCAGGCAGTGGTGGACAGCAGCTCCCCCAGCTGCCTGTAGGTAAGTCTATGGTAGGGGGGGCAGATTGAGGCCCCCACAGTGAGGGAGGGAGTGGAGCGGGAGCTGGGCTTGGGGGCACTGCCTAACCAGGGTGGTGCAGGGGAGCTGGGTGTGATGCAGGGAGGGCGAAAGAGCCATGGGTGGGTTGTCCAGGTGGCAAGTAGGGGGCAGCTCTCTGCTGCCACATTCACTCCAAGGGAGGAGGGTATGGAGAGCATGGGCCCCCCAGACTTTTGCATGGGGTGGAGGTGGATGTGGACTGCCACTAATGTCTCAGGGCTCCCTCCCCCTGGGACTCAGTTACCAGCTGCACCATCTTGGCGTGGTATCCCCTGCCCACCCGGCAACACCAGGGGTAGCAGCATGGAGTTGTGCCCCCTGCTATTGCTGGGCAGGCAGGGGGCACCTTGCTGCTGCAGCAAGCCAGTGCAGAATTCCTAGGGGGAAGGCAGCAGGGTGGGGAAGCCCACAGAGGGGCAACCTGTGTCTGCCCCTACCCATCACGGGCTCTGCCCAGCTCTGCTCTGGCCGTGCCATGGAGTGGGGGAAGGATCACCTTAGGCCCCTCCTCTGACAAAAATAAAAATGCACCTATGGTACATCTGATCTTGGCCAGAGATAAAGGAATACAAACATTTCTACTGTATAATACGTTTCTATAACATAGAAAGTTCCAGCATAGCACCAATGTCACTCCCAGGGTGATTGAGAGAGATCTTTTTTTTTTTTTTCCTGAATAAGAGATAAATTGTTAAAGAGCGCCTATTCCACCTAGTAGACACCTAATAAGTGGCTTAGGCATCTCAGCTGTGATCCTAATCTACCATGCTTAAGTTGCTAAAACCAGTTAACACATCTATTTTTGTAACACATTATCATCTCAGCCACATAATGCTAAGTCATAAAAAGCAGAAAGCAAAAGGCACATTCCCCTTTTTTATTCTTTTTGAAGGACTCAAGTGGGAGGAATGAGATCACACTTAACACATCTACTTGGTAGAAGAGGACCGGGCCCCTGATCCTGTGTTGATTTTTATGTTGGCATTTCTTTGCACTCATATAAGGCACAGTTGAAAGAGTAAGGTCCAAGAGTGGGTTTAATGAAAAGATACAAACTTAGAAACTAAACTGCAACAACACATGTTGGGAGGAGGGACTGATGACATGCTCATAGGAGTCAACTGAGGCCTTTCCTTAATCCCAAGGGATACCTACCAATTTAGGTGTAACTTTTTGAACTATATAAATGTGTGGGTAGGACAAAGACACACAAAGAATTGCCTCAGAAATTTGTCCATGAGGAGCATAGATTAATTCAAATTTTTAATTCTGAGTCTCACATCCACTCATTTCCCTGACAGTGAAAAGTGGCTCCTTTTTTATACCAAAGGGTACAAAAATATTTCCTTTGGTTACTGTGTTACTGAAGTGTTACTATAAAGGATTGGCCTGATGATTGCTTTACTCATCAGACCTCATTAGCTTTGTACACATAAAACACAAGCGTTTCTTATTTATGGTAAGTCAATTTTTTTCAGTCATTTCCAAATAGTATAACTTTTTTTTTTAAATGATAACACTTTGAAAAATATGGTCTCTATGTCTGAATCAATTCTAAGTGAATAAAGTGAAGGGCAAGGATATATAGGAAGTATGGAATAGTTTCAATATAGCATACAAAACAGTGTATAGGAAATGACTGCTGTATAAAATGATGAGTTCTGGATGGTTTCAATTGTAGTTAAAAGTAAAATAAAACCATTTCCTGGTTGATTTCAGTTAGAATTGGAGATGGTTTTTCAATCTGACCATCAGCAGTGTTTTCAAAAGTGGGGGGGAAAGGCAGATAAGGCAATGAATGAAATAAATGTTTCCAATCTGAGCCCAGTTACTTCTGAAGTTGATAGCATATTGGAAAGGCAGTGTGCAACTGGCAACTTCAGCCATAAGAAACTTAATGATGGATGAAAATGAAAAACGTCAGGATGCCTATTTATCTATGAGAATTAGAATCCTTTAAACAAGTTATGAGTGAAAGAGCTGTGGCTAAAGCGGATTTTAAACCAATTAGGAATGAATGAAAAATCTCATTTAAATGGACATCATCTTTTACTAATATTAGAAAAACAATACTTTCTACATTTTATTGGAGGTGATAAATTCTTTGTGACACCTGAACAGGACAGCCATTTCATACTACAAGACACTTTCTTCGGCTTAACAAGTAGCTAAAAATGACTAACCTACAATCCGGAGTTTTATTTCCTGGTACCAAATCATTCATAATTGTAAATTAGTTTTATTACTGTTGTCTATAATGGATGGGTTAAAAACACATTCACACTGTCATAATAATAGACAGTAGGGGTTTGGTCATTTATCTTATTCTTTGTGTTGTGCCTTAGCAGCTACAGCAACTCCATCCAATAATTTATAACTTAACATGTCTATACCTGATTCAACAAGTTAGTATTTACTTCCCTCTCCATCCCTGGAAATCATGTGTAACTCTACATTTATACCAATATAAATGAATTCAAAATATAGCCCTGTGCATCCGAATCGTCAAAGTGCTTTTTTGACGTAGCTGCCATTATGTTATATATTACATTCTACTACCTTATTGCTGCACCCCAAGGACCAAGCTGGACACCAAATATTCAGTGTATCAATACCTCCCTGCCCACCCCACCCCTCCCACAATACTTTTGGCATCACGGTAGGGAAGTAAGAGAGCAGCCTAAGACACAGCAGTAGAGAAGACTCATCTCATTTTAAAGAATAAAGTAGAAAGAGCAGTGGGTAAATCTCAAAAATAAACAGATAAGTGAAAGCCCTGGTGGGTCTCTGCTACATATGAATAGTTCCCATTCATGACAGACGAGGTCGAACGTGAGGAAATGCAAACGTGTTTCATTTAAGACAAACAGCCCAGGAAACAAATAACACTTGCTTCTCCCTTACATTATGAACAATGGCAAAGTTCCTTTAACTTCTATAGCACAGGGTTGGAGACCTGAAAGTACAGATGACCAAGAAAGTGGAGTATATTCCAGCAATGATAAACTATAGGGCCAAGTCCAAGGGGGTCTTAACTCAGTCCTTCCTTATGAAAAATAAACTGCCACTGGGACTATGGTTCACAGGGAAGAATATCTAATCACAAGGTCATACTTTGCTTTATTCTAAGTCCGTGCCACCGAATGGATTTCATGACAGCTACAATGATACAACAGCAGCAAAACTGTTCTGACTGCAGAGGGACATATGTAAATCCTAATACGCTACAGTGTCTATAAGCATGACACTATTGAGAACAAACCAAAGGGTGCCGACTTGGGGTCACTTGCACTGGGTTCGTTGGATAATTGATTTTGCTCTGGCATGTGGCATTTCATCACACTGCAGACTTTAAGGGTCAAAGGGATACTCTATGACAATGTAAACCTGACTACAGCTTTGCAAATATCTGTTAAAATGAGCATGATCTGTTGCTTCCATGTTGGCTTTAAACTGATGCATCCTTAGGTAATGTGTATTTATGTTCAGATTATGCCCCTCATGTCATTTATAGAATAAGGTAACATTAATGCAGCAGAATCTGACTATACTTGGTAAATAAGAAAAAACTCAAGATTTCCTTATTCTTCTGGATGAGTTAAAATTCTGAATCAGCAAGTTATTAAGGTGAGAAAATTAAACATTTCACAGTGAACAATGTGTACCTTAACCCAATGCGAAACTATGCATATTTCCAATTCTCAATCTTTTCCAAACATTTCCTCAGAAAATTAAAAAACTCATTCTTCTTTTGATAGGAAATATAAAAGCAGGCTCTTGCAAGAATACCGTCATTGGAGTAATTGTGCAAAAATTGCTTTCCCTGTCCATAATATAAACTTTCTTTAGCACTGAATGGAAATCTTCAATTGGAATGCCACAATGTATTACTTTAATTCCAAGTACATAGCTCCTCACTATTGTCACTTTGCTAGTATGACATTTTCTTGTTTTCTGTCGAGAACATCTAACCCAATGCTAGGAGCACTTGCCTGGAATAATTATAAAGGCCTCTGGTCCTTGAAGGCACTTCACAGGGAAAAAAAGATAAAAGATGAATCTAAACAAAATTGAAAATCTCTGAGTCTGTGTAAAAAAATCCACAAGTTCTTATTCTCTAAAAGTTAGCTACTTTTTTCAAACTCTGGTGTTTCACAAAGGTGCAGCATAAACAGATATTTTCCCCATACAATGTCTGTCTTCCAGGTTATTGGCTTAAACTTACTTTCTGTATCCAAAAGCAATATAATATGTACTCAAACCCAAGGGCTTTGATAAGCCTTAGAAAGAAAATAAGCCTTAGAAAGAAATCTCTTTCAGGTACTTATCTGACTCCCAGCCCCATAGTATCTGACAGCCTTGCAATGCATTTACCCTCATAGGGTCCCTAGGAGGCAGGGAACTGGTCTTGTCCCCATTCTACAGCTGGTGAACTGAGGCACAAAGAAAAACAGTGATTTGCTGAAGGTCACAGATGGAAATGAGAATGTTTTCTGCACATTTCCACATTGTGGCTCTTCTCTTCTAAGCCGAGGAAATTATTTTCCAGGCTGCCAAGAAGTTTGTACAGCACGGCCTTTAGCAAAAGAAAGGATTGTTTCTTCCTTTAAATTCTCAGCAGCAAAAATAATGCAGTTAATTCAAGTGCATATAACTGAAAGTTATTGGACTGACATGCTCAGAACACTAAGAAGTATCTAATTCTGCACAGGCAGCATCAGGGAAAATGCAGAAGGCAGCAATGGTGCTACTTTCAGAAAAGATCAAAAGTGTCTTGATTAGTGCAGGCAGTTGAGAAGTAAGTTTGGATGGATATCATGATATAAAGAAGTATAAAAGGAAGCAAAGGGAAGCATCCCATAAAAGAGAAAGAGATGACTCACCCAAGGAAAGAGCTTGGAAGAGAAAGAAAGGGGAAAGTGCAGATGAGCTAAATTCCCTGAAGCAGTCTCCAACCTGGGGCTGAGGAGGACTTGCCTTGGATTTGGATATCTGGACAGATGCAGGCTAGTTTGGGGATAAGCACTATACTTGAGGCAGGCAGCCTTGGCCCTCTCATTCCTCTAACTCCAACCCCACACTTCTAAGCCCAGAGAAGTAGAAGCTGCCTCATTTGAAAGTAGTAGGAATGAGAGCTTAATGCAAAGGAGGGGCTGATGCAGAGTCAATTGAGAAATGGAATGAGGCTCAAAGGGCTGCCTACCGGCTAGCCCCGCACCGAAGCATCCTTGTGCCCCAGTCAGCTCCTCCGCAGCATGTTGAGCTAGGTTGGAGCATGCTAGGCCCGCAGCAGCCAGGGCTGCTCTGACTTGGATCAACATGTTGCAGTGCACGTGCACACACAATGCTCAAGAGCAATGAACACTGGCACAAACTGCGTCAGAGTTTATTGCTACACATTAATCTGCCCAAGAGGAATTCTATGTCATGGTCAGATTGGTACAGACTATGGAGTTTGTGCCTCCTCTGTTGTGGGGGATATTGCCTTCTTTCTCAAATCACCCAAATGCATTTAATAATCCTTATAGCAACAGGATATCATCACAATTCTCCCCCTGGTTACATGCAGCAGGTTAAGTTATCATGCCTTGTGGTTGTGTCAGGGTCAATTGTAATTTACTAGTAGGTTAGGGAATGGATTTGTACAGGATTATTTGAATAGAGATGATCCTGCCTCTGGCAGGGTGTTAGACTAGATAACCTCTGGAGGTCCTTTCCAGCACCTGCTCGTCTATGATTCTAGGAACTGGGAATAAATAATGGTAGATGGGAGACAGCCACCTTAATTCAGCCCCCTTGTTTCAGTACTATGGTTAGAGACTTACCAAATTTGTGATTTCATGGATTTTGCAGATTCCATGAAATCCAGCATTGCCTGTGAAATCCAGGCAATGCCCACAAAATCCATGAAAAAAAATAATTACAGAAAAGCCCAGTGGTGAGGGGCAGGGCCACTGAGGCCCCTTAGCTAATCAGAAGCGGGGGGCGGGCGCCATGCCCTGTCCATGAAATGGCTGCCTGGGCCATGTTCTCCCCATGACATCAGGGGACAGCCCCCATGAATTAGGCAGGTCCCCAATTATTATGTAGTCTTTTAGGATATAATCACAAGGGGGCCTGCTGCTAGGTGGAGGGTAGCTGACGAGGTGGGGAGGCAGAGCTAACACTGGGGGTAGGGCAGTGGGCAGTATGAAAGTGACCACCAGGGCCAGGATGGTGTCCAGCACCAGACAGTCCTCCCCTGTGTCATGCACTGCCTGGCTGTGACTATGCCCTGCTCTCACAAGGCCTCCACACACTCATGCTCCAGGTCCAGAAGCTGCACCCTAAACTCCAGGTCTGCCCAGCCCCATGCCTCCTTGCACTGGTCACCTGCCTCCTCAGGCCTGTCCTGTGTGTCCTCGCAGTTGACATCCTCTGTCCGCCACTTATCCTATCAGGTAATGTACTCTGCCCACCATGTCCATGTGTCCATCTACTGGTCCTCCACAGCCATCACCAGCCAGATCAGGAGGAGTCTGAGCCTGGGTCTTCCTCCTGCCGAGCTGATGCATCCCCAGGGCCCTAGCTGTGGGTGGCAGCGGCCTTGACCTTCGACCCCACATGCCACTCAGGGCCTGCAGAGCCATGAGAAAGAAGCTGTTTGTGAGAGTGTGCAACTTTTCTGAGATAAGATGCTCTATACCAGGAGTTGTGCAGTGCCTGGCCTCAGACTGGAGGTCAGGCATACACGTGTACCCAGGGGCCATGGTAAGCAGGCCTGGGCCCAGGTGGCCACTGGGCAAGACCCCCAATCCCTCTTTCTCCACAGGGGCTGGTGGGCCACTGGGTACCAGCTGTAGGCAGTCTGTCTCCCAGACTGGGAAAAGCCAGGCTCTTGACAGCACCTGCTGCCATGGCTCCAGATGTCACTACCCTCCTTCTCCCCCTGCAGGCCCACCAGTCTCCTGTGCTGCCACCAAACCCACAGCACCTGTGCTTCTGGGACATGGGGGTCCCAGATGACTGAGACAAGGAGCTTCCCACACCCCTGCCCTGCACACAGGGTGCCTCTCCAGAGAGACGTCCTGGGCTCAGCTCGTCCCTGTTCCAGCACTGTGCCCTGAGCATGTCCCTGCTGTGCATGTTCCAGACACTGCATGATTATCTGTTTGCATGGACTGACAGGTGTCCAACTCACTATGCCCTGCTGCCGCTGATTGCCACGGTGCCCTGGGTGAACCTGCACACCTGCCTGACCCCCAGGCATGGGACCCTGAGCTTCAACAGTGCAGAATCCAAGCCCAGGCTGCCCTTAAACTTCCACAACCACCTCAAGGGCTACCTGTAGCTGTGCTATACCCCCCCCCCCCCACCTCCCGCAGCAAACAAGGACATCACCATTGGTGTTGACATATTCCTCAGCATGTAAAGCCTGTGCCTGGCTAGGTGCTGTGGCATGGCTGCTCAATAAAGTTTTGCACTGTCTCCTGCCTCCCTGCATGCTGTGGGGGTGGAATCCGGGGGCCCAGTGAAGTGTAGCCAGGCTGAGGGGGAGGGGGACCTGGAGCTGAGACTGGGGTCAGGGCCGGGGCTGAGGCCCTCCCCCCAGTGCAGGGTTTTCCAAGTAGATGGGGCTGGCATGCCTGGTGGCTCCATTTAGTCCTGACTGGCAGCAATGGTATGTGACTCCTGGAGGACTAGGGCACAGTGTGTGGTTGCCTGGCCAGGGCCCCCCTCCAGGGAGGGGCTGGCACTGCTGGAAGCCAGCAGTGACATGGCCAGCCATGCCTCATGGCTGGGGCTGAGTCTCCAGAGCTCTTGGGTCAGGTGCTGCCCTGGGTTCCCCAGGCTTCTGGTGGAGGCTGCAGGAGGGGAGCTCAGTGGGATGGGCTGTTGGTGCCCTGAGAGGCCCACCACTGGTAACATGTCACGGTGGGTGCCAGGTTGGAAAAGGGGTCAGGCAGGTTGTCCATGTTGCTGTACGCAGCATGACTGTAGCCTGGGTCCTGGGGTGCAAGGATGGCATCCAGTTGCCACATAAATGGCATGGACTTGCCTGACAAATGATTGTAGTCAGTAATGGTGATCCACTGTGCCCACAATGCTTTGACTTTAATGCAGCACTGCCACGCTGACTGCTTGTGTCCATACTCCCACATCCGGCCTGACAAACCCTCATAGATGTAGGCATTGATAGTCCTTCCACATGCGAACCACCACTGCACCTCCATCTCACCTCACAGCACCATGAGGTTGCTAGTTTCCTCCTGTGACCAGCTGGGGCCCCTGGCGGCAACATATGGCATCATCAATGAGGCTACCAGGGTTCCTGCACCAGCTCTCTGGGCCTCCATGTGGCTGTCCCTGCCACATCTGGGCAGCTGCCTGCAGTGCGTAGTGCAGGGGCATGGTGTAGGACTAGAGGCCATGCAGTGAGACAATGCCCTGCAGAACCTGCAGGGGCCAGGTAGGCTACTTGGGGTTGGCTGTGGGCAGTTGCTATTGGTCCCAGTGGCCAGGAGCGGGCTGCAGCTGGGTCCAAGTGCTGGCAGCCCTGGCAGCAGCCTGCAGCGCTGGATAGTGTAGGCCTGGCAGCCACTCAGTACTGCAGTGCCAAGCAGTGACATCAGGGCCCAGGCAGGCTGGCACAGGTAGCCCGCCGCCTGTGCAGGGGCAGCAGAGGCTAAGTCCCCCCAGGCTCACTGATGTTTTTCCCCAGGGCTCAAACTACCTGCAAGCTTTTAAAGGGGCTGGGGCTGCCAGAGAGGCAGACCAGCCCTAGGGCAGGAGAGGCTCCTAGCCCTGGGGCTGAGCTTAGGCTGGCCCCCTAGCAGCAGGGCTGACCAGGAGTAAATCTGCCTCTTGTTGGTATCTACATATGTGTTACTGCACAGTAAGTACTCACAAGTAAATTTCCTACTTGCATTTGCAGATAGCAAATTTACTCATGAGCAGAAAAGTTTACTTCATGGTAAGCATGTGCACATGTAGGTGCATACACTTACTGTGCAGTAAGCTACACTACTGTGCAGTAAAGCATCTAGTATAAATGCACCCAGTTAGTGGCCACCTATGAAAAGTTAGGTCTAATATCACAAAGGAACTCTGTGGGAGAGGAAGTATAGAATCTCACTCCCAGGGCAGCATTCACTTGTATTAGCCTTCAAGGGCATAACTGGCCAGGAATGCATCCAGGGAAGTCCTCCCTTGCCCTTCCCCCCTGAACCTTCTGGCTCTGGAAGCTTTGGCACTTGGCAGCTTACAGGGGTAGGAAAAGAAACTCACTGCTACTGAGGGGAGATGTCGCTCATTTTTCTGCTGCAGACACCCATGTCGAGCAGGCTAAACCCTCATTGATTTTACAACCATAGTAACATTCTTCTAAAGTAGTGTGCCTGTGGCTGTGCATACACATGCATGCACACATACATGAGCACACACATATACATGCACAACAACGGAGAAAAATCTTGTACAGTTCTAATAGACGGGGAGGACCACAGTCCAAAAATGTGTATACCTAGCAACTCCAAGGAAATAACTCACTTTTTTTTTCAAAAGAATCTAGTATATTGCTATCTAAAAACTAGTGTTACTCAGGTAACACTACAATAAGATAATATATAATACTATAATATATAATATTACAATATATTATCATAGTATGAAATACTACTAATATTCTAATATAATAAAAGGCTTAGTCCATCTGTCTGTAACGATCTTGGAGCACTCTAACTGGTGACTAAAACAACCAATCAGAGTGCTCCAAGAGCATTCCGGACGGAAATGGGTGGCGGCAGGAGAGTGGAGCGTCACCATGCCACCCCTAGAGGAGCCAGCAGCATGGGGTGCTGGCCAAGGAGACGACGGGACAAACTTCCACCTCCCCACCCCTCAACTCCTGGGAGGCGACAGCGGCACTCCTGCCCGCCCCCCCGCCATTATTCCTGATGGGCAATTGGCTAGTAATATATAATACCACAATAATAACAATAATATTGCTACCGTTCTTATCCTTAATAGATTAACTTTGTCCAGTGCCAATGAGCAAGACCAAACAAAGCTAAAAAATACCAAGTTCTAGAAAAAAAAGAGAAGTCTTTGGAGACTCTGAGCTAGGAAAGCAAACAAAAACTTTTAGGAATAAAAAGAAAAGACTTGTGAGCAGTGAGAAAGGCACCCTAGGGAGTACTAGAGTGGTACCTGGAGGACCTAAGATAGTTCTGGGAGTAAAAAGGATCCTGATACTAGGAGAAAGGACTTTTGAGTAGTGCTTCAAAAGCAGTGAGTAACTAAGCCACTTGCTTGACTTTTGACATGAAAATTTTAACTGTCATCAGTTAAGAAATGCAAAAGAGATCAAGAAGTGAGACAAAAAGAAAAGAAACAACTAGGAGGATCTGAAGAAGGACTTCCCTATACATTGTACATATTAATTTCTCTCACTTATGTCACATCAGTTTGAGGAAGTTATCAATTTCTGAAATAAATATTTGCAATGTCTAATATACATAGGGCCTTGTCCTGGGCTAAGGAAGGTTCGCTTTGTATATTCCACAGTGCAAAGCAACCCTAAACCCGGTTTAATCGCCTATGGGGTGATAACACATCCAGTGGGGATACTCAGGTGACAGAAAAATACCACACCATTTCCTACAAGCCCTTGCGCTGGGTTCAGCTTGTGTGGCTGGAAGAAAGAGGACTACTAACAAGCCCTTGAATCATAGGTGTCTGGTACAGTTATGAGAGCTGTTGCTGTACTAAGGGAGTAGGTGAGAGCTCAGCATTTTCAGGATTAGGACTGTACAAAAATGGTTCCCAGCCACCTTTTTTAATTCTTCTTCCTGAGCTGTGTTGACTGCTCCTTGGCTACTGCAGAGCCTCTGGCCTTGAAGAGCTTTGTTTTTCAATCACATTTCTGATACCATCAAAATCTTTAAAGGAAAATCATCCTCCTGTACCCTGGTTCTGTTGTCCTGAACAATGCAGAGTACATACAGCATATGCAAGGCTCATTAAAACTAAATTCTAATTATTATCTTTCAATTACTGAATCCATGCAGTGCCATAGATTGAGGATTAATTACCAATGCATAGTTAATTGTGCATTGGTATTTTGTATTTGTCTCAGGTTATCAGACAATCTATGTAAGATATGATATGTGGTTAAAGGTAGGTCAGCGATTAATTAAAAACATTGTGACCAAACTAATGGATGGAGGGTTTAGTAATTTGTAACAATGGCATTAATGAGAGTCATGACTTGCTTTTAGGGAATATTAATGTGTAATCTGAAGAAATAATGGCATCAAAGAAACACCCGTTTATGTTCAGTCAACCCAAGCCTCTGTCAAAAAACAAACCTTGTTTTCTTTTCTCAGCTAAATATTACAAGCTATATTTTCTTTCCAACGCAGAAGGATTAGGCTCATGATCTACCATCTTTTGAGGAGAGACTGCCCCTAAACAGTTCTCAAATCATTAATTATGTTTATTTATAATGGCTGGTACGAAAGTATTTAAAAAGCAATAAGTACTGGTGCTCACATTCTTTATCATTGAGAATGATGTCAGGTTAATCAGCATTCTTAATTATGCCCTTGAAATGAGAAAAGTTTGCAAATCATTTAGAAAGAAAATACAGGAGCCTGGGGTCATTTGAAATTGGAATCAGCTCCTGAGAAACAAGCCCTAATTTACAGAAGGTCCTGATTGCTATTTCTTTATGAAGACCTTGTTGAGATACAGAAGATCTCTGTTTATGGAATGACCTTGACAAAGCTCCTACCTTCTGCAAGGAGAAAACTGAAAAACCATATCGGGCAATGATGCATTAGTGCTGAACCACCAATTGGTGTACCTGGAATGCAAGGGCCAAAATCTGCAGTCTTTCCTCTGGCAAAGCCCCAGTGCATGTCAGTCATTTCATGGCTCAATCCTGGGACTGGCTGAGCGCTCCTGGGAAATGCTAAGTATGGTGCATTCTTTTATTTCAGTGGGGGGTGAGAGACAGTCATTAGGAAGTGCTCAATGCAGCACTTTGCAGGATCAAGCCCTTAGTAATTAGTGGCCTGCTCCAGGTCTCCAGGAAGTCAGTGGGAGTTTTTCTATTGATTTCAGTGGAATGGGTCAAGCTCTCAGTAAGTTCAATAGGAGTTCTGTCTGCATAAGGCCTGCAGGGTTTGACATTAGATTAATTGTTATCTTTGGAGGGGCCAGATATTGCAAGCTGAAGAATTCTCTCAGGGCTTGCTGAAATCAATGGAATTCACAGGAGGTGTTAAGCAGCAGGATCAATCCTATATCTGTATGCTGCCTTTTGCAGTAGCCACAAAATTATGCTAGGGGACTGGATTATGACAGCCTTGTGCAGGCTGATACACTTAATGACTCTTTTAGCTAATCTGCACAATTGCCTCAGTACATAGGACATGGTTCTTAAAAACACTTGCCAATGTGAACACTAAATGCCCTAAAAGTTAAAAATCTCTAATTAAATACATGAAAATGGGCTTTGGGGAACAAAAAGGCCTAGGATAGAATTAGTATCCTCTAGAAGTCGGAGGTAGAAAGAGATCAGCATATTCTGCCCCAAGGTAGCTCACATGCTTTAGCCATTTTCCACATTTCATATTAATAGACCAGCTGAGTGAGAAAATAGAGTAGCTGTGGCCAAATCATAAGTAAAACTCCAGGAGGATTTTTGACAGATTGCAACATAATTCTGCCTTTTCTGTTTGTTTGTTTGCATTTTATTTGCCAGACTCTTTCACAGATTTTTTTTTTAAAACCCAGCAATTTAATATTTATTCCTTTAACGATTTCATAAAATATTTATCGCTGCCTGTTTAAATAAACCAATGACATCATGCATAAAAAATGGAAAATAATGCAGCTGTAATAACCCAGAGGTTACATTTAATGAAACAATGCTCAGAAATGAAATGTCATCATGAGTACTGATGATGCTTATTTCAGATGAATGTACTTTGTATTTATTAGTTTTAGCCGTGTTCATCCTCAGCTTCTGTAATCAGAATTACAATATCCACTCGGATGAGAAAAGTAATTAAATCATTAAGACATTTTTCTTAGGGCTGGGCAATTCGATGGATCTACAGCAGTTGTTTGACTCCAGCCCTAAGCCTCCCATTGAAATAGAGTAAGTGTTTTCTCATCAGTTTCCAAAAGGAAATACGTTTTCATAACAATAAGCATATTCAGTCCTAGGGGCTTTATCCCTTTTGTTTAACCTAGCAAATGGTACCCTTTGGTTACTGGAACGTTAGGCAAACGATAACCCTTCCAAATACCCACAGAGCACGACTTGTCAATGCCTCAGTGAGACAACAAGCATGTTGGGTAGCGACTGGGCATGTTCAAGGGGCCAAAAAGTCAGAGGCGCAACAGGGCAGCTCTGTGCCCAGGGCAACTATGATGCATGAGGCAGTGCCCGCTGCTTCAGTACCGATGGTGGTGGTTGGTGCCGATTCAGTACCAATGGTGGCGGTATTTCTATTCCCCATCCCCAAAATGTGGCACCTGGGGCGGCTGCCCCAGTCACTTCCCCTCAGTTACACTACCGGAGAAAGTATTGTGCTTCACACTGGCCTTGCACTCTTACATCAGGGCCTGGGGGAGCATCTGGCCCCCCAGGGGAAGACAAGAAATAATGGGCACAAGGTGATTGAGGATCACTTTGGGCTAGACATAAGGAGAAACTTCTTTGCAAGCCGAGTGCCGAGGGTTTGGACAGGCTCCCCCCCAGAGATGTTACAGTCATCTACCCTGTTGATCTTCAAAATGCGTCTGGACGCTCACTTTGCTGGGGTCATCTGATCCCAGCAGTCTTTTCTGCCCAAGTGCAGGGGGTTGGACCTGAAGATCTGTAAGGTCCCTTCCAGCCCTTAACAAGTATGAAACTATTAAACTATGACCTGTCATTGGCTCCCATATACATTTTCACAGCTAGATTCTTCCTGCTTTTAGCAAGCAGATCTCATGAAAAGCTAGGCCTGGACTTTCTTATATGCCTGGACTTCCTTAAATACAAATCAGCCTGCATGCCCAGCTTAAAACAGGATTGTGTGTAAGCCTCTCTCCACAGGTGAATCAAACCTGGGGCCAGTTTTCAGTTATTACACTGTACTCCAACTTCCAGTAAAATTCTCATGGGAAAAAAGGCCATTAAGGATTAAAATTGCCTAAGGATCTTGGGGGACCTTTTCTGCAAGATGAATTATCAACATCTAGGATATTACAAGAATACAACTGCTTTCATGGTAGGGAAAGACAATTATGTCAGTTTCTAAGTACCTTAACTTATGCCTGTATTCAACAAATCATCCCGTACTTAAGACCCATTTTACAGATATGCTTGAGGCTAAGCATGTGTTATATAAAGCTAAAAAAAGATACTGGGTTTATCCTGGTGCTGATTGTCCCAGGTTGTGACTCCATCAAAACATGAGCTGTGTGGGACAGTTGCAGCTTGAATGGCACTTAATTTGAAGTAGGCACTATTGTCACAGGGCAAAAATGTTACTTCAGATACTTCACAGGTAAATTACTTTGGACAGTGGGCTGGGCTTGTCTATCTGCAAGTTCCTGGGATAAAAGGCTTTGTCCAGGGAGAAATCCAATATCTATTTTTAGCCTAAGATTATAAAACTAGATGGGACCTTTTGTCCTGTCTCTCTACTTGTGGGCATCCATATAATTAACATTTGTCCAAAGGGTTCACAAGAAACCTTCTATCCCCACGCTGTCAGAAATTATCCCCAAAACACCCAACATACAAAACCCCTAAAATACACCATGGGAAAAGAGTAGGAGAGATAAGAGCCCTGCCAACACCTTGGGTCCCTACACAATCACGGAATAAGTTACGATCCAAGCAAATGGGCCATACCTCGTACTTCAGAGAAAGGTCAGAAAACCCAACGGCCTTTGCTAGCCTGCCCTGTGGAAAAACGTCTCCCTGATCCCGAAGCTGATGACTGGTTCAACCCTGAGCACTAGCAAGACACGTCAGAGGGATTTGTCAACTGTGTGAGGAGCAACAGCATATCCTGTACAACCTCCTGCCCTGGCTAGTGCCAAAGCTTCAGCAGTAGGCCAAAAAAAATTTTAAAAATCTCCCCAAAACCCACCGAAAGCCAAGCAATGCATTCAATACCACACACACACACACCTTTCCCCAAAAGCAGCAGCCCAAAATTGGGGTGCACGTTTTAAGTTAGGAGGCTGATTACCATGCCATAATGGAGGCATGTAGATGCTGTAATGGCTGTCACGGGCTGTGCCACCTTCCCAGGCAGGAGGGGCAAAGCCCAGTTGTCAGCATCAGTCACTCTCTCCTTCTAGGTCCAAAGCTCATGCATTAGCCCTATCACAGCAGCTACCAAATTTCATTCAGCCATGGTGAACCGATGCTGTGGCAGGGAAGACTCCAGAAAAATCTTTTTCTCTTCATTCTCCCTTCCCAAAACAAGGAGCATGTCTTATTTGAGAGCATGTGGTATGCAAGAAAATATGGTATTTTAGATTCAGACTCTGCCTCCCTCCAAATCCTGTCTTTACTTTGACTGCAGTCATGGACATCTGTGTTACTAGGCACCTCCTACATATCCCAGTAACCTACCTGGTAACTAAGTTTCCTTTCAGCATCCTCTTGAGAATACCAGATATTCAAAGCCACATTATCTCTTCCAAGAACATTTCTATCCTTGCCCATTATCCTTCCCATACAATTTATCAAGCTGCATCTTGAAGTGTTTTGAGTTCCTTATCCCCACTGGTTTGTTTGAAAAACAGTTATAGAGCTTCACTCCTCTAATGGTCTGAAATCCTCTTCTGAGGGCTCCAGATCATGTTGTAGTCAACCAATACAGGCAGGTCCTTCTCTTCCTATACCAACTCCAGTCTATGAACCCACTGCTTACAGCAACAGTTCTTGATAGTAGCCCTAAAGTGCATGAGTTGGCATGTTGTACTATTAAATTCCTCCTATTTTTATTACTCTAGTCTGCAGAATCATTTGATTTTTCATGTATAATTGTCTGTCCCTCTTCAATATTAGCAATACCACCCAACTTGCAATCTGTAAATGTCATAAGGACACACCATGGTTGCTACTGAAACCATTTATCCAAAACCAATCCCTGAGGAACACCACTAGTAACCTCTCCCCAGTCCGATAACTCCCCAGTGTCGTTTCATTTTTAGCCAGCTTTTTATCCACTTTATAATTATCGTATTAAACCCATCTTCTCCATCTTAACTACCTGTGAGGCACGGTATTAAATGCATTGCTTAAATCAGGGTCAGGTCCACTGCATTGCCCTTATCTAGGAAGTCAGTTATTCTGTCATAAAAGGATATTAGATTAGTTTGACACAATCTTTCTTGGATTGTAGCTTTGCTACATTTTATCCAGTTTTCCATTTACCTCCATATCCTTGCTTATTTCCCCTCAAAATCTCTTCAAAAACCTTGCATAGTATTGAGGTCAAACTAACAGACCTGTAGTTCTCCATGCCTCTTTTTTTCTATTTTCCAAAAAAAGGTATTATACTTGCTATTCTTAAATCACAGGATACCATCCCCAAACTCAAAAATGAATTGTTATATGAGTAGCTATTTCATATGTTGTTTTTTTCAGTATTTTGAGATGGAGATTACAGAACCCCTGGTTTTATCATATTAAACAATCTAAGTTTTGCTTCTAGCTTAGCAATGTAAGTTGCTTAGACGTAACAGATTTCCATTACTCTGTGTGGTAACAGACTGTGGAAAACTGGCTCACCTTTGTAATTCATTACCATTATCCTCCTTTTTATTGAATATTGAACTGTTCCTTTGGTATTGGGCCATACCTACATTATCCTTAAATCTCTATCACGTTAAGCGTATAGTTAACCAAACAGAAAGTGTGTCATAAAATGTGATAAGGTTCCAACACCAGCATCAAAATGAACACATCCCATATTCTATACGTCTTCTTCCTAGAACTGAGCAGAAAACAGTTTTTTCCTTTCCACAAAAACAGGGAAAATGGTGAATTCAAAAACTTTCCAATTCTACATGGGAACCAAACCAAAGCCTTTGCCCATGTAGTGTCAATGAGAAACCCTGAATGTCCAAAAGCTTCATAATTTGGGCCTTTGCTTGGGATGTGAAAGGTAAGCAGAACAAAAATTTAAGACCTGTGTCACCAATAACTCATGGCACTATTGGCTACTCTATGTCCTCTCTCCATTTCTCGAACAAAGGTTCATTCAGACCAATATACTTTCAGAATGTTTCTGGTTTGATCAACTGATATTTTTTGTAAAATATACTTTTAATGAAAGATTTATGATAATTTATTTTTCATATTTAACACATTTAAAGGTAATACACTCTGTACATAAAATTAGAAAAAATAAAATATTCTGTAAGTGTTCAATGCTTTCTAGCCATCTCATTTATTAGAAGTTTTACTTTGTACAACATCTTGAGATGTTATTTGAAACCTTAAAGTTACAGTAACAGAGGATAGCTTAATATATTCTTCCCTTGCACTAAAAAGAAAGAAGAGGAAAGAGTCTGGCCTAATAATACTTAAATAGTCCAGGTAGGCTTTAAAGTTTAAGGAGGGAGAGTTGAGGTCCAAACTTAGCTAATGCAATTTATATTTTCCTGTAAGATTTGGTAAAGCAATGCAGCTGTGAAGTGATTTTTCAATTATTTACTACTTTATTTTTGATTTCCCCCAAACCAAGAAAGCAGTCACTCCTCACATAAGAATATCTTCCTGCCGAGATACAAACTCCAAACATTTGGCTGCAGCCCAGTCCCAAAAACTGTGTGGTTATATGTTTTTAAATAATAGGAAAAGTGCTCTTCATTCATATGTGCATAATTCAAAAACAGGTGAAGGGAAAAAAAATCTTTTTTTTTTCCCATGGGTACAAACCAAGGATGAAAAATGTTGATGGACTAAGTGAATGTTTCAAAAAGACACCAACATGTAAAAATAGGGTTATAAAAGAAATTCTGAATATAACCAGTGCCTGCTATTATACAGAGAAATTAAAAGGCTGGTAGGAATAATTGCAGTACATAATACACTGTATTTTTAGTGAAAGGCACAAGCCATTGATCTGACACTTGAACTATAAATTAAGACTATAAAAGCTTCATTTCTGAAATTAAAATAACAAAAACAGCATTGCAATAAGAATACAATGAATCCTGCAATCAATAGATATATAAATACCT
>NW_017729028.1:23379269-23394326 GCF_001723915.1 Gavialis gangeticus | reverse complement strand
AGGAAGAAAGGCCTTTGCCCATGGCAGCACACTCCCCTCCAGAACCTGAAATATTCACACACCCACCGGTCCTGAGATATCCTTCCAAAGCTGAAGTATCATTGCAGTATCACCCTGAAACATTTTGCCAGTTGCACTTAGCAACTAAGTAATGCTGCTGCTAAGTTCAAATTAAAGACAATGGGCATTTTTTTCTTATTTCTGAAAGTTTATATAAGATTATTTGCACATTATTTTTAAGTTTTCAAATTTTGTTAGTTCTCAACAGTTTATAAAGTAATTACCTTTTTTGCCATGTGAAATTTAAATTAAAAATTGCTAATGAGTTTTCTCTGACTTTTGTGACCAGCTGCAATGAGGTGTGCTAACATCCTCAGAGCTGAGAAAAGAAGAAGTTAGAATTTAAAACAACGTAAGAGGAGCTAAATACTTAAAAGGGTTGAGTTACAGCCTAGGGAAATCAGAGGTGAAAAGACAACCGTCGTTGGGCCTTGTTACACATTAATTTTAGGCAGAACCTGGAACTCTTAACCCTTATATTGTCCACACATTAACATCTGAAACTAGTTTTGGAGGAGGGTTAAAGTTATGCCTCCTAACTCTCTAGGAGGGTTAAAGTTATGCCACCCCAGCTTGCGAACCTTTAATGTGTAGCTACTTCTTACAGATGAGCTACCCAAGTTGCAGTCCTCCAGCAACCTCACGCAAAGAGCCTGCAGAGCACATGCCAGCTAGCCAGTTTGCAGGTCATGGACATGTCCAGGACTGAGGTTTAAGAGGGGTGAGAAGGTGGGGGTGGAAAAGGTATGGGGCAGAATCAGATTCCCATGAGCTGGGGCTTTCTGGGGCAAGGGAAGGAATCTGGCAAGAGTGGAGTGTGATAATGGCTGTGCAGTCAGACAAACAGGTTGCTTTTGTTAACAGAAGTCTTAATCAAGGATCCTTAGGAGTGATCACTTGATATTTCCAAATTATTACCTAGTCATACCTGTATTTAAGTTTGACTTGTTGTAGGTGATAAATAAATCTGGCTTGGAATTTCGCATGGAATGGATTTTCTAACAGAAATGCCTTTCTCAGAAAAATCCAGTTTTCCTTTGGGAAAATCACAAGGATGGCTGCTCATTGGTAAGGCTCTTGTCAAGTTCACTTTCAGGCAATTGTCAAGATCCAGCCTGGGAGGCAACTGTGAATGTGAAAAATGCTATTTATGCTGTCCCAAAATAGATTTTCCTTGAATGCCTTCCTGTAAAAAAAAAAAAAAAAAAAAAAAAAAATTAAATCAGTATCTTTAAAACCCATAACTTAACTAAGGGGTGTGGGAGGAGAGGAAGGAAACAAGGAGAGCACCAGCCCTTAGCACTGATTTGAGGGGTTTTGAGAAATATTACCTCGTTATACATCCAATGTTTCCTACATTGAAAAACTTCAAAATAAATCTAAAATTCAAAACAAAAACGTAAGAACATAATCCTATGCTGTTTGTGTTGGACAGATGTTATGTTAGATTTATAATAATGTAGGAGTTGGATATGTGGTATGCATTTTTTTCTCATAGACTGCCACTTCCATGAAGGTTTGAACTGGAAGGTATGGTTTATCTGTATCACCACAAGTGTGATGATACAAGTAAGCTTAATGACACTTTAAATCGGAAAAAGGAGGCCACAGGATTTGTGTTTGTGCAATAAGAGTTTTACTTCTTGTTTGATAGTCACATATACATGGCAATCCTGAGGTCTTGTACTGTTTCTGTTTTACTTCATTTTCCTATACGTGTATTTTCCTATGTGCTTGTAACATTGCTATATGAGGAAGCTTTCAAATTATTTAGGTGTCTCTTTGGATGTAATTTAATGGGATTGCCCTTCCAACTATCCAAATAGCTGTGTTGCTTCTTTTCCACAAGCAAAGTTGAATTATTTGATTATATTATTACATAACCAAACCTGGCTTTGTGCATGATGCAGGCACAATTGTTCAGTTTTTAGTATATTTCATATTTACTTTGCCCAGAATAGACAAGAAGCAAAAGCAACATTTCATACCTTCACGTCAAAATGAGGCTTAGTTCTTAACAAGGCATATTCTAATCTCCACCAAGCAAGTATGAAGAGGGCAACTCATTGCAAATACCTTATTCATGCAAAGAATAGGTTCATCTAAAGTGCAACAATGAATAAAATATGGGGAACATATTTCTGAAAGGTTATTTTACAGTGTCACCTCTTAATTTTGGCACAAGATGACTCCAACCATCTGCAGTTTGAGTAAAAAGAATTAAACATTTTGACAGGCTTGAAACCTCATACTTTGATTTTCCATTTTTTTAATTCCCAGTTTTACTCTACCTCCTCCCTTTTTAAAACATGCTCTTTGCCATTAACTCTCCATTAAATTCTAATACTGAACTAATTCCCTAAACCCCACCACTGATTAACACTCTGCTTACCACTTAACCAGGTGTTGTCAAAAGTGAGATGTCAAGAAAGAGACTTTCTTAGAAAACTGCTCCTTCACAAATACAGACACGTACATGTTAAAGTTACCAGAATATCAACCTGGTGAGGACACAAACTCAAGAGCCTCTCACAAGGCTGTCTTGGAGCAACCTTAGGTTTGGAATGCAAATGTTTGCTGCATACGACAACGTAACTATGATTTGTTACTGATGGAACTGGCTCTTTCCATCATACCTCTCAGAGACAATCCCCCGTGCTTCAACACGTTCATCACACCAGAAATTTGGATTTTAAAGAGCAACAATAAATACCAAAAAAATGTACAAGCCAGTATTGCAATGGTCTTTATTTGAGAGTTTGGGCAAAGCCCATAAGCTCACTGGTAAATTCAAGGAGATGTTGAAGCTATATAAGACTGTTAGCATATATTTAAATGCTTTGTTCTTTGTTTATTACATTTATATATTTAAAAATACTCAAGGAGCAAAATTGTACTAACAGTTAAAAATAGCCCCAAGCCCTGCCCTACCCTGCAGTCATGCACTGATGGAAATGAAGACACTGTGTATGGATGCTACTCTGGGGAGCTGGTGTTGCAAGTCCTCCTTGTGCCTCATCTACAGAACGGAGGGTTTTAGCACTTGGCACCAGATCTAGATTGGCTTGAGAGGCACCTAAATGGGTATTAAGCATACCCTAAATCACAGGCAGGGAAAGTCTGGCCTGCAGGCTTAATCCCACTGTCAGTAGACTCCATTTCCCAGCAGCCCCTGCCTGCATGGGACCATGCACAACTCCCTGCTTGGCTGGAACAGACAGCTTGGGCCAAGGCTAGCCCACCCACACTACAAGGGGGTGGGGTTTGTAGGGGAGGTGCAAAGCATCATGGGAAGTTGGGGCACTGTGAGTTAACCTGAATCTGGAGGGGATCTGGGTCAGAAGCTCAATGAACCAATTTAACCTAAATCGGTTAAGTCTGATACTACATCCATCCAGGTTTAGCCATTGGATACTACATCCATACAATTTTGGCCATTTTGAAAGTGGTTAATGTGTACTGAACTTCTGGGCTAACTACAGACTGTCAAAAAGCCTGAGGCTGAATCGATTCAGTCTTTGCAGGTTAATTTAAACTGCAGAGATTAAACTGAGAAACAACCGGACAGACATTCACTTTTGATTCCAGAAATGCAGCCACATGAATGCAGTGGCTTAGGGTAGCATGGGCTGTATGTTAACTTCCTCTTCCTGCTGCCCCTGAGGTCTCTGGGATTTGTAGTTCAGAATTACAGCAGCAGGACTCTGCAGGTTTAATCATCACTTCCTCTTCCTGCTTCCTGGGGCTTCCGGGATCTGTACCCACATTCACAGCCAGCAGTAAGTCTGAGTGGGGGAAGGGGTGTTTAACCCCTCTCCCTGGCCCCAGACCCCAGCCAGGGTTTGCTGGGAGGGGGGGAAATCCCTCCCTCCCCCTTCCCCCAACCCCTTTCTCTTGGAGCAGACAGCCCAGCCAAGTTGAGGGGTCCTGTGGGACTGTGATTTAACTTGAATCAGGATGGGTTCTGGGACAGAAGTTCCATTAACTGGTTTGACCCAGATCAGTTAAGTCTGATACTCAACCAGGTTCATTTTTAACCAGTTTCAGCCATTTTGAAACTGGTTTATGTGCACTAAACTTCTGTTTTGTTACAGGTTTAAACCAGTTTCTGATTATTTAAACCAGTTTGTGTAACTTCTGTCCCTAGCCCTGCTGTGCTACAGATTTGAACTAGTTTCTGATCATTTATACAGGTTTAGGTGTAATTTCTGTCCCTAGCCTAGTAGAAGCTGTTATAAATATCAGTCTGGAATTATTTACATGATAGCAGAAGAGGGCTTTCAGCCAAACATTTACTGCTAATTCATGTGATGTCTTTTTTTTCCTTCCTTCCTTTTCTTTTTAAGTTTAAGCTGATAGGTCTCAGCTAAAAGGTTTTTTTTTTCCCCAGCATGCAATTTCATCTTTAAAGAAATCCATAGTTCATGACTGTAGGAATACCTTTAAAAACAATTTATGGGCTGATCCATTAATTGTTAAGGAATAAAGACATTAACATTTAGTAGTGTTAACTGATTCCTTTTTTTGTAAACACATTACATAGCTCTGTTTGAGTTTCATCACTTTCTAAGCAGCTAAATAATTATTGCAAGATAATGAGAATTAGTTTTGAAGTTGTTAGCACTAATGAGAAATCACCATATACATATTAGTGTCTAATGCTCCTAAATTATTGATACCTCAATTCACATCACTGCTTTGAGCACACTAGGAACAAACAAATAAACAAATCATTTCATTTTTTCAGATAACTTGGGAAGGACAAAACTTTAGGTGTTTTAAGACCAGCTATTCTGAAACGAAAAGCGGCACACTGATTTTAGAAGTCTAGGCCCACAACCATCTCCATCTCTAGACAGATAAATAGCACTGATATGGTTAACTTTAGCCACATAGGGCCCATCCACACATGCAAGCAAGTGCACCTGCAGTAGCTCAAATAGAAGCAGTGCAAATTTGAGCTGGGGCTTTTTGCCTCAGTGCACATGCTCAGACATACACTTTGTTGTGGAGCAAATTGTGCCACTTGAGGCAAAATAACCCTGCCTGGCTCCTCCTGGATCTGTAGCCAGGGGTAGCTAGAGCCCAGGGCCAGCACCTGTGCTGTCCCCAGCAGTGTAAAAAGCTGCCCTGTCCTGGCCCCATCAGTACAAAAAGCTGCCCTGGCAAGTAGCTCAGGGCTATTTGCTCTCAGCAGCTTCTGGGGCCCAGTCTGGGGACACTACCCCTTGTTCTCGCTGAAGCAGCCTTGAGACTTCCCCGCACCCCTTACCCACTGCAGCAGTCTGGCACGGGGGGCTGCTGCCTGGCTGTGACCTGCTGCCACCTGCCAGACCCTGATGGGAACTGCACAGCCAGTAAAGGCACCTGCCCTTCTTTCTTTCCAGTGCAGTTTTATGACATATTAAGTAGTATGTGCTTTCACCACTTCCACTCATAGGCTATTCCACAGTCCAACAGATTTCACCATTACAAACTTATTTCTGTATTACCAGATCTTCTCTAAGATCATACTTGTTTGCACGTGTCTCCAAGAGGTGGTTCCAAAAGATAAGGACTGCCCATTTCCTTGGCAACTTCACTACACGTGTGACTTGGAAAGGATGCAAGAAAAGCAAAGACTGGAAGTTTCAAAAACCCTCACTTCTACCTTCTAGTCTCAAAGCTTCCATCATATGACTGCCAGAGGAACAGAGGTAAGACAATACTAACAAAGCCATTTGGATTCTGCAGAAGACCAGGGCTCCTACAATTCTGGAAGGCCACCAAATTAAAAGAACAAAAGATACTATTCACCTAGCTACATTTTATGAAAAATTCTAATGATAAATAATGCAAAATAATTATTACAGTAAATAATGTGCAGAATTAGGTATTTTTTGTATTAATTATCCATTACAATTCTTTCAGAACACCTCAGCTGAGAAGACTGCATTGTGTTAGTTACTTCACGCTCACTTAGCGTCCGTCTACATGTCGCCGTATGGCAATGTTGCTACAGCACCATGCTTTAATACCTCCTTTTGGAAGTACTAAAAAGCGGTGCAGTATGGGCAGTTGCTGCACCGTGTGCAGCACACAGTTAGATTTCACTGCTACATTGCCATAGCAATGCACTATACTGGGGGAGCGCACCACTACAGCGACATAGCTGCCAATCATATGTAGACCCATGTGATCGCTAAGTCACCATAACGTGCTGTACAGTGACATAGCGTGTCACGACATGGGGTGTAGTGGAAAGACACACCCTTGGTATACAATCCCTGCTTTGAAAACCACAGAATTTAAGTTGTCAAAACATGGAGCAGAAGAAATGTTTCCTTTTTTACTGGTGGGCATAGAGAAACTAAGGGCCAGATCTGAACACACATTTAGCTGCCTAAACTGAAATCAATTAATCAAATGAGTCTCTTAAATAGGAATTGGATGCCTAAATGCCTTTTGGGTCCTGGCCATGACTTGTCTGGGGTCACACAGGAAAAAAAGCTGTGGCATAGCTGAGTGGAAAAATTTAACATCGCTTTTTTTTCAAATTCCAGTCTAGTATCATAACAATGGAGCTCTTTTCCCCTCAGCCTCCATTTGAAATGATTACAGTCAAATGCTATAGCCTTTTGTGAGGAGAAAAGGAGATCACTAAATATTATGCATATGAGAGCTGTCTAATGCAAGCATACAGATTGTACAGCATTTCAGCAACGCTGACTGGATTAAGAATTTTGCAATGACTAAGGGCCTTGAGATAGCACAGGACTATTTTCTTAATAGGTTGTTAAGTAATTAAAAGGATTAGAGGATATTTTGGATTTACTCCTTAGAAATGAAAGAGATAAGTGAGAGAAAATGTGGGAACATCTTGTACCAGAAATGGATTAGACTGTCAGTGGTTTAATTCATTAGGTACCAAAGTAGCACAAAATAATGCAAAGGTAGGAGGCAAAAGATATTGTTCCTCTCCCTGTGACAGTGTAGGGAAGTCACTGTTTCACGTCATGTGACTGAAACCAGGGCACAAGAAGTAGTACTTTACCAAAAATTGAGCGCACCATACTATTACTTTACATCAGAATAAAATAAACCTCTGCAGGAAAGGGTTCAAATTAAACCACTTGAGTCCTGCAGCCTGGAAGGCAACATGGCAGAAACGGAAGGGAATAATTGTGATTCTTCCAAAGCATCTGCCATTGATGTATTTACAAGCATTCGCTAGACAATAAGAAAGTAGTGGGATAAGAAGTGCTAAATCATATGAGGGCAGGGGTCCTTTGAATTCAAAAGGCTAACACCAACAGTAGCCAGACCAGGATGTCTCTTGGGAAACTACAAGACGACCCTGAAGAGGCAGTTATGGAGTGCCTAATGGGAAAGTTTCTTCCTAGTTTGTGCTTTAAAATGTAGACTTTCCAGATCTTTTAAATCCATATTAATGTAACTCTGGATGTTCTTTTATCCATGTCAATGCCCAAGATTCATTTGAATCACACAAATCTCTGGTTTGTTATTATTAAATCATTATAAATAGCTAAATATCTATCTAAAATATTTTCCCAGTAAAATAATGGCATTTTTAATGCAATAAGTTTTCATGGAAAAGCTTTCATTCTTTTTCAAAATGTGTGAACACAAACAAGAAATAAATGTTTTATTTTGTTTTGAATAGGAAGATGTTATTCTGCTTTGGTTTTCTTTTATTTTTATTTCCTGTTTTCTGCCCTTTTCCCAATTTTCCAGCTCAGTTTGAAAAAATGAAACCTGAATTTTTTTTTAAGTTCAGCTATTGGTATTTCATCAATAAACAGGTGTTTTTCCTTGTATTTGCTATATAGAGAAATAAAAACATCTGGTTTGACTAAGATATCTTTACAACTAAATTTGTACAGAACCATTTGTATAGGAGTTAAAGCGTAAGGGTTCTTAATAACCAGTCTCACAGTGTATTCAGTAGCTTTATTTTCAATTAAAGATGGTTTCTCATTGGTAAACCATCCAGACAGTATACATAGTTCTGGCCCATTAACAATTCTCAGTAAAAAAGCAGTGCTTTAATTATAGAAATTATAGAAAATACATATTTTTCAGTAAAATGCATGCAAGAGGAAACAACCACGTAGAAAAGGAAGTATTATGGATAGTTAGGACAGCAGTTCTCAACATTTTTAGACTCAGGGCACCTCTCCATAACTTTTGCAAATTGAGCAGCACCCCATTTCTAAAAGTAATTTATTTATTATGGTGCTTACCTCCTCACACAGGGGCCAGGTGGGAAGGGAGAGGAAGAGTGCGCACTACCTGTGTAATAATCTGGCAGGGTCAAGCATGCACTTCCCTCCTCGCATAGCACAGAGGCCAGGCAGCATCAGGTGGGAAAAGGAAGAGTGGTCAGGCAGAGATGAGTATGTTCTTGTCTCCTTGCAACCTGCAGAATCCTTAAAAGTGTCTCCTGGCACCCTAGGGTGCTACGACAGCCTGATTGGAAATTACTGAGCAAACACTATCAAGCAGATTCAATGAGAATTTTGCTTAGCCAGGGTTTCAACAGAACCTATCTTTTTCCAGACGAAACGGCAGGGTGGCACCTTAGAAACTGACTGGTTCAGAGAGGTGGGAGATGTTGTAGGTAACAGCCAACTTCATCAGATGCTATGAATGGACTGGCAGAAAGAAAGGGTGTGAACCGTGTTAGCTAACATCATTACAACTGATCCGGTCAACTCATGTTTTGCCTGTCCGTAGAAGTGTTCTTTCCCCACTGTCCGCTTCCCTTGTATATAAAACCCTTTCTTTCTGTTAGTCCATTTATAGCAGAGTGTTGCCTACACAAACTCAAGACTCTCTGAAGCAGGTAATCTTTAAGGTGCCGTGCCACCCTGCCCTATCTTTTGCTTGTCTTGAGATTAATGCAGCTAACAACCTCTATATTTTTCTAATAAATAATTTGTTATTGTGGCCCTAGCCACACTGTAAACTTTGTGTCATTCAATGGCACCCTCAAGTCCACTGCAGTGATCTAGCAAGACTACCTCCAACATCCAAGCCATGTAGCTGTGTCCTTGTATAACTGTGAATCACATTGTCATTCACTGATGCTAATTAGCATGCCTGAAGAGACGCTGCTTCTGATTTAGGAGGCAGCCTGCCCAGAGCAGGATATGGCATGCTTGAAGGTGCTGTTGCTAGACATGGGAAGGTGACCATGTAGACATGGTTTGTGTTTAACAAATAGGATTAAAAAGTCCAGAACAAAGGGCTAAAACCTGTTCTCACCTTCAAACAGAATCAGGCCATTGCAACCAGTTACTGATATAATAAAATTATAGATCTGATTCTGAGAAAGAAGCGTACCAGCTTTATAAAAACAAAACACATGTTGCCAATATTGGAGTGGAGCAGTAATATAGGTTTAATTAATAAAAAATATTGCACATAAATGTTCTCAGTACAAAGAGTTTACTGAGCCAGAATAGATCCTTCTAATGTAGTAGCAAAATGATATAGGAATTGCAGCCTACCTCCAATACAGTTAATAAAAGGAGAGATATGTTGTTAAATGGTTTAACATAATGATTACTCTGTCTACTGGCCAGGAAATGTAGTTAGAAAAGCAGAGTCTATAATTTAAAATGAGATGCTCTTTGTACCACTTCCCGGCAACAGACTATGCAATAAGAAGCAATATCTGGTGGTCACATACCAAAATATCTAGTAATGACTTAGATAATGTCTTTTCTTTCAAGTTTAATAATATGTGATTATTATATCCTTTATGGTAAAGAAGCCATTCAAGCTGATACCTTGTTCAGAATGGTATTTCTTCCATTTGCACACCTTTCAGCTACGAGAAATGTATCATTCTAACAACATTTTTGTATGTCATCCAGGCATCAGTTGAACCAGCTGTCTAGGCTAATGGAAAAACACAATCATCCTGATGATTTCTGGAATAATCCAAGGGAGAAGATGATGATGATTACCTTTGAGACACCTGCCTCTAAAATGGCACATGCTTGCTTTAAACAGCCTGTAATCTCACCTTGAGTGACTGCCAGGCTTCATTTGGATCCTTCAGGTTTAATATATTATTTAGATTGCATAGTTTTAGGCCTGAAAGGAAGCAATTTAGAATGAAATTATCAATAGAATGAGAAATTATATTGACAGGCAGTGGAACTTTAGATAGTTATTCCAAAAATATAACTCTCTGTTCTATGTGTGCATATATTCAGCTAAAAATGATTAGAGAAGTGTAAGATACCATGTTTAGACACCCATAAAATAATAACATTTCTTAAGTGAATGTTGAATGCACAACTTTTTAGTCCAGCCCTTTGGTTACAGACACTATGAATACTGGAATATTGTAAACAATTCTGGTCACCCATATTCAGGAAAGATTCATTCAAACTGGGATAGGTGCACAGAAGGGCTACTAGGATCTTCAGAGGAAAGGAGAGCTTGTCACGGGAGATAAGAACAGCTTCGCTGGGCTGGCCTAACGCAATTAAGGCATAAGAAGGGATATGATTTTTCACTGGAAATGCATTAGGAAACAAACACCTAGAGGGAAAAAAGAGGTAGTAAAGCTAAAGGACAACAATGGCACAAGAAGGAATATAAACTGGTCATGAAACAGATGGAAGCAGTTCCTGATCATCAGAACAGTGAAGTCCTGGAACAGCTTCCCAAGCAGACTAGTGGGGGCAAAAATCCTAACTGCTATTATGATGGAGTTTGATAAATTTATGAACAAGTTTATAGGATGTTGATGCCTTCAGCAGCAGTTGACAGGATTCAGTGAGCAGGTCCCTTATAGTCCCACGTGCGATATGTGTAAAATACCATCTGGCTACATCATTAAATCTAACTTTAAAACATAAAGCTATTTCCTTCTACTATCTTAAAGAAAGGTCCTTCTACATGCAGGGACAAACCAGTTATATGAGTTTGGCAGACTAGTCGTATATTATTTGTACAGAAGACAGCATGTAGGAAAGGCACTAGTTCCTGAAAACCCCTGACTCCTCCTGACACATTTTACAAGGTCATAGGGGCACAACTGAGTAATAATAGATGGTATTGTTTGGAAAAAGTATAAAACCTCATAATTAGAAAGTGCACTGCATCAGTGTACTCTTTAGGCCAGAGGTAAAGCTTTATGGGCACCCTTAATTCTGGAATTCCATGTCTTGGTCTGTCCATATATAATATTCTTTAATAAATGGCTCCCATCCCCCAAAGGGCCTCACATATTCTATCATTTGCTAGGACTATAAGAAACAAAGTCCAATAATGTTGCTCTATCAGAATAACTACAATTAGACACCCATAATTCTGAGCCAGTAGATTGGCAGGATGACTTTTTATGTAGAAGGTAAGGCGAGAGTTTTTAATTATTCCATTATTTAAAAGAAAACAAAACCATAGTGCCGGGGGTTGAAAGTCCTCCCTTTGCAGAGCAGTGTCTATGCGAGTTTTAAGACCTGCATAAATCCTCCAATAACTTAAATTGGATTTAAGTGATGCACAGGCTTTGTGATGTTTCAGTGTTACCAGAGGTGCATAAAGCTCACAAATGAACTCAAGTCTATTTTTAAGGAGCTCTACATCATTGATGCATATTCTAAGGGCATGGAAATGCACTGTGGAGTATAATGATGGCACAACAGCTGGAGAGGCAGGAATATGAGGCTTGTTCCTAGACCGGTGATTCTCAGCCAAGGTTCTGAGTTCCCTTCAAGGGCGCCACAGTGGGCCACAATGTCGGTATTTTGGGTATACAAATATCATTCACAAGAGAAACCAAGAGATTTCAAAGAGGAATTCACAGTGTTATAAACATTCTGACCTGTTGTGGTTTTTCAGAGGTCTTTGCAACAGAAGAATTGCTCTATTCTTTTTCTGTAGTCAAAAAATAAATGAAAACTAAGAACTGGCATTGTGTGTGGGGAGCCTTGAGTCTGAAGAGTGGTGCCTTGAGTGTAAAACAATTGAACCATTGGTCTACGCTCACATAAGGCTGCCCTCGGTCAATAGATGTAAATAGGCACTGGGTTACTCCAGCCAGGAAGTCAAAGGCAGTCAGACTTGACACTAGCCACATTATTCCCTCGTATGCCATTGGCTGCAACAATTGGCAAGCAGTCCCCTTACTAGCCCAATAAACCAATATACCCTGGGGGACCTTTGAGCATATTGACAAGCAAAGTGCAGTAATAGTAGTCATGCATTTTGCAAGCTTCTGGCATTTAAAAGCTTGACTTCCTAAAATATTGTACACATGAGAAGTGTGATTTTCACATTCTTATAACTCAGTGAAATCAAAACCAGTTCTCACCGAAACATACCAAAGAAACTTTTCTCACTGAGGAATGTTTCCCCACTAAATTTCTAAGTTCAGCAGTGCAAATACTGTAGTTCTTAAAAATAGGTCACTACATTTTTCATTTAAATTGGAGGAGGAGTGGCTTTAATTGTGCAATTGTTTTAGGTCAGTTCTGTCAAACCAATGAACTTTTTCCCAGAGATCAGATGAAACACATTTGAAAGCAAGAGGTAATAACCAAAGTGTTTTGACAGTCCAAATAGTTGTTACCTGTGTACGTGTTAGGCTACTTGGAATCACCGTCTGTTTTAAACATGAGGCATTTATTTAAAAAAAGAACATGAAGACTATAAACATGAATGAATCTCCAGAGAGAATGAGTACAATGCTCATTTCTTTTGCTGGCCAAAAACTACCTGCTGCTTGGATTTCTATACAGGCCCATATCAGTCAATTAAAGTAGCCTAACCTTGAGATGACAAAGGCATGGATATGTGTGAGAAAAGCACCACACAACAGAAATGTTCATAGTCATTTCACCATTTAGACATCTTAAAATGTTGCTCGGCATTAATATATGGGCACTTTATTTGTGGCTCAGTCTTTGATAGAACTGCTCCTCCCCATCACATTCAGCTCTTTCTCAAAGGCTAGAGATTGTCACATTCAAGTCAAGTTTTATCATAAAGCAATTTCTTCACATTTACTTTTTGTTGCAAGACAAAATACCTTTTCTTTTCAATCCAGTCAAACTTCAGTGGGAGTGGATATTTTTCAGAAGCTGTATTGCCATTTGTAAAGGTTTTATTTTTTGTTATATTTATCTCTTGCACTTTTCAGATTTCTGTCAATGTCCATGGTAACAGCTACTATAGTACTCTCCATCCTTATGTGGTTTGAGAGCTGTACAATCCAAGGCCATTTGCAGGCTAGACCCTAAGCAACCACCAATTTGCGAGGCCAATAGTTATTTTTTGCCTTTGGAGACTATTATATAGGTGTCATTTGTCTGTCCTTTCTAGCTTGTGGTTTATTTCAAGGATGGTTGATCAGTAGACTTTATGTATTGGTTTTTCATATATTTTTACTCCTGAAAATATTACTTCTTACGTTAGTTTTGCTCCCTCTGTTTTTCAACTTGTTCATGAAACTCTTTTATGTGTTCAGGAGATTGGAGAGTTTTGCAATTCAGCTCCAGAGTGATTTTGTCCTGAAAACATTGTAGTGACATAACACCTGTCATCTCAAAACATGTTAACAAAACAAATTGGTGAAGAATTGTTTCATCTACTAATGCAGACAAGACATAGCAGTTGTTACGAGCAAAAAAAAAAGAAGCAACAAAAGTTGAAACTTTAGAAAGAACTAAGGTAGACATATTTTATTAACCTTAACTGGAATGTCAGTGTGAAAGTGTTATAGGATCTCTAATGGCTATAATTAAGAAAGGATTTGCCAATGGTTAAGTGTATCTGCCTAGACCTTGTGAGCTATCTTTTCAAGACTGTGTTGTGCGCATTTGATCTTTGCCTAGATCCTCAATGTTGAGCAATGCAGTGCTGAGCATCACAGGGCACAGACAGACATGTAGCTCCTGGGCCTAATTTTTGGCCATTCATAGAAATCACCATGAGTTAGACCAATCCTCCTGATCCAAAAGATAGTAACTATCGGATCCAGAGGACAGAGGATCAGCTCCATTTTGGAGCTGACCCAGGGAGAGAGACTGCCTCTTCTCTTGGCTTTTCCCCCACCTCCCTCCCAGCTCCATTGATGTTTTTGGATGGCAAAGGGGAGAAGGCAGGGGATGGAGGTCTGCGGCTTTCTCAGCCCCATTGGAAGGGAGGAGGCAGGTAGATTGGAGTCCCACCACAATGAGGCACTGCAATCCACTGCTGCCTCCCGCACTCCAGCAGGGCTGAGAAAATCCCAGAGGGACCTCCTTTCCCTGCATTCATCTCTTCCCATATAGAGACAGCAGCTGCAGCTCACTGTGCTGCAGGCAGAGCATACAGAAATTAACTAAGCCATTCCACGTAAGAGCAACTTCATTCAAACCCTCATACACTGAGAGTTAATTTGTCACCCATCGAAGGGCTCTGCAGCCATGCTCTTCTGTTTGGGCATGGCTTTAGAGTGATTTCAAGGGGCCAATTGTACAACAAATGTCATTTCTGTCTGCACTGACAATGCCTAACTTTCTAGTTTTTGGCTCCCAGAATGGATTCCATGTGCTTGAGTGAAGCATGTTAAGTTCCCTATTCAATGCACAGGTACGGTCAAATCCTCAGAATGAGATTCACAGCAGCCAACACACTAAGCAACACACTTAGCTACCTGGGCTCGCCAATAGGAAACAATAAAGAGACAACTGTCCCTTTTGGAGGTTATGAACTTAACCATAGACTTCCTATTCAGTTCAGGATTTAAAGCCCAGAATTCCCTTCCATAGTAAGGCACCCAAATCTTTCCTTGGAGAAAAAGGTCTGTGGCATTTTCCTTTTATCCAATACCTTATTAACTGAGTATTCACCCAAGATGTGAGATACCTGCTTTTAGCTTGAGGAATTGGACGAAGGGATAAAACACACCCTGTTCAAATTTGCTGATGACACTAAGATGTGGGGGGATGTAGGCATGTTAGAAGGAAGGAATAGGCTACAATCGGACCTAGA
>NW_017729028.1:23354321-23378491 GCF_001723915.1 Gavialis gangeticus | reverse complement strand
ACTCACATGGTCAGGGGCAGCAGGGCTGGCCCTACGAGGAGAGGCTATGGGACCTGAACCTGTTCAGCTTCCACAAGAGAAGGCTGAGGGGGTATCTAGTGGCCTGTTACAAACTAGTCAGAGGGGACCAGCAGGCACTGGGGGAGTCCCTGTTTCCCCGAGCACTATCAGGAGCGACTAGAAATAACGGTCACAAGCTGGCAGAGGGTAAATTCAGATTAGACATCAGGAGGCCCTACTTCACTGGCTAGGATCTGGAACCAACTTCCAAGTGAAGTGGTGCTGGCTCCTACCCTCGGGGTCTTTAAGACAAGGCTTGATAATCACCTTGCTGGGGTCATTTGACCCCAGTACTCTTTCCTGCCATGGCAGGGGGTCAGACTTGATGTTCTGCTCAGGTCCCTTCTGACCCTACTAACTATGAAACTATGAATTCAAACACAACTCCCACTTGCAAGGAGAGTATCCTAACCACCATGTCTTCCAACAGGAAGAAGAGAGCTTTTAACGCAGGTCCCCCAGGTTTCCCAGAAACTTCGATGAGTACTTCAACTATTGACACAGAAACACTACTATATTTTCAAATGAAAGTGTCTGTGACCACTCAGGGGCTTTTTGTTTGTTTGTTTTATTGGTTTTATTTTTGCAAAACTCAAAAGCATGAGTATGGGTTTAGCATATTGACAGCATCCCTATATAGGCCCCTCAGGGGACTTTAGGATGAGAATGCCTAGTCCGAGTAGTCCAGTTAGGCCAGGGGTGGCCAAAATATGGCCAATGGGCTGGATCTGACCTGCCAGGAATTTACATTCATCCCATCATGTCCCAGCTGCCAGCAGAGGGTTTGGGATTGATTGAGGGGGTAGAAAGGTAAGAAAGGTTTATTGACTTAACAAAAGCACAACTATGCAAGACAAACAAGACAAACAATGACAGAGTAGAATAATTTGTGTCAGCAACTTATCAGCAGTCCCCTCTGATGCACGATGTATGACAAGTTTCTTCTTCCACAAAGCTCAGCGAAGTCAGGCATCCCCAATCAGCGCTGTCCGAGAGGTACCAGGAAGGACTCTAGTATTCGGTTCTTGGGCCCACTGATTCAGGTCAACAGCTAATTAATCCCGTTTACACAACTGTATTTTCTTTTTGAATGATTTCCGGATGTGCTAGCCCATTTATAATTTCTGAGCTGTGCTAATAAGTTACAGCCATTCAGATTCTTTTTACTTTAACTGTCCTTAGACTGACCAATAGCAGTACAAGCCTTGCATTCCTTTGATAAGGTTAATTTTAACTACGCCACAGGGCTTTACTACTTCAAGGCTTTGCTAAATTTATTAGGCCTTTCTTCATACAAGGCCTTACTACATCTTGAACTTTAATTAGGCTCTTAGCAACAACTTATAGCTTAATATCTAAACAAATGACAGAAAAACACTTGGTCTAATCTTCATAAAGCCTTCAGCAAGCACCTTTATCACATAGACATAATTTCAGCTGTCACACCACAGGTGCCCACCAATGAACTCTAACCCACTCAGCCCTTCCACTTATAAGGGCGGGAGCGAGGTGCCCACATATTACCCACCCCCACAACATACCCTATTGCATTTCACTCCCACCCTTGTGAGCAAAAGGGTGCAGCCCAGACCATCCAGCAGCAGTTTCTGGGCAGGGATGCTGATAACACTGCTGTAGCTGCCAGGGGACCTGCTTAGCTTCCCTGGCCTCCTGCTTGATCCAGGCAGCAGGTTGGAAAGTGGTGAGAGGGGAGAAAGGAGGCAGCTGCAGGTGGGTGGGGCCAGGGAGCATGGGGCTGGGGCTGGCAGCAATGTGAAGCCCATAGCCAGGGGAGCGGTGGGAGCATGAAGCTCAGCTAGGCAGGGTGTAGGTATGAGGGAGGGTAGGAGGGCCTGGGTGTGAGGAAGGGTAGGGGGAGTGGGGACCTCTCACACACTCCCTCCATGGTACACGGTCCCCACAGCCAGCAGCAGCAGCAGGCAGGGGTGCCCAGGGCGCTTATGCCTGGCACAGGCACTGGCACCCAGTGGCGCACGGTTCCAGCCAGTGCTGCATGTGGGGGCAAGAAGTGCAGCCTGCCTAACCCATTTCTAAAGCAGGGACTCCACACAGTCCACATGCAGCTCCCACACTCACGCTCCCCTGAGGGAAGCCCTGCACTGAAGCCAGCTGCCTTCCCCACCCCCATGGATGGCAAGGGAAGAATGCAGCCAGCTCCAGTGCAGGGCTTCCCTCGGTGGTGCATGAGCTGCATGAGTGTCACATGGAGCCCCCGTGATACAGGTGGGCCAGGCAGGCTGTACTTTTTGCCCCCATGTACAGCACTGGCTGAAGCTAAACACCACCAAGCACCAGTGCCTGGGCTGGGCACAAGCACCACAAGCACCCCCACCTGCTGTTGCTGCTGCTAGTGGGGACTGCATGCCATGGAGGAGAGTGTGTGAGGAGATCTCCACACCCCCCACCTCCCTGCACACTGCACAAACCTCAAGCACCCACACCCTGTCCCCATAACCCCCCACATATACACCCCCAAATATTCTCTATGATCCCCACATGCACAGCCACCCCCACACACCCCACGCACAATATACAAGAGTAAGACTTTACTTTTTGAGTTATTATGCAATCTATATACACTACACAAACACAAATCATAGCAAATTTTTTTTGTAATAAAATTAAAATAAGTTATAGTAGGTGTTTGACTTTTAGTATATGATTTGGCTTTTTTTCTGGGTCCAAGATGGCAACCCTCCCCCAACAAAAGGAGTATTTTCAGAGGGCAAGGAGAGGGACTTCCGGTGGCAAAGGTTGGGGGTTAGAGGCAGGACTTCCTGTCCCAATATGGTGACTGGGGGCAGGGCAATTCTCAAGGGGTGGGACTACCTCTGCAGCCCTCGACAGCTCACCAGAACTCATTAAGCGGTGCTTCAGCCAAAATAATTGCCTGCCCCTGAGTCAGGCTACTCAGATCTACCCGAATGGTGGCAATTTTCAACCTATGAACAACAGAATATTAGCTGCTTAGGAAACTAGCGGTTTAGCATGAGTTTTAGGATCACAAGCTTAGGCTTAGATGTTTCTATTTGAATCAAATGTCCCACTTTAGGAACCAACATCCTTTTATGGATTGAGGCCTTAGAGTCTGTATAGTGAGGATACCACTTGGAACAGAAATACCATATATTAAAAGTCTGTCAGGTAGGACCATGTAAGTACCTAAGGGTATAATGATTACATGAATAATTTACATGAATGACATGAGCTAGGATATGACTTCATGGAGTATTAGCTGCTTGCGTTCATGCTCTTCTTATCCCACATTAAATACAAGGTAGGTCCTCAATGAAAGTGGGGTAAACGGTCTTGAATTTGCTCTCATAGCCTGACATGGATAAATACCATGCAGCAGCCAAGGTGCTGCAAGTTTACCAGCTAGCTTACCTTGAAATAATCTTTTGTGTAGCTGTACCTTAAATAAATAGTTGACATAAAAAAAGAAAGACAAAGAAAGTCTTACTTGCAGTTTGGCTTCCAACAAAATGCCTCAACAGTTCACCAATAAGAATATTGCCTTTCCTTTCTTCCGGAGTGGGGGGGAGCAGGAGAGCCAAATCATGACTGGTACATGCTTGTGACTATCCTATCTTTCTTTTCCTATCTCTTCATCACACAAGGGCCAGCAGGATGTACTAAAGAAGGGTTTCCTTAGAGCTCTACTTTCTCCTCGCTTCAACCAGCCCTTAAGGATATGAAAAGAAAAAACCCCTTTGAGTTGCTACCCAGTACAGCATGTTGAGCTGTGTGCCCAGCTACGTCAGCACATCAAGGAAAACAGCTCTAGGGAACACTTAATATCATCTGGTGGAGAGAAAATTTGTATACAATGTAAATATTGGACAGTCTATCTTTCTGCATTGTTATTGTTAGACTCCTTACTGCTTAACCTGTGTGATACAGTCCCTGTCAGTCTCTGTTGTACCTGAAAGTTCCTGTAAACAAGCACCATTATGATAAATCTCTTGAGTTTCCCTGAGGCATTTTTCTGCTGCTCTAAGCCTGAGGTCACTGTGCAGTCAGTTCTGCAAATATTCCCCTTGACTACCAACTACGAGGGCACCAGCCTGTACGCTGTGATGCTGGAACATTTTAATAATAAACTCACAATACAGAGCTCTTGGAATTGGCATCTTTAGCAAGTTTGTGAAATCTTTTCATTTCTTCTAAGGACCAGGGAAAAAAAGTCGGTGTGTCAAACTGTCAATGAAGAAAAGAAATTGTCCCTGAACATAGGCTGTTACTGAGCAGACAGTTCTGGCATAGACAGTCCCACCATTTCACAGTGAATCACTGATGACAAGTTCACAGAAAGGTGCTTCCCTTCTGTAGGGGTAAAAATACAATTAAACTGATCAGCATTATGTAAGGACTGCATTTTTGAAATGTTGGGGATTGGATTTGTATTTAAGTTCCCAGATGTCCACTTTAGGCAACTAATGGTTGGCTTACGTGCCTAAATGTCAGTCCGTCAGTCCATATCTGTAAATTGGATTTGTCCCTCCTGTAGAGGGGGGATGAACTGTAATGTGCCTCAAAATGGGGGAACAGGCACCCCTAGGCTCCACGTAGGCAGCTCTGTGCAGGGGCTCCATGTACCTCAGCACAGGGGCTCCTGGGCTGGCTGCTCTCCCATCTCAAGACACACTGTGCCCCAACTAGGTGCTCCAGGGCTGGCTGGGGTGCAGGGTGCCTCAGCATGGGGGCTTCATGTGCCCCCGCATTGGGGCTCTGCACTGGAGCTCCTGCACTGAAGCACACGGAGACAGGGGAGCATCCAGTCGAGGACTGCCTGCTCCCCTGCCTCAAGGCACACAGCGCCACGGCCAGCTGGAAAGCAGATGGATGGGACACAGGGTGTCTCAGTACAGGGGCTCCTCCACGTGCCATTGCACAGCTGACTGGAGCACAGGGTGCCTCTACACAGGGACTGCCTGCTGGCTAGCCCCACATTGAGGAACTCTATGCCCCAGACAGCCTTCCCTGAAGAGTATGGAGCAGGAGGACAATGTGCCCCACTGCAAAGCGCATGAGCAAGGCCATGCACCGCAGCACGTAGTAGCAGCACAAATTTGTGCTGCTACAGAAGCACACCCCTGCTCATGTGGACACAGTCTGGCAGTCCTGTAAGCCAGGCAGCATGACTCTTCTGGCTTGATCTGGCCTAGGCCATATGTTGGCAGCCCTGGAATAAAGGGAATAAAATATAGAGCTTGAATGAGTGGCCCCAGAAGAATACAGATGAAAGCAGGACAAGGGAAGATCTATCAGGCTGTGGCCTTGCAGCTAGGGCTTCAACATACCTGGCCCCCTCCCTACCAGCAGAGAGGACAGACAGGTTCAGCTGACCCCTCACCTCTTGCAATATAAACCTCTGACCCAGAAGAGGAGTGTTTGAGCAACAAGATTTAACCCTGTACCCAAGCTGTTGTCCCCTTGGCTTATGCTGCTACTGGCTTCCTGACAGACTCTCTGACTATCTGACCCAGCTTGTCCACGGACCCCAGGTCTCACCTGACCCTTTGGATACCTCACCCAATTCTGATTCAATTTCCTGGATACCTGACCTGGCTAGCCTCCTGACCCCGTGCTCTGCCTGGCTATCCAAATATTTGATTTGGTTCCCTGGCTTTGCTACTCTCCAACTTGGCATGCTCCCCTTAGACCTTCACTGCTTCTCCTAACCCTAACATAAAACCCAGAACCGGCTGCTGATGACCCAGCATGACAAGATGTATATTGTTAAACAAAAAATATAGCATGATCTGGAAGTTTTGTCTGTCCTTAGCAACTCGCAGGGCAACTGTGTCTGGCTGCTAATGGAGGAGCTTCAGGAGGTTGGTGCTATTGGAGGCAAGTTGGTAGAGTTGTCACAGAAACATGGTGCCATGCCAAAGGCTTATGCTTCCTGTAGATTTGAGGGCTTGCTGTGATCCCAGCAGATCCTCCAAGATTTAAGAACAGAACTTACAGTTTATTCCACATTAGGCCAATCTATCAGCAGAGGAGTGGAAGGTCACTTGGTCACCTCCTGGACTTGATGACCAAATTCAGTGCCTTTCCACTGCAGGCAAACATATCTGACAAGCCCTTGCATAAACTGATTGTTCTGATCTTATCATGGCAAAATTGGAGGGGAATTTTATGGCCATATTCTTCCCTTTCTTCTCCTCTGGTAGATGTTATCATGAAAAAGGATAATCTCATCCTTTGGCTGGAAGCCCTAATGGAAGCAGTTTTGTATTTCACTGCCCTACACTCTGAAAACTAATTCTGGCACGACCTCCCTCTGCAACCTTAGGCAAGAGCCTTAATATCTGTCTCATTATTCTCCAAGGTTAAAACTGAGATAACAACATGCACATGTCTCACAGTTAAAGTTGATCTGTTCTTATAAAGGTAGAAAGTGAAGCATACTTGAGTGTACTGAACTTAAACCCCACTGCATGTAAGTTTTATAGAAAAAAAAATTACAGTGGGAGACAGTCCACTGTTCTGTGAGACAGTATTTTCCATGACTGAGTTACAAACAAAAGGATTCTCAATTGTAAAGCAAACCACAATTTTGTAAAATAGTAACATGGTTTATTGTTTTCTACAAATGCAAGCAGGGTTTCCTAGTGTTTGTACAGCCACAGCTGTCAGAGCACTTGAGATGCATTGGGTGAGAATTGCCAGTGGGGCAAATGGACTTCTGCTAATAAAAGATGTTCATTTGTATCCACTTACATGAAGCGAGAAACTTAGTTCTACCTATGTAACTTTGAGGAGCAAGACTTCTCTCAGTATACTAACCCTTGAGCAGGATATAAGAACATCTGTACCTGGTAAAAGCAGGCCTTTCTAATATAAATTAAGAAAAATACCCATTGAAGATGGAAGGGTGGACAGAGATAGGACAGACTAGTATTGGCCATAACTGCTGAGTGGCTAAAACAAAGCATTATTCTTCCTTTCATGTGCACTTTTTAAGTCATCATATATACAAATAAGTATGAACTCTTTAATTAGAGGGTTTTTTTCTTCAATATTGGAAACAATGCCTTCACAGAAAAATAAAGCCTGGATATCCAGTGTTTATGAGTTTGGGTGAGATGATGAAGTTACCTTTCACCACTACACAAAAACAAGTTCAGTGTAAATTGTGTGCCAGTTCCTAGTATGTTTACATTTTGAAGGGTTATTGATGTGAGTAGCAAATGAAGTGTAAAGAAAAGGCTCCAGCTGCTTCTCATTTTGGATTCATCCTTGGTGCAAGAATCCTGAGTAAGCACTAGAGTGGAGAAGTTAAACTAAGAACCATTGCAGTTATGCTCAGAAACAAAAGAATTAATGCCCGTTTCCAACATCTTGCAGGGTGCTATAACACTGCTTTGATGCACATGTACTGCACTGCTGTTTAGTGAGTCTGATGGGGACAAAGGTGGAAGCAAGAAACATAAAAAATGAATCCATTCGAAAAACAAAATGGGGGGTTGCTTCCTTTGTTCACTTGATTTTTTTAAAAAATAACAATAGCTAAGATCATTTCTTATGTAAAAAATAAACTCTGAAATTATTATTTTGCATATTAACCTAATTGTTTAACTACTTTGGACATTTCTCAGCTATCCCCCAAAACAGTCACTTTTGCTTGCCATAAAATATCATAAAGTCTTTTGTTGTTGTATACAATATGTCTATTTTAAAAACTGTCCTTTTTTAAAATGGTCTAGTGAAACATCATTTGTTGTCTTTATTGTTACTGTAACCAGCTCCAGGTCTGTACTACATATTTTGTTTGACTGGTACTAAGAAATATAAAATGCAAATTATGAACAAAACAAGAGAGAATAAAATGTGAGCACACACAAATTCCTGCAGCTAAAACATTACTGGAAGGGAGAATAGCTGAAAAGTTGTTCTTTGATTTTAATTTAGTTGTGTATTTAACTATCTTGAAGGCCATCTTGAAAAAACAATCCTTGCCAATAGATGCCTACACAAACTCACTGGCCACCTCTGCACAAGATGCTGACTGCACAGTAGCTCATTACTACTGCTCAGTAGGGCTGTGCAAAGCTTTGGCAGCCAATTCAATTTGGAAGAGATTCAGCCCGATTCGGCAACCAAATCGCCAGATCCGAATTAAATCGGGAGACCCATTAAAAGGGTCTCTGAATAGATTCAGAAAAGATCCAGAAAGATTTGAAGATTTGGAAAGCAGACATGCAGGAAACAGAAACTGAGAAAGGGGGAGGGAGGGGGAACTGCTCTGATATTTTCATCTGTGGCTGGGCAGTGATGGTGATCTTTCTCTGAGTTCCCTTCCAATCACAGTGCTCCGGGGAAGGGATGGAGAAACAACATATAAGGCTGTGTCTGAACTGATCTGTGCCTTTTGTAAGCTGTCTCTCTTGAACCAGCAGCATCTGAAAGGCTCTGGCTTGCTGTCTAGAGTCTTGGTACCTGCCCCCTCTCGTCTGTGTTTTTCCTGACATTTAGTCATCACTGTGCACTGCAGGAAAGCACAAAATATTTTACAGACAGATACACATTTTGCAGCACACCAAACATTATGAAGTGTGCTGGAAAGGCAGGTGCCAGGTCTTCTGGCAAGGAAGGGAGAGGGGGCAGAGGGAGAGCTGCAAGTCCCTACCCACCCCTGACATAGATGCACCCTTTCCTGGCAGCAGTGAGTCTTCTGCTGCTAGTGGGAGCAAGAGGTGGGAGCTGTGTCTGGACCTGCAGCACCACCACTAACACCACCAACCACCAGCAGCATGACAGTCTCCACCCCAATTTCAGTTCCCAGCATGAGCCTTCCAGTGCCAGAAGAGGAGCTGAATCTGGAAGCAGTGGAGCTGAGTGCCATAGCAAAAGAAATTCTGGGGAAGGAGGGGCAATCTGAGTTTGTGCTCCACACCCCTCAAAGTTCCCCTAGAGGCTGGTCTCTTCAGAGGAGGTTGTGAGGGCAGGTAGCTCCTCCTGTTGTTGTGCCTCTGCCTGGTGAGAGGGGTATAAGGCAGGATCCCCACCCACAACCCAAAAGCAGGTAGGTAGTGTAGTGTGGGATCATTTTGAGGAGGCAGCTGATTCCTGCCAGCACGGCCAAAAGCAGATAAGCCGGGGCAAGGACGAGAAACACTTCACCACCACTACCAGCCAGCTCATTTCAAAATGCAGAAAGGTAGTGGGCCACTTCCACCGGAGCGTCGAGTGGGGCAAGATGCTATGGGACAAACAGTTAGAGTTGAGCATCCTGCAGCACAAAATCATGCAGGATGTGGAGACTCAGTGGAACTCTACATACCAGATGCTGGAAAGGCCGGTGGAGCAACAGATGGCAATCCATGAGATGGCCTTGCTTGGGGAGATTGGGATCAGTGGCCCCCTTAACAAACAGAGTTGGATACCATCTCCCCAATCTTGGTGGTCATCGAGGTCACCAAGAGCCTCATTAAATATAAAAAATCACTGACTCAGTATAGACATTGAATTTATGACACGCCAGATTTATAACTTGCCTGCCATCTGACTCCCCAGTTACCTCTCCACTTTTACCTGCTACATCCCCCTTCCCCTCCACCCTCCCAGCCTGCCTATCACCCCCTGATGCCTCAATTTACATTTTCACTGACTGGCTTTCTTGCCTACAGCCCAGCCTCTGGCTTCTTTACCATTCCTAGCATCCAGGAAGAGAACATACCAACTGCAGATGCTTCCTCAGCCAGATGAAGGGTATTTAAACCCAAAAGCTTGCTCAGATATATTTCTCCAAAGATATCAGATTGACCCAAAAAACCTTGTCTGCCTCTGTTCTTAGACTAACACGGCTACAACCTACACCCCTTAACACACACAAGTGATATGAGTTTTGCTTTCAACAGTTTGAGGGCCACTTCCACAGAAACCCCTGCATCTATCTCCTTGAAACTTGGCAGGCTTCATGCCCTCAGAATGGGCCACCATCTCTGCTGTTGTCATCCCACTCTACCTTAACACACACAAACAATATGAATTTTGTTTTCAAGAGTTTAAGGGGCACTTTCACAGAAACCCCTCCACTTATCTCCTTGAAACCTGGAAGGCTTCGTGCCTTCAGAAGTCACTACCATCTCTGCTGTTTTTATCTGAATCAGCAAAAAAATGACAAAGTTATAGGTATTTTAGTGATTCCCCATTATACTCTATGGCCAAATCTCCCAATCAGCACCAAATCTCTGAATCTGATTCAGCCAAATCGAATCAGGACAGTGACTTGAATCACCAAATCGAATCACTGTCCCTCCAAATCGGCTGAATCCAAATCAAATACTTGCCGCTTCGCATGGGTCTATTGCCCAGAAGCTCGTTACTACTGCACAGGAGTGATGGGTAGCACAAAGCATGATGCAACACTACTGTGCAGTAGTAACAAGCTACTGCACAGTAGTAATGAACTATTGTGCAGTCAGCATCACCAAAAAGCCATTTGGGGACACTACTGTGCAGTAAAGGTGGGAATTGCTCAGTCATTTACTTGTGTGTGCAAGTAGTAAATGACTGTGCAGTAACAACTGCGCAATCAGTGTCTCACGTAGATGCGGCCACTGACTTAAATGCAGCCGCTTAGATATGGCCACTGACTTAAATCTCCACAGATCAAAGTGTCTGTCTTTTGGATCCAATTGAAAAATCAGGGCCTGTCTTTTTTATGTCTTGTTGTTAAGTCATCTTATTTTTTTAAGTAATGGCACTGAGGACTTTCACATGTTATGGAAGTTAATAACTGTAAGATAACATTACTTAGAGGTGATGACATTGACCAAATTAGTCCCAAAGTGTTGATTAAAGAAGACTTTCAATTTTATAAATGTCGAAACTAAATCAAAGCTGATATAGGAAATGATTTAGTTCCTTAATTAAAGAACAACATCCAGTTTATATATCTTAGAATGAACAAGGACTTAATAATTGCACAAGTAAAGTGCAAGGTTTTAATATACCGCGAACAAGAGAGTATAATCCTTCATTTAAAATAAGATGAATATTAAAAGATCGCTGAAGGGGGAAGACACTTATAAATTCTTTTATTCAAAAACAGATGGTTTTAGTTCCATTGTATTTTCTAAAATTCTGGTAGTTAAAGCTCGTAAAGAATAGAAAGACAAGTATTGATTGTGATCTGACAATTAAAAGACTACAAATTAACAACCCAGCACATCAATTAAGAAAATGTTCACACGAAGAGATTTGTCTTGCCACATTCTGAGGTGCTAAGTCATCAGGAAAAAACACTGCAAATCAAGACAAGACACAGGTGACAAAAAGAATATAAAAATATACAAGTAATTCTCAAGCCAGCATGCCATGGGCACCCTGAGTGCCTTGATATCCTTTCAAGGATGTCATGGGGTACCACACAGATAGGTGTGCAAACATGATTCCCAAGATAAATCAAGGGGGCATGTCCCCATGAGCACTCGTGCATGCATTCCCCCAGGGACAACTAGCAGTGGCATGTATTTGTACCACTGTTAGCTGTCCCAGTGGAATGTCTCTACACATGTGCTGTGGTGCACGGCAGATTGCCTCAAGTGGCATAGTGGGGGCTGAGGCCATCACTGGACTGGCCCCAGCAGCCTTACCTCTAAGTAGTAGGGGTTCGTGATTGCTGCGGTGCTGGGGCGGATGGAGCATCCCACAGAAGCTTCTGGCAGCAGGCCTGAAAGTGGACCAGAACCACTTCTGAGTCCAATGCAGAGCATGCTGGCCCCCTCCCCACACACCCTGGGCTTGGAGACTGGTGCTTCCTGGGTCTGGGGGTGTACCCAGGGTCCCTCTGCAGCCAATTGCCAGGGCAGGGGTTGTGGGAGGGCCCCCAACCATGCTCCCCAGCAGACCCAGAAGTGGACCGGAAGTACTTCCGGTCCACTTCCAGCTTCACTGCCAAGCATGCTGGAGAGACCCCCATGCTGCTGTGGGATGCTCCATCTGCCCCAGCACTGCAGCGATCATGAGCTGCGCTGCTACCTCATGGTATGTAGAAAAAACTTTTACAGTTGTGCCTGTGTCCGAACCGCTGATGCGCCAAATCAGCATCGAATTTTCAGATTCAGATTCAGCCAAATCAAATCGGGGACAGTAATCCGAATCAACGGAACGAATCACTGTCCCTGATTCAGGCTAAATCCGAATCCGAATCAAATAGGACCCATTTCGCACACCCCTATAGTGTATAACCCCTGTATAAAGATAACCCCTACCTCAACAAGCTTGAGCTGTAAAAGGCAGACAGATGGAACACCAGACTTGATGGGGAATTCAAACATGCCCTTATTATTTCTATCATTATCATTATTACTATTCATTAAATTTATAATACATTTTCTAATTTTAATAGTAATAATAAATATAATTATAAACTCACCTCTTTGATGTCTATAAAAAGACTAATACTTTCTGGAGTAGAAAGAGAACTCAATAACGTTTAGTTAAACAGGGACAAGAGTAGCAGCATTCTTTATAAAAAAGACACATAACAAAATAAAAATGGGAATGAGGCTGCTTAACTATAGTTTCAAGAGCAGTTCTTGACAACAGATTGGAAGGCCTGGGACAGAGAATTTCTTATCATGCAGGAGCCAAGATACAGCCAAGAACAGCCCTGGAGGACTCTGAGGTTAACTTAAACTTGATGTAGTACCTAGGAAAGAGCCAGAGGAAGGACTGCAAGATGAAGTGACAGGTGCACTGGAAAATTATTTGGAGATATTTGTATTAAAAGTACTTAATAATTGCAGAATATTTTTACTTTCCTACACAATAGCCATTTGGCTACTACTGCACTGGTCTGCAAAATGAGGATTTTAATCAAAAAACACAATAGGCAGATCCAGTTCAGAGTTAGTGGAAATGTTTTGCAATGGGTTAACTTGCAAAATTACTTTTGCCAAGCCAAATGGCTACAGGTTTTTCTTCTTTCCTTTTAAGACATCTAAGCTCTGGGTCAAATGTTTGGATAAAGTAAGTCTATGCAAATTTGCCTTTTGCTGTACATAGCCTTTCTGTCCCTATTATATTATTTCAGAGTTTTCTGTTAAAGTTATAATGCTCTTAATCTTCTTCTCTCTGATATCTACAGGAACAAGGACAATGGTGGAAACACTCAGCCCTAATAGTTCAGAAGCTTAGGCTAGCACATGCATTCATCAAATGCAAATAATGTCTATGACAGGCTGCATCATTCTAATTTACTTTAACAAATCTCAAAAGCTTTTTCATAAAAAATTTTCAATAAAGAGTTTAATTTTTTGCCACAATTAACGCTCTTCTTTTGGCTTAAGTGCACTGTACAATCATTATATAAGCTTTAACAATCTCAGTGCCCTTTAAGAAGTTTGTTAGAAGTTTTATTCTTTTTCTTAAGCCTCTAGTGTTTTCATCTATGATTTTATTCTAAAAAAGTTTTATGATTGAAACTCCACTTAGTATAATACCCTCTCCTTTATAAATCATGCAGCTCTCCTTAATGCTAAAGGAAATTAAACACAAACACAAGGGTGTGATACCAGTGTAGAGTCTCTTATACTTAAAATAGGTTAGAGAATGTCCCTGTATATTTAATGAGCATGATTCTCTTGTTTACAATGACATAACACCATTAGGAGAACTGCAGTTATCTTCATTGCATTAAGGACCAGATTCTGTCCTGTTTATTCATCTTGAATAATACCTTACTCCACAAGTAATCCTATTGTAAGGTATTAATCAATAAGAGGAAGGACAACAAAATGTGACCATTATACTTCATGTCAGCACAAGGTACACGGAGGATATTTTTATCATTGCCTTCCATGTTCAGTTTTCATTCCAAATGTCTTGTCTAAAGTATTATTCTCAGCTTAATTCTTAAAACATTAAAGAACCCAATTAAAGAGGCATAACGATCCCATGGCTGAAAGCTGAAACAAGATAAATTCAGACTGGGAATAAGGCTTTTTTTTTTAATGGGGAAGGTTAATTAATCATTGGGACCTAGGGATGTGGATGATTCTCCGTCACTCAAAGTCTTTAAATGTTACCTTTCTAAAAAAGGTTGCCAGTTACCTTTCTGAAAAAAGATACCTCAAGAAGAAGTGATGGTCTTAATGCAGATTATTGGTAATGTTCTTAGTCTTGGTTATGCAGACTAGATGATCATAACAGTCTTTTCTGGATGTAAGATGTATGAATGTATGTTTCATTTTCTCCTTTAAAGCACTGAAGCAAATTCATCCCCTAAATCAAAGGCAGCTCCAACCCTACGTAAGTGATAGGGATTCACATATCAGAGCACAGACTGCATTGACTTTTAATCTCCTGTTTGATTCCTCAGCTTCCTTTCTCTACCCCTGTGTCTCTTTCTGTTTAGACATAGCCAGTTCACCCATATTAACGTTCATTCAAAGCACGAACACATGCCAAATCATCCCATTCACCCCAATTTTCATTTATTTGTTCACTTCATTCTCTCATAGTCCCAAATTCATGTTCACACACCAAACATGAGACTCGCCAGTCTAATTCATTCATTCTCCTGGATCACTGACAGAATCCAGTACAGATGCTAGCGGGATTCCTGCTGGCCATTGAAGGAAATGCAACTTCATCACTTGGTCCCAAGCCAAAGACACACCGTAACCTCAAAGTGAGACTAATAAGATTGTGATGGACACTTTATTTTCCCCTATTCCAATATGTGGGAGAGGAAGGGAAATAGAGTTTCAAATTAAGGTGTGTGTTCTCTGTATAAACAGGTAGTTTGGAAAACCTGATTCCAACATAAGTTTGCAAGTTACTGTAGTGTCAGCTGGGGAAACAACACTGTAGTATAACAATATGAATTACTATCTTCCATTTGCAGAACATTTAATGTTCCCTTTTGCATTAACTCTATTGGGAAAAAAAATGAAAACCCTCTACACATTTCAGAGGCCAGATAGCTCACATAGATAGGCTATTTTTGATGGGCTATAGTTCAGATGGAACATTTCTTGCAATTTTGAAAAAAATGATGTAGGTAGAACATATACCATGTAGTATACTTAAATGTCACCAAATTTCAACATTACAAGAATCAGTATTACGCTTTTTATGCCTTTTCAATATATGAATCTACGTTCCTGGGGACAGTTTGGGAATCATGCATTGTAATAATTCCCCTCTATAAGTCTTTTTAAATGAAACATTATGTATTTGTTCAAATGGCTGCCTCTACTGTTACATTCTTTCTTTTACAGCTTAATGCTCAGCAAACTTAATGCAAAGTCTCCACCTAGTGGCCAACAGTAATCCACTGGCTTCAAAATGTTTTGGTTCTTATTCAGATTATTCTTTTTCAATAACTCTCTTGTTTAATCAAATCAAAACAGCTTTTACTAAAGACTAAAATGTTTAATAAAGTAAAGTAAATAGGAGATAAAAATTTAAACTGTGGAAGCAATAAAACCATAATTCTAATGTGGCTATACAGACATTCACAGTGGCATTTCAAATTTTGTCTCTAGGGCTGTAAACAAATGTATCATGTGAGGCAGTTCTGATTGTTCCAGTTTTGACCCAGATCCAAACAGGAACAGCCCAGCCATTTACACATGTAGCTCTTCCAAGCTGCACTGCTGTTCTTCCACCAGTGGGTAGGGAGAGAGCACAACCAGACAGACTCCACCCCTGGAATGACGCACAATTATTTTGAATGACCTGTAATTAATTTAAAGACACGATTGAAAAAGACATAAGGGAAAGAGTGCATTGTAGATCTCTGAGCCAAAAAGAACCACCAGAATCATAATCTAAGAAGAAAATGAAAGAACAAGGTGGAACAGAAAATAAATTTGAGATTCCAAATGAAGAAAAGTTTGGAAGCTTCTGTTGGAAGCTAAATTAACGAACAAAATAGGCTCCAGTCTTGGTTGAAGCCTCTAGTTACTATAAGCCCAGGGTTTATGGCGCTGCTCTGTGACAGGAAGTTCTGGGTTGTAGTCCTGTTCTCAGCATTGTTTATTAATTTCCCATTAGATGGTCATTCATTAAAAAACAGAAATAAGTCCAGCAGCAGTGACTAGAAAGCAGAACTCTGCCTTCCTCTCCCTGAAATTATTTTCTTCATTGTGCAATCTATGTGCATAATTTGGATGTGAACTGTTACTATCAGGATGTAGTTTACTGTCCATTTCAGACTGCTGGAAAAACTCCACTCTCCAAGGAGAAAGGGAAAATAAAGGGAGTTTGTTTTGATTTAGGAAGGCCCTGGTCACAATCAGGAGCTTGGGAAGGGTTATGATCCCTGCTTGAACTGGTCCCTCGGACAATGGATATGTGCTCTCTAAACTTAAAGAGATAAAGACATGGATGTAAATCAGATTTCCTACCTCTCAAGTGAGTGTTTGAAACACTATTTATAAGCTTATCTCAATCCCTCCTGCTGGAGCTGTTCCATTTTGTCTCAAGTGCATAAGCAGTCATTGAGCCAGAGAGGAAATAAATATTATATTTAATCTCATATGACATGCCCTGTTTTTCCCAAAATCAGCCCTCCAGAATTGGGGTTCATAGCTTAAGCAAGGGAGCAAATTTTTCTTCACTGGAATAGAAGCAAGGATGAATAAAAGTATGAATGCATGGTGGTCTAATGGTTCCCTGAATGGTTGCTGCTGGCCTTTGGCCCCAACAACTAGAAGGGGCAGAGTCCCATGATAACCCTCTCATAGATGCAGTACCTATTGGTTGAGCCTAAAGGTTTATGTTTGAAGCAGTAACTGAGCTGGCTTAAAGCAAGTAAGCTTCTGCATGAAGCCTGCACTATCTTGATAAAGCTAATGGTATGGAAACAACACTTCATTATTTACAGGAACTTGTGTAAAGAACTATTACCAGTAAAGAGTTAACATTCTTGCTGCCTGCATGGGTCTAGGGACTTGCCTGGATGCTGTCCTGTCATGCAACGAAGTTCCTGCCTCACCCAGACTGCCTTTTCTTATGGCATACCTCCTGCCACGCTATGTTACCAGGAGAATTTATACTGTGTCAGAGCTGGCCATGACTCTGGAAAAAAAAATTCCCTGCGTTCTGTCTTTCAAAGAGAGGTGTGTCTTATTTAGGGTGTGTAGGGGGAAGAGGTCTTGTGTGAGAAAGTCTAGTAAGAATAACGCTCTGATCTCATGGTGGAGACACTCAACCAAGCGGATGAATGCCTCTGACTTCTATTGGCAGAAAAGGTTCTTTGGGTGAATCTCATATCTATTATGACACCAACATAAATAGTTGGAACATTTTTCTTAGCAAGCTTTCAGGTTTAAAAACCCTTCAAAAGGCTGAAGAAGCATCTGCAGTTGGTCTGGATGGCATGAATAGTAAAGAAACCAGAGGCTGGTCTGCATGCAAGAAAGTCAGTGAAGATGTAAAGTGAGGAGTCAGTGGGTGAGAGACAGGCTGGGGGGGTGGGGAGAAGGGGGATGAATGTAGCAGGTAAATAGTGGAAATGTACCTGGGGAGTCAGATATCAGGTAGGTTATAATGTGTCATAAATCCAATGTCTGTATTTAGTCCATGATTTTTTTGTATCCAGGAGGTTGATGAAGAGAAGATCATAGGCTCATCTCTGGGAAGTGTTATGTAAGTTCCCTTTGAGGATTAGAACTGAGAGATTGGAGAGAGAGGGGTTTTCTTGTGAGAAATGTGCCCCCACAAGTCATTGGGTATTCTTGTCTTTAATAAATTTCCACTGTGAATTCATTCTGGTGCGTAGTTGTTGTTTGGTCTCTCCTACATAGTCTCTATCAGGGCATTTTGTGCATTGGATGAGATATATAACATTTCTGGAGGTGCAGCTGTAAGATCCAGGAATGCTGATGGGTGGGTGGGGGTGGGGTAGTATTTGCGGCGGTGGTGGAGATATGCTGGCAGAACTTGCATTTCTTGTCATGGTCTAAATCCATTCAGTGTGTTCTAGGCCATAGGAAGTTTGCTTCTAGTTATGAGGTTGGCAAGGTTCAGTTCTTGTTTGAAGGCTAGGATGGGTGGTTCTGGGAAAATCCAGGAATTCCATCCATCCAGGAAGAGCATACCCCAACTGCAGATGCTTCCTCGGCCTGACCCGAATGTTTTTAAACTCAAATGCTTGCTAAGAAAATTTTTTCCAACTATTTAAGTTGATTTAATAAAAGATAGCAGATTCACCCAGAGAACCTTGTCTGCCTATGTTGTTAGACCAGTGGTTCCCAACCTTTTTGAAGGGGAGGTCCCCCATGTGCCCATGCCAAGCTTGGCAGCAAACCCAGAAGCACCATGCACAGAAGTGCCAGCAGCAAACTCAGAAGTGTTCTTCTTGAATACTTCATGACCTTCCTGAGGGCCCCCTATGACCCTAATTTGGGTCATGACCCTAGGTTGGGATCCACTGCCTTAGACCAACATGGCTACAACCTACACCTCTGACTTCTATTGGGTGAAAATGAAATATCAACACTGTACAAAACAACTTCAAAGTGGGCTCTCCCATTTTTAAGCCAAAAGCATTTGAAGAATTTGACCTAAATTGCTTTAGGTAACTATAAATATATTGGGGGAAAAAATTCTGAAAAAAATACCTGGGACTGAGTAAAGACTGAACAGGGAACTCAAGATACAGCCAAAGTTTCTAATTTAATTATTCTAATTGTGTAAATACATATTATCTTTAAATCCCCTCCAATATGATCTGCATTAATATGAGGACTTCGTAAATGTTTTATTTTTCCCACCCCAATATATATCTATATCTATATCTATATCTATATGTATAGATATATAGATATACACACACACATACTTACATATATATATATATATTAAGAAGCACAAAAACAATGGACATGGAATGGAACAGGCACAAAGGCAAACTCCCATTTAAGAACTGTTGAGATTTTCTCAACTTCACCACTATCATATAATGAAATAAATCAGGAGCAAAAAATACCTTTGAGGTCATCCACTCTATCCCCCTAAGGATTATTTTAGGATTGTTCCCTTCAAGTAATTCATCTAATCTAGTTTTAAATAAGCCATATAATGAGGCTTCTACAGCTTCCCCTGGGAATTCATTCTACAATTTAATAGATCTCATTTCCAGGAAGTTTAAATTATTTTTAATTTCCTCCCATTAGTTCTAGTTATATATAATTACATTATACTTCATGCAGTAAAACTTATTTGAAATGCAATAAATAGTCAATTTCTTTAAAAAAAAACCCTCTTTGCAATCATTAATAAACTTACATTATTCTAACAGGTTATTCTTTAAAAAAAACCCTAATTCTAGTGAAAGATTCCTAAGTAACAGCTCTGGAGAGAAAAATCATCTGTTTATATCCACAGAACAGGTACAACATTAAAGCAAGAGTGCCTACATCAGTGACCTACCCAAACAAACGGTATTAACACGGAGGAGACAGGCAAGGTCAGCCTTGACTTCCTCAGACCCCAACATCTCCTTGTGGAGACTTTGAAAATGAGACTTTCCTGAAGCATAAGAAGGGGAAGCAAGGGAGAAACATCATAGGAGCTAAAAATACTTACCAGCCAGAAGAGAAGGTGAAGCAGAAAGCAGCAGCCACTTACAAAATAGACCCTCTAGGGCTACAGCTCCTTGCTTCAGTCAGATTTACATTCCTATCTCATACCCTCACACCCATCTCTGGAAAAGATTTGTGTGAAAACTGTTCTTATAAAAAGGGCAACCCTAGGGACGTTTAGAAGGGATGCGGTAGCTATATGCAAAAAGATTCCTTCAGTGTGTTACATGCTATCACTAAATCATGCTATGAGTAAGTGTTATATTGCTATGGGCTTCTTTCATAGAAAGGGACACTCCCCTCTGGAGAAATGCAGTTGAGACCATTAAGTGTTTTTCTACACTACAGCCACAGAAGTACACTGTAGAAGTAGCCCCAGCGAGCATTACACTACCTGGCTCAGGTGCTGCTAGTGATCTAGCCACAGCAGCGTATACTGCAGCCAGGGCTCATTTACCCTGTTTCTCAGGTGGGTTTTTCAACCTATGCTAACTTGTTTGGCTAAACAGCTCTTAATACCTGAGCCAAGTAGCTTAAAAGTACTTTGGGTGTGTCTATACCTGAAATAATCACACTTTTGACTGCAGTACAGACACAACCTAACTGTCTGATGCAGGACAATCATACTTTTTTTACAGTAAGGAAGTGTGCCTATTAAAAAAGTTTTGAATCAGCAGTGACGTTTACTAAACATGGAGAAAGTATGACATTTGCTCTGTTCCTACCTCCTGCTTTTGCTGAGATTGCCAAACCCAAAACCTTTGGTGAGACTGATATTCTTTTTAGAATTGATTAACTTCTCTACAGTCCTCAGAAGCTAAAGGTAGTCTGAAGAAACTCTCTGTATTCCTGAAACACACATTGCATCAGGAAAACTTTCTTTAAAAACTTCTGAAAATAACAGAAACAAACCTCTCAGAGACTGTCTCTCAAGGTGCTCTGTCTCTGTTGCTGTATTGTAGTATCTAGGGACCACACACTTGGAGACGCTATTGGGATTACTGGGGACTGTATTCTGGTAAATAATTACACAAAGGGTACATCTATACGTTGCCGTACATCAATGCTGCTATGGTGCTGTGCTTTAGTACTACCTTTTGGAAGCCGTAAAGCACACAGTGCAGTAACAGTAACTGCCCATACTGTGCCGTTTGTGCAAGGCGTGGTTAGATTTTGCCATTACATCACCATAGCCGTGTGCTAAAATGGGGGCCCATGCCACTATGGTGATGTAGCTGCTGATTACATGTAGACCAATGTGATCACTACATCACCATAGTACACCATACGGTGATGTAGGGCATTGCTATGTTGTCACAGGGTGCACTCAAAGAGACGTAAACATTACAGCAATCTGAATTACTATGCCTAACTTTTAGGCATCTGACTCCAAGAATGGAAAGTGCAGCCCTGAGTTACAGAGCCTAATGTCCATATACACCACCCAGGGAAAGTAAGGCACTTGGAATGGAATTCACTACAGCTAGTATTCTGCGAAGGGAGAAACCTGAACCAATAATAGGAAATGTGGCAGAGAAGTATGTGTCTGAAATTCCACCTTTTTGCTGAATTTAATGTGCAGACAGAAGTGCAGCTCCCAGCTCTGCCAGTGTTTGCTGTTTTTAGAGTGAGCGTGGGAAAAAGCAGCAGAGGAGCCCATTACTGGGGCTCCCCACCTGGTGCTGAAGGGTAGGGTGGGTGAACTGGAGCTATTTGCAGCCATGCACTTGTGTTTGGTCACAGCTATAAACTGCTTTCTGTGGCCAGATCAGGAGAAAATTATCACTTCTGGCTCCTTATACCTTTTGAGTCTGGCACCTAAGGCCAAGATTCATAATCTTGAACTCCCTTGTGGACTTATATCCCCATATTTTCCCTTTAGACAGAGACAACTGGCTCAGTTATTGCAGAACAAGAACAAGACTATGTAGCCTGCTGGTCAGTTTATTCTACTGGATTTTACTAGACAGGAGAGACCCAAGTTTGGGTCTCTAGGGAATTGTTTTACTTTTATCCAACAAGTGCTTTTAAAATACATAAAAAGTAGGGCTGCACAAAGCTTCGGACCGCGATTTGGATTTGGAAAAAAATCAGATGATTCAGAGGCCAAATCTGCAAATCTGAATTGAATTCCTAGTTGCTTTTGGCTTTCTGAATCAACTTGAGCTTCCAAATCAATTCGGAAAAGATTCAGAAAAGATTCAGAGATTCGGAGGGCTGTCTGTATGGGGAAACAGAAACTTAGAAGAAGGGAGGAGGAGTGGGGGGGAGAGGAGCAGGGGGGGAAAGACTGACATGTCTAGGTGGCCAGTGAGCATGATTTCTCTCTGACTGCCTTTCCAGTTACAGTGTCTGGGGGGAGGGACATCGACACAGCATAAAAGCCTCTGTGCGGAGGCTTGCTGTGCCTTTGTGAGCTGGTTCTGTCTGAGCAACAGCGTCAGAAAGGTGCTGTGTTGCCTGGTTTGCTTCATAGTCAGTCAGTTGCAACTTGCCTGCTCCTTTTTGTTCCCAGAAACGACTGGATATGATTTAGCTTAGCTTAGAATCTCTTTACTTAATACTATCCAATTCATTTCTTTCAATTTATATTCGCTATCTTTTTTTGTGTGCAAACTTTGAAAAAAAGAAAGCTCAGTGTTCTCCCTGCCAGCGTGATCCATCACTATTCAGGTAGGCACACAAATTGCGCACACACACACTTATACACACATAAAAGAAGAAAAATCAGATATTCATAGGAGAAGAAGAGAGTCAGATTATATATAGTAGTTATTAGTTATGAATATTATTATAGTTAGTTTACGTAGAGACTGAAGACAACACAGAAGTCAGATTCAGATTGAGAATAACACAGAACTCAGGGCCTTAGAAGAAGGAGATATATCATTTTAGGTACACACTATAACACAGAAGAAGAACAAGAAGTACAGTAGTACTCACACATTCACATTAATAGAACCTCACAGAAGAAGACATCATATATAGTGATTAATAATCAAAGAAGAGTACAATGCACGCACGCAAGACAGAGGGAATAACACGGATGGAATAAAATACACAACAGAGTCACACTTCACATTCATAATTCATAGTAAATAAATACATCACAGTGGAGAAGACAGATAGACAGACAGCACACATTTTTTACATAGTTCTGAAAACTTATTACTGAATCAATCAAACAATCAAAGAAGAGTCCAGTGTATGCATGCAACACAGAGGGAATGAAGCACACAACACAAAAGGAGCGACACGCATATACACCCCTTTTGCAGCATAGGAAAAATTAATATGAAGTGTGCTGGAAAGGCAGGTGCCAGGTCTTCTGGCGGGGGGCGGGGGGGGTGGCACGTAGGTGAAGAGCCAGAGCTGCATGTCCATCCCCCACAAACATAGATGCATTCTCTTCCCAAGCAGCCATGAAGCTTCTGCTGCCAGTGGAAGCAAGGTGATGGGAGCAGTGTCTGCCCCTGACATCCCTGTACCCGATTTCTTTTTTATTTTTTTAAAAGCCAAATAATGCCCCACTCTCAGCTGGAGGGGGCACTAACTGCATCACCAGCCAGCAGTGAAAGTACATGTCCCTGCTGAGCTCATGCCCCTGCCAGAATGAACTTGGAGGTATGGGATTGGGGCTATGGGGAAGGAGGAGGCCCCAGGTTCTGGGCATGACCACTAAAACTTCACCCTGCCAGAACAGGGAGTCCTGGTGGGACTGCCTGTGGCACAGCACTCTCATAAATGCCAGGACCAATGATCCCCTGGTGAAAGACGGCTAGGAGGTGCCATAGCCTCCAGCTAACGCACGCACGCACACGGTCCTGGCTGGGGAACACCCAGACCTGTCACATCTTTGAAAGGCCTGACGCTTGCTGGTGGCACTGCAGTTGTGAGGCTCCCAGTGAGCTCAGATTAGCTGCCCAGGATGCCAGCTTTTGTGTTGAAAAATCCTTTGTCAGGCTGAGGAAGTACCTGCAGTTTCTCCTGGTGTCTCCTGGTCCTGGATGGAAGGAATAGTAAAGAAGCCAGAGGCTGGCTTGGCATGCAATGCAGGCAAGAAAGCCAGTCAGTGAAAATGGAAATGGAGGTGTCCGGGGGTGAGGGACAGGTTGGGGTGGGGGGTGCAGGGGGAAAGGGGGATGTAGTAGTGCAAGTAAAAGTGCAGAGGTGCCCGGAGAGTCAGATGTCTGGCAGGTCACAGTGTGCCAGAATTCCACTGTCTAATCTATATTGAGTCCATGAGTTTCTGTACCTACGACCTAGGAGGCTGATGAAGTGCAGTTCATAGGCCCAGCTCTGAAAAGTGGTTTGCATTGTAATTTGTTCCCTCTCAGGATCAGGCCTGAGAGACTGGAGGCACAGTGTTTTTTTCGTGAGGATTGTGCCCCCACAGGTACTTGGGTTTTGTTGTGTTTGGTAGATTCTGGTGTGCAGTTTGTGGGGGTACTGGAGATAGTTGGCAGGTTTTGTGTTTTGAGCTGTAGGAAGTTGGCTTCAGTTTTGGTGATGAGGTTAGGTGCTTGTTTGAATGTA